>NC_066884.1:13741239-14060229 GCF_022985175.1 Labeo rohita | reverse complement strand
AGTGATGAGTGCGCACTATTCTGTCTTTACAGCAGTCCGGCTCCCTTTTGAGGCGAAGATCACTTTTTTTCACTTTTGATCGTCGTCTCTCCTTGGACACCCACTGGCTGGCACAGCTGAAATAGTGGCTCAATCGCTGTCACGGTCCTAGTATCTCTGGATCTGCCCCTCGACGACTGAAGAGGAGAGATCCCGGACGAGCCCCCACAGTTTGTTACGGACCCCAGGCGCGGTGGTCACAATAACAAAAAGAATTGTGATCTGTAAAATAAATGAAAGACTGAGACGCAAGGAGCACAGGACCACACCTTTCTTTCTCCAGATTACGTCTAACCGGAAACCAGAGGTTTCATCAGTATGCGCACCCGGGAACAAATAACAATCGCATTAAAGGTTCCGGTCCCCCTGCACTTGTCATTAAATTACAAGTACTTATTTGCTGAATTGCAAAAGAGGTTGAATTACTAATTTTAAAGGGATAAAACTTAAATTTTTTTTTTATATCACCAAATGTGGTTGCACCAATTTGGGTGCACCACAATCATACTAAATACGATTCAGGCATGTCTTTAATTTTTAAAAAAAAAAATATATATACACTACCGTTCAAAAGTTTGGGGTCAGTAAGACTTGTAATAGTCTTTAAAGAAGTCTCTTATGCTCATCAAGGCTGCATTTATTTGATTAAAATATAGAAGAAAAACAGTAATATTGCAAAATGTTTTTACAATATAAAATAATGTTTTTTTTATTTTAACATACTTTAAAATAGAATTTATTCCTGTGATGAAATGGTGAATTTTTATCAGCTGTTACTCCAGTCTTAAGTGTCACATGATCCTTCAGAAATCGTTCTAATATGCAGATTTATTATTAGAATGATCAATGTTGGATAATATCAACAGTTGTGCTGCCAAATATTTTTTGGAACCTGTGATTTTTTTTTTCAGGATTCTTTCATGAATAACAAGTTTAAAAAGTACAGTGTTTATTCAAAATATAAATATTTTATAACAATGTAAATTATTTATTATTAACTTTTAATAAACTTTTAATTATTAACTTAATACATCCTTGGTGAATAAAAGTATTAATTTCTTAAAAAAAAAAAAAAAAAAGAAAGAAAAGAAACAATAAAAATGTACTGACCTCAAACTTTTGAACGGTAGTGTATATATATATGAAAAACACGATTTTCTCAGATTTTTGCTCAAAATGTGCAAGTGAAAGTTCAAGTGTTGATTAAACAAGAATGCTTGAAGCTAGAATAAAACAGATTTTTTTTTGTGTTTAAAAGTAGAGGCTCTGTTCTTTGTTTTGATGTACTAAATGTTCAGATATTCATAGAAAAAAATATTCTGGGGGACATTAAATTTTTTTTGAAAATGATCACAAATGCTGGCGGTGGCTGGCAACCTCTTTCAAAAATGCTGGCAGGGAAAAAGTCAAATATTTAAAAGTATCAAACAAATATTTTTGTGTTGAGTTCAGTAAAGTTATTACGTTTTAGGTTTATTAAGATTTTTAAATGTTTTTGAAAGAGCCCAGCTAACAAAAATATGTTCTGAGAATGTTTGGTAATGTTCGTGTCAAATTAAAAAAAAAAAAATCTGAAAGTTCTCTCAACATTCGAAACACTTTTTTCTCATTTATACAGAAATACAAACATTCGCTTTTTCTGAAACAAGTAGTAACATTTAAAAAAGTTAGACATCCAAAGAAAACGTTTCAGAAAAAAGGTGTTAAAAAAGTGTTTTTTATTATGTAATTATTTTAAAAAATAAATTTGAACAAACATTTACTATTCCAATATATTTTAAAATCCAAAATTTTTAGCAGCTGTTACTCCAATCTACAGTGTCACATGATCTTTCAGAAATCCTTTTAATATTTGGTGCTCAAGTAATATTTATTTTTGTATTATCAGTGCTGAAATCAGTTACTTGCTTTAATGCAGTAACATGCACTTAATGTTTTCACAATAATTTTTTTTTTCCTGAATTCTTTGGTGAATAGAAAGTTCAAACGAATGGCAGTTACTTGAATTGGAAATCTTTTGTAGCATCCTTGCTCTATAAAAGTATTAACATTGAAAAAAAAACTTTTTGAACATTATAGTAAGCTACGTAGGTTCTGGAACAAAGCTAAAAACTCTACACTCACTGACAAGAAGAACTATCACAGAATCAGTTTTCAATACAGATACTTTTTCTTGTATACTGTAAAAAGATGCTCAGCAATCAGTCACATTTGGGAAACAAGAACTCTATATATAATAATTTATGAAGCAATTTTCTTCCAAAAAAGACAGATAAGACAAGCAAAAAACTGAGAGAGGGAATCTTGTAAGGCAGCATCCATCTGTGCTTTGAGTCGTTGATTGAGTGTACGTCTGGACGTACATACTCTCAAGAGCCCACGGGGCAAATGAAACCCCAGCTACACAGCGCATCAATCAATAATACACGCAGCGTATAAGACTGAGAGGGAGGCGCAGTCTGAGCACATATGATAACAGGAGATTTCCAGCAAATGAGAACCCGGCACAGAGCTCTTCATCATCACACAATCTGCAGAATCTCCCTCCTCTGCCATCCCTCAGCTCTCCCACCACATTTTCACTGTGTTTGTGCGTGAAGGCTCAGTGGTTTGAACTGAAGCGGACAGACTGAATGTGTTCGCAAAGTTCCTCTGACACATTCTGTTTTCATTAGGGGTGGGATGTTTTACCCAGGTTGTGCCATCTTGGATGTGGAGGTTGTTTTGGTGAAAATGCTCCATTAATTGATGTTTTATGTCTGGGAGTGAATAGAGGGAAAAATTAAATAAACACTGTGGATACTTGCCAATGACAGAGGTAGAAGGTCCAGTGCTGAGGTTAATCTGCTTGTAGACTTCATCTTCTTCCTTTGACAGACGTCAAGCGAGGAGCTGAAGCTGTGGACTGTAATCATCAGGAGTCATTATCACTGTCTGGGGTGACCTAATACAGCACAGCACCACAGGATGAAAGAGCTTGTTTACTGATCCAGAATCAGAATAAAGAGCATTAATCACTCTAATGAAGAGCAAATCAACCCATCACAGATGATTCCATGTAACAGAATGTGCTGTTCAATTCAAACGGGCAATGTTTCAAAATGACAAATCAGTGAGAGTTGGTCATGTTGATTGATTTCCTCTATGAAACGCTAATAGATTTAGTCCTCACTGGGCAATTGCCACTCATTAACCTTCAAGCAGTTTCATTTGAGAATGTATTGCTGCCATTTTGCAGCACCACACAAAGGCAATTCAGCAGATGATAAATATCCCGACTCTTTAGTGGCAGGTCACATATCAAATGAGCACTTTGGCACCGCAAACTCTGGCTAATAGATAAACACGCACACACAGCTCACCATACACTAATAAAGAGATTAAAGTTCCAAAAGAGTGTATATTCTGACCATCTGGCGTATAGAATAGTGCATATTTGGGATGTCTCACAACTAAGTTGTTTGGGTCTGCTCTTATTTTCTATTTTTAGAACCAGTTTTGTCATTGAAAATGCTAATATAGTTATGCATGCACATTATTTCATAATGTTCCCTGCAGCATCACCAACATCACCAGAGGTCGGAAAGAATTTAAAGTTTACACTCAAATGTACGTCACAATACAAAAGAAAAGATCTGCTGCTACTTCCATTTTGCTGTGACTTTAAAGGAGTCATAAACTGCCAAATCATAATTCCCTTGATTTTGTACTATTAAAAAAACATCCTGTAAGTTTCAGAACTCAAAACTTTCTTGACTAAAACACTAAAAACAGCAGATTGTGGAATGTACCGATTTATAATGTAATAGTGTGGCTAAACACCACCTCCTCAGAAAAAGACGAACGCCTGCTTCTACATTACTGCCTGTTTATGCCTGTTTATTCCATTTTTTCTAAACTCTGCAGGACACGGCCTTCCAGGAATGAGTTTAGGTGCCCCTGCTTTAGGGGTACAACAGCTCGTCACTGGGCCAGTGCCCTTAAAGGGACACCTTTGTACCCTATTTACCCCTAAGGGGTAGTAATACTGTTTATACTCTTATGGTACTATTATGAACCCTTTAGAGGGAAAGAAGACACAAAGGTGTCACTTAGAGGCTGTTGTATGCCTAAAAATATAATTTTCTGAGAGTGCATGGAAAAAAAAATACTATGGAAGTCAATGGCTACCGTCAACTGTTTGGTGGATGGAATGAAATCATAGTCTGAAGCTAAAAAAATCAGAGTCTGTGACCATCATATGCGCATTTCTATGAAATCTGTCAACTCAAATCAGATTTCTCTGATTTTCAGCAAATAGCATCAAGACTGTAAATGGGGGCACAAATCTGGGCAAATGCCATGTAGTGTATTCCAGCCTTCAGTTTTTTAATTTTTTTCCCAAACAATTAAAGTCCCTGGGGTCCAGTGTTGTTTTAGACCCAAATAATTTCCATTATGGACAAAAATGGTTAAAACTCTTCAAAATATCTTCATCTGTGTTCCACAAAAGAAAAACCCCTGCTGAAAAAAACCCAGCTAAACCAGCCTAAGCTGGTTGGCTGGTTTTAGCTGGTCATCCAGCCTGGTCTAAGATGGTCAGCAGGCTGGTTTTAAAGAGGTTTTGGCCATTTCCTTAACTGGGCAGACAAGGAAACCAGCTGGAACAGCCAGCTAAAACCAGCTTGACCAGCCAAGCCAGGCTTGGAGACCAGCTAGAAAAAAAACAGCTGGTTGGCTGGTCTTAGGTTTTTTTTCTAGCCAGGAAGTCAATTTTAGTATTAGAATGAAAGTTTTATTTTATGCTGCTTATTTTTTATTTTGTGTTTGCTATTTCAAATCCAATTTACACTCTATGGTAATTTTCATCTGCTTTATTTTTGTTATAATGTACACTGTTGTCTTCACACTTTGTATGTTTATGTTAGTCTCGCATAGCTAGACCTTCAGACTAACAGCATCTGCTTACAATGGCCAAGGGCCACCCAAGAGGCCATATGACTGATAGGACAAATAACCAATCACGTTTCATTTTGTATTGCTGTCATAGTTGCGTGGAAATATCCCCACAATAACAGAGAAGTATGTAAAACTCTTGGACGTATTTTAAAGAGCCTATATGCTGCAAACTTTTCATATATCAGCTGATACTGATATGCGCTCATTGTCACAGCAGTGAAAACGACAGCTTTTTCTTCCATGAGGGACGCAACGAGATTGGACACATCTCCCGGATTTTCTGTAGAATTCAACCAATCAGATGATGACTTTGAAACTCCTGAAGTGTTTCCAATTAATGCGTCAGATGTTCAGCCAACGGTCCGTGGGCGTGACGTCTGAAGCTGAGACTGTTTAAGTGAACCTCAAGAAAATGAATAGCCACTTTTGTCAAGGATTAAGGACATTACAGGCCACACTGTGGCTAAAGTTTACCACATTTGCTTTAGTTTGGGCTCTTTACAAACACTGAGCTTGCACTCTTCAGGAGAGAGAGAGGTGTTGCCATGGAGACCCTAAAGGTGAGTTGTGAAGGTTTGATCCAGGGCGAAAGAGCGTAACCGAATCAGCGCACACGCTTTCTCACTTAACTGACTGACTGAGCACTCAGTGAGCACTCATCTCTGACTCACACCCAAGTATAGCGTCTGTGAGCCAAGAATTCAATTAGTCACTCAAAACCCAGCGATAGCCCCAGGGGGAGTCATATCTCCACCATTTAAAAGTATGATTACAAATAAACCAATAACATTTTGACTCTCCGGGAATGGACCAGTAGATTAGAAAATTCAGATTAGATCTAAGTGCCTGTAGATTCTCATTAAAACAGCACAAACTACTGAGAAACAATAGGTAATTAGGAGCCTAATGAAGCACAGCACCGTTAGCGCGACTTGACTGTGTGCCTCTCTGCTGGGACCCAGTTTTACTCTACACTTATCCTACAGCAAAGCTTCCAGCCTTTCATTTGGGCAATAAGACATATTTAATTAGATTAATGAACGTTATAAGCTCTCCGAGGAATGGCTTAGTACACAGTGACAATGCAGCAGCTTATATGTGGGGAGGAACACTTGCCGCTTCAGGGCAGACCTTTTCGGTCTCTCAGGACGGAAGTGAGAGAATTGACAGCGACGGTGCAATCTGTCTCAGCGTTACGCCAAGAATAAAGGGCGATGTACAAATCGTTTATTGCAAATTCGTGTTTGGGAATTACAGGAGAGAGTTCCGAGTCTCGAGACGCGAAACAGAACAGAAGTGGACTGAGAGAGCTGAGAGGGTTGATTAAAACAGGAGTTTTTCTTGAGAGCTCATAAAATCGGAGTCTGGTGTTTAGTAAGTTTGTTTAAGAGCTTATTAGTCGTTATTAGTGCTCTAGGAGAAACAAGAAATTGGATTATGAAATGTATTACAACAATTTCAGACTTGAAGTGCAGCAAAGGCAGAGAGTCTGGTTCATAGGCCAAAAGTCACTTTCATGCAATCAAAACTGATCCTATTTACTTTCTTAAAGGCACAGTTCACCCAAAAATGAAAATTCTGTCATCATGTACTCACTCTCTGATTAGCGTTCCAAACCTGTATGAGTTTCAAAGATATTTTGCAGAATGTGGGTAACCAAATAGTTGACGGTAGCCATTGGCTTGCATAGTATGGAAAAAAATACTATGGAAGTCAATGGCTACCGTCAACTATTTGAGTATATTTTTTAAAATACCTTCTTTGGCATTCAGCAGAAGAAAGAAGTTCATAAAGGTTTGGAACCACATGAGGGTAAACCTGGACCACAAAACCAGTCATAAGGGTCAATCTTTTGAAATTGAGATTTATACGTCACCCAAAAGCTGAATAAATAAGCTTTCCATTGATGTATGCTTTGTTAGGACAATATTTGTCCTAGATACAACTATTTGAAAATTGTTATATTTATTTATATATATTTTGATATATTTACGGTAGAAAATTCACAAAATATCTTCATGGAACATGATTTTTACTTAATATCCTAATGATTTTAGGCATAAAAGAAAAATCTATAATTTTGACCCATACAATGTATTTTTGGCTATTGCTATAAATATACCCGTGCTACTTATGACTGGCTTTGTGGTCCAGGATCACATCTGTTCTTGGTTTTGTTGTGAATGATGTGCTGTTTCGCTCAGTAACACATCACATTCTGGAAGCAAAATGGGTTGTAAATGACAGTTCACATTTAAGCACAAAAACAATATTCATAAAGTCAAAAAACAACTTAAAGTGACACTTGACAGATTTTGAACAAAGTTTTGTGTTCAACAGTAAATGCCGTGTTACAGTACTGTTCAAAAGTTTGGGTCAGTAGGATTTTTATTCTGAAAGAAATTAATGTTCTTATTCAGCAAAGACACATTAAATAAATCAAAAATGACCATAAAAGCAATTATAATGTTATAAAAAGCAATAATAATAATAATAATAATAATAATAATTGTAAATAAAAGCTGTTCTTTTGAACTTTCTATTCATCAAAGAGTCTTGAGAAATCAGCATTTTACAATAATTTCTTAAGGATCATGTAACACTGAAGACTGGAAAAAAATACTATGCAAGGTGTACACACATTAAAAATTTGTACTGCTTTTACTGCATTTTCGATTAAATAAATGCAGCTTTTGTGACTATAGAAGACTTCTTTAAAACATTTACAAAAATAGTACAGATTACAAACATTTGAATGGTAGTGGATATGTTTATATTTATTTATTTTTAAGAAAATGGCTATAAGAATGTTACGCTAAACATTTTTTATTAATCTACTATTGTATTTTTTACTGAATGTAAAAATGACCTTAACATTAACAGGAATTTATAGATTGTCAATGTTGGAAATGAAAAAGTTTGATTTTGATTATTCAAACAAACCCCAAACTTCAAATTATTATAATGTTATAGTGCCCTCTATAGGCTGTTGGGAGAATGTGTTCTGGAGGTCTTACTATGGAGTGTCAACCTTGCTTAGGTCAACCACTACAACTCTTATTTGTCACAAATATCAATCATCAGTAGTCAGACACAACAGTGTCATACTTGAAGCTGCAAAAAGATATAAAATTAAGGGGTAAGCTATTTTTTTCACTATTTAAGTGAAGCCATTGACTTGTATCCATAAACAGCTGTCCACTTAAGCTCATAAGCACAACACATATTGTGGCACGTCTGCCGTCGTTACAGCAGGTCGCCGCTCGAGTACCTGCAACCGCGAAATAAATCTCTTACACTGCGCCGCCTTTGGGAAAACTTTCAGTATCAGTGCCCCCCAAAAAAGGCCCACGCCCAACTGATCCAACTGTTCTGTTTGCGCTCGTGTTTGTAAACAGATGAATAATTGAGCCAAGTTCAAATCCGCCGTGGCAGAGGGGTGAGAGAAGAGGAGGAGGATAGACAGATGGCCTAGAGCAGATAGTCTAAAGCGCGCCGCTCCGAGCGCACACACCAAAGAACGCGGGCCGGCATTGTTCTGCCCGCCAGGGCCGTGCTGTCATGCGGCGTGCAAGCCATCCCCCCAGAGCCAAGGTCTTAGCGTGTCAGTGTCCCGGGCCCATTGTCTCTGCGTTTTTTAATTTCTGGGACGCAATCGAGTGTGACGCCAAAATGTTTACCTAGCGTGTCTGCCTCAGCCATGAAGTGAGGAAAATAATAAAAGACAGAGAGAAAGAAAAAAACATGTCCAAGGGTCTCAGCACAAAATAATCCACCGTAATGCTAGAGAGTTTAAAGAGGCTTTGCCAATATCCCTCTGTTTTCAGGAGGGAAAAAAGAGGAGGGAGAGATAAAGAGCTAGGAGAAACCATCAGGAGAGAGAGAGAAAGAGAAAGCTGCTAAAAACCCCTCAGCCTCAATGGGATTGCTAATGATTGTTTTTAGAGAACAACAATTGTGGTATTAGGGCATAAGCAGCTGAAGATAACATCCAGGGGAAGAGGAACAGCAGCTTGGGGAAGGAGATAATGAGGGAAAAGTAGGGGATTCTGGGATGGGGCCCCGCTCTGTTGCACCGATGCCCCTCTCAGTCAGGGGGTATCAAAGTGACTCGCCCTCTCGCTTTCTCTCTTTTGAAAAACTACCTGCTCTAATCCACCAAGACGACGGGGGTTGAAGACGTCCTTGCAGAGCAGATCTCGAAAAAGCCGTAGGTCAGAGAACGCATAAGTCGCGGGCAACGAAAGTGAGAGCGGCTTCTCTGTCGCCATCCATCTGCGAGACAAATGGTCAGACATATGCGGGTCTTTGCAAAGAATATGATCAAGAACATGGCACGTTTGCATTCGATTCAAAACAGGAGCTTACCGCGAGCTTATCGTTTCTGGCTCTGTCCGAGGAGGCTTTGAGAAGCGATGTCGGTGGAAAGACCAGCCCACACACATACAAAACTCCCCCTGGCGCTTGTCCAGTGGGCGAGGGGACTCGTCCAAAACAAACTGGATGCCAACGAGCAAACAAAGGCGTAATTGGGGAAGAAAACAGCGCCACCTGTTGGCACCGTAGCCCCGTCTTTATGAGCCGCACCTGAGCCTGTCTGCCAAGGATGAGGGGAGCGAGGTCTTCAAGAGGGCCTGGGGAGTCACCTGGCACATGCAGCGCTGCACTCCGGGCCCGTGTGGGCCGCTTTATTCCCATCTCTCTGGATCCACAAAATACACACAAACAGGAAGACAGCAGGGGGCAGATGGAAGGGTCACTGTCTCTGCCAGGTGGCCAGGGGGCCTGAGGATGAAGCCAGATATGATTTTTCTCGAATATAACACACACCCAGGCTTAGAAACGGAAATAACAATTCAAAGAAATGGGCAGTGATTGTAGATGTTCTTCAAATTTACGGTTATGGGCTTTGTGCTTTTAATTTTATAGGACAGATTGGAGAGACAGGGAAATAGAATGGGATCAAGACATAGCGCAGGCTGGTTTCCAGATATCACGATTTACAGCCCTCCATACGGTGTGAAGGAAGTATGTTCCATATGGAGCGTGGAATATATGTGTTGACTTTCAGCTGTGTTTGTGACTTTTGCTAGAGCCAGTGTGCAAACAAGCGAACAGATGACTAAATGAATAAATGAAAGTGTATGGCAGAGAGAGTCTACATTAGTCTCTGCCATTTTCCTGGAGGCTGATTACCCATAAGACTGGTTTTATTCTAAACAATTTAAACGCACATACTCAAACTCTTTTGAAACTAAACTCTGTTATATATGAATTAGAGCTATCAGTTTAACGCTTTAACTTAATTAATTAGTTATGAAAAATAACGTGATTAAAATATTTTAATCTGAGTTAAACGGTCCATCCCATTTTCCACAAGTTAATATGATTCTTTAGGGTCTTAATGAAAAGTCTTTTATATACTTTAGTTAAAAATTCTCAATGGTTGTGTAAAACAACACCCTTTTTACCTTGTCAAAATGAGCTCTGCAAAAATCATCCCATTCTGAGGGATTGTTCCTTTAAATGTAAATGAGGTCTGCTCGCCCCGCCCCTTTCTGCTCTCTATGGAGTGACCTGCTGCTCTGAGAGATTGTTTACTTTAGCCACATTTAGCCATGAAACTTGCTAACTAGCACGTTATTAGGAAAGGTAATTGCAGAGATTCATAAAAAACCCTTATACTCACTTCTGCTGTAAGTGAAGCTGGATCACGAATGATTTGCACAACCATAGATGTATTCATGTAGATTGGGAGGCGCATTCCCTTCACAAACAAACGTAATCCGTTGCATCTTCAGCAGCTTAGATGTCGGGAGTAAATGACGACCACTATGTTCATTATTACATCCAGCAATACCTCAATCACTCAATCAGAGATATTCTTGTCTAACTTACATCCCTGCTCCGGCATCAAAACAGTGGAGGTTGGACTGTTACAGCTGATCTGAGGCAAGACGCTCATGTCAATCAACTATCGTGGGAGCGGCCTCTGTCGGTGTGACATCTGAGAATGGCTCAATTTGAAAAAGGGGATATTATTTTTTACAGATTAATTAAAAACCACTGCATGGATTTGTATCATTATAGGGTAGATTTTTACATACACTGCCAACACACATTAATGTTCAAACAACATGTGAAGTTTGCATCCGATGACCCCTTTAACGTGCTGGCCCCGCCCCCAGACCTGTACGTTATCTTACGTTTCATACATTTGACTGATGACAAATATGAAACTGAAAGATATTCATGCAGATATTCGTTTTGTCTCATATTTATATATATCACATATCACACAATATCACACGGGCAGCATGAGCAATATAACATAGCAATATCACAAGCAATACATTTTATGTTGAATTAAATAAAATATTTATTTGTAAAGCTGCAATTTGTAATGTCTACTTGTTATGTTCTCCATTTACACAAAAAATAGCTTTAAATAATCTTTTGTGGGTATTTTCAGTCCAATTTATTTTGCAATTAATTAGATTAATTAATTGAAACATCATGTAATTAGATTTAAAAGTTTAATCGACTCACAGTCCTAATATAAATATGTTACATATATTTCCAGATTTTGCATATCAGAATGACACTTAACACAAAGTAACTATGGATAATTACTAATTTGTACATAGTTTAGCTACTGCAAGATATGTTCAAATCTTACTTAAATTGGTCAAAAATGACAGTAAAGACACTTATAATGCTAATGCTAAATATTAGACAGTAAACTGTTTTTAACATTGATAATAATAATAAGAAATGGTCCTTGAGTGCAAATTCAGCATATGTGACTACAAAACCATAAGCATAACCATTTTTTAAAACTGAGATTTATTCATGATCTGAATAAATAATCTTTCCATTGATGTATGTTTTGTTAGGATCAGAAAATATTTGGTTGAGATACAACTATTTGAAAATCTGGAATCTGAGGGTGCAAAAAAAATCAAAATATTAAGAAAATCGCCTTTAAAGTTGTCCAGATTAATTTCTTAGCAATGCATATTACTATTTAAAAATTAAGTTTTGATATATTTATGGTAAGAAACTTACAAAATATATTCATGGAACATAATTTTCACTTAACATCCTAATGATTTTTGGCATAAAAGATAAATCAATTATTGTGTATTTTTGGCTACTGCTACAAATATATCCGTGTTACTTAAGACTTTCTGATTTTAAAGACAGAAGTAATGGCTGCAGAAAATTCAGCTTTGCCATCACAGAAATAAATTACATTTAAAACATTAAAACAGAGAAGAGTTAATTTAGACTGGTAATATTTGAAAATATTAACGATTTGCTGTACTTTTGAATTAATGCAGCTCTGGTGAGCATAAGAGATTCCTTAAAATAAAAGAAAATCTTATGACAGTAAACTTTTGAAAGACAGTATACATTTCATTCAAATGTAAACATTTAAACATAAAATTTTGATATGAATTAATAATATCAACTTAATATCTTCTGTTGAATTCCACAGTAAAAAGGCATTTGGCTCGACATGAGATTAGGTAGATGATTTACTACAGTGTTTTATTTGTTACTTGATTGCTAAAAATACAACTATTTTTGGGCTCAAATATTGGAGGGAAGCATTTAAATGCGCATGACGCTCCTGTCTGTTAGCAGGAACAAATAGGAGCTTGAAAAGGCATTGGCTCCAGGGTCTGAAAGTGGAATGACCTGAAGTCTCCCTGTCGCTGAATGTTTGTCTTGGTTGCGAGGGTGTGCGCAGGCTGTGCCTGCCACTGCCATCCTCAGTCCAAAGCCACAGATGCTGCAGTGTTTGTGTGTTGACTCCGTGTAATTTGTTTGCACTAATTTGTTTTGGGGTATCAGGGGAGTTCCCTTTTTAATTTGCCTCTCTCTGTTTACCCCTCTTTGTGGAGCACTGATCTGTTAAGCAGCAGTAAGAGAGAGGAAGAGAGAGAGAGATGGGGTGTAGAAGAGCCTAAATTAAAAGAAGGTACTATGCAGATTGTTTTAAGCTCTGGCTGCCCCGTCGGGCCCAAAGGCCTCGCTCGCAGCCTGCACCTGCTCCATCCCGCGGGAACCTGGTTCCTGATCCGTGGCCCCTCTCCCTCTCCTGTCTCTCTTCTCTTCTCTCTCTCTATCTTTCTCTCTCTCCCCTGCTGTTTCCTCTGCACGTCTCCAGTGCCTGGAAACGCCTTAATCAGCCCTCCTCTGCGCATGAATGGCTGCCACTCATTAGCCTGATTGAAAAGATGGTAGCTCATGCTAAACACACACACATATACATATACACACACAGGTTGGAAAACATTCAAACTCACTTTTGGAATATTAAAACCTATATTTAAGCATTACGCAAGCACAAACATTTTTGTTATGAGTATCAGTAACTTACTAATAGGTCAATAAAACTTACATTTTATCGATAGGTATTTTTGCTTCACCAGTGAAAATATTGTTGTTCCAAATTAAGTAAGTAGTAATTTAGGTTGTGGAAGAAGCAAGGTTTTAAACAAAATCAGTACAGTAAACAAATCATAGCCTCACTCATAAAAACAAGCAATCTGTTTCGTTCCTGAATGAATCAGTGAACAAATCAGAAGAGTGAATGAGTGTCTCACTCATAAAAACAGTGGTTGCATCTAAAATGGCATACTTCCTTACTGTATAGTAAGCAAAAAAAGTATATATGAAAAGAGTATTCATAACACAGTAGGCAGAAAAAGTACCTGGATGACTTAGTTATTCCAGCAAGATTCTTAAAGCGATAGTCGTTAATTACTCACCCTCAAGTCGTCCCAAAACTGTAAAACCTTCATTCATCTTCGGAAAAAAATTAAGATATTTTTGATGAAATCTAAGAGCTTTCTGACCCTGCATAGACAGCAAAGGAACTGACACGTTCAAGGCCCAGAAAGGTAGTAATGATATCAATAAAATAGTCCATGTGACATCAGTGGTTTAACTTTAATTTGTGAAGCTACAAAAAAATTTGTGCACAAATTTCAGTCAGTCAGTCTTTGACAGGTGTTTATGACAGTACCACAAAGCATTGATGTGGACTATTTTAACAATGTCCTTACTACCTTTATGGTCCTTGAACATGGTAGTTGTGTTGCTGTCTATGCAGGGTCAGAAAGCTCTTGGATTTCATCAGAAACATCTTAATTTATGTTCTGAAGATGTACGAAGGTCTTACAGGTTTGGAAACGACATGAGGGTGAGTAATTAATGACAGAATTTTCCTTTTTGAGTGAACTATCCCTTTAAGTACCCATCCAATAAACACTTTATTATTCCATGAGGTCGCTGATGCTGGTAGGTCACATGACAGTGACAACAAGGTGAGTGTAATATGTCTTGATTACATTTGTACTGCGGAGTAATAACTGCTTTTAAAAAAATACCCATGAGAGTATGTGATTTTGGACGTAGTCACTCCTGAATGAATCAGTGTTTTGAACAGTACAGTGAATGATTTAATGACTCACTCATTAAAAATAGTCACTTCTTTAGTTTCTAAATTAATTGTGTTGTGAACTAATTGGTACAGTGATTTATTCAATGACTCACTCATAAAAACAGTCGCCTTTTCATTCCTGAATTAATCAGTATTTGAACTGTCTGAAGTAAACTAAACTAATGCACAGACTGACAGTCTATCTGGAACCCACAAACACAGACAACCAGTGACACAAAAAGTATAACAAACCACCAAACAACATATCAACTGGGATAATTTTCCTTAAAGAGAACCCTGGGTATTATGACATGTATGTCTTAATGTAAATGATGTATCTTATTAAAATATGCGGTAGAAACCCCATGAAAAATTTACATTATTTAAAAAATCGTTTTATACATATTTGGGTTGCACTTGGTGAACTACTGGCGCTATCTTTTGCTATTTTTACAGTAAAAAACAACTCTGAAAATAAAATACTGATACGATGACCACAGCTACTGAAAGAGCTTACAAGTGGCAGTGGGTGTAAATGTAGGGTTAAACCTAATGTCCTACCATCGATTTTCCCCACAAAAAAATCAAAACACCCCGGATATCGAGTGAAATCCACGCTGAGAAACTCCTCCAGTGGCTTTGGCATCATGAGAAGCATCCTTCCAGGATTGTTCCCATTCTTTGCTCCTCTTCTTATCGCTAGGAAAAGCAGTGAAGACGTACATCACTTCTCTTCTTGCCCTTCGACTGAAACTTACAACCAAAAGCAATGTGGCATTCTATTCTATCTTTTTATTTTCCGAGTTTTGTTGCGGTAAAAATAGCAACAGGTAGCGGCAGTAGCTCACTGAGTACAGCCATTTAAACTGTCTTTCATGGGTTTTCTGTAACTAATTTCAGTCAGAGATATAATTTATGTTATATTGTCTTAATACCCGGGGTTTGAACGAAAATAATAATAAAAAAAACCAAAAACAAATACGCCTCATACATTTGATTAAATTGTCACAGCTATTTTAATTGATGTTTTAGAGCAATCATTATCAAACAACCACTCAGTTCAGTATAACTAAGCACTCACGAGAGGGTCTCAGTTATGCACAGTATTTTATAGCTGATTCAGATTAGGTAGAATCTTGTATATATATTTATAACCATCATTTTGTTTCCACAAACAGGAAATAACTCTCCAGTATGGCTTTAAGATCTAGTATCAGATCTATAGCAAAACTGACATCTTATGAGAACATAATCCAGCTATGTTCCCAACACACAGACACATCTCTAAAAGTCTATTAATAAACATACATCACAGGGTCAAATTTAAATGCATTGCTTAATGCAGGTTTTTGAATGTGAATTTCGCTGTTTAGCTGTTAAAGACCATTTTTAGGTGCGTATCTCCTTAAGTCACTGAAAAATATGTATTTCATTACATTATATCAAAAACACAAGTTGCAAATGAATTGATATTAACACAAAATCCATAAGAGACTGTTTATGTGTATTTAACTTTAACCTCGATTCTATACAGGGGTTAAATATTTGATAGAAGAATATTTTCACTGGTGAACTAAACACCAGCTCACACATATAGACGCACACACAAACACACATGCAGGTAAATTATGTATTACAGATAACTACTGTATATCATACACACACATATAACATATCGCACTGATTGTATGGACCCTGTTTTAAGTCCTCTAATGTTTCAATCCATATCTTTACATTGTCCAAAGTCTTTCAATAATCTAAAATGTGCAAAACAACAATATGGAAAGTAAACAACAGAATTCTGCATAAAAAGGGATTTAAACTAATTCATTTAGTACAGGCTTGGGTTTCAAGTACTGTAAATTCAACAGAAAGAGGGTAAACTTATCATGCGGCTGTTGTTCACAACAATTTTCCCTCAACTAAGGCAAATCTGCTCAAGTAAGCACTACACTTTGGTACACAAATAACACACGTGGATAAAGAAAAATGTATGATCAGATTTCTAAGCTGACCGTTTAGTGTTCACTAGAGGTTCACTGTTGTTATTAATATTTAAAACGTTCTTTTAAGGCAGAAGCTTGAAGCGACTCTTGCAATGGCAATACAAGTGGCTGCATAAGACCCACTCAACATGTGAATGGTCACAGTGCCCTCTGGTGGTGAAACACGCAAACAGGTCTGTATTACAGATCCAGCAGAAAGAGACACATGGGGATGAAGAGGAAAGACTGTCACACATGTACAAATGGTTTCAGTCAGGCACACAGGCATTAAGCACCATTCAGACTGATCAAAAGTCTGACACTGATGACACACACTGGAGCCCTAACAAACAAAAATGACAGAAAGGGATTCGGTTCTATTGTGTTAGCCTAAATATTTGTGAAGATTGGATTCTCGTTTTGTTATTTTATGTGTTTAAGCGGGAAGAACCAGGATTAAATGCTTCATAAATCCTTTTATCCGTCTTCATCAGTTTTATTTTATGTACTTTAGCTGATCTGGGAGCAGGAATTATTAGGTTTGAACAGGAGGGAGGAATTCACACAGATTTAGTTTCAGTTGGCACAAAGGAAATCAGTCGTACAAACATCCTAGAATCATGCAAGCTAGTGTTTTGCTACATGATTCTGTTCTGGAGCAAAGTTTGAGACGTATTGAGTGATCTGAAATATTTGTTTCCTTGAAATTACAGCTAATTAGAAACCATACTGAAGTCGTGGACAAACAAACAGTTCTGAAAGGAACGGAAGCATAATGTTTTCACGAAGGTGACTATTCAAGATGAGAATGAATGATCTTTTACATGCGTCCAACTTCTGTGGTGTAAATCTTGAGGTGTGCATGTCCATGACTGACGTACACATTTTGTTTTTTCAATCAGGTTCATCAGATGCGATTCATCCAGGCAATAAATAGCATTATGAGCCACTACGCACCCCAAAATGATCTGTTACGCCAGATAAAAAGCAACCTCTATTGAATTTCACCCTTGACCTGCTGCTCCACATCTGAGCCATCTGCTTCAATGTCAGAGTCTGAGAGCGAGCGTCCGGAGTGGTCTGAGTCTTGCGAGTGTGTGTTACTCTGTGACAGGAGGCTTAGATCGCTTTCCTCTAAAGTGTCTGTCCTGGAAAATAGACCAAGGTCCAGCATGCAGGTGGGTGTCCCGCTGCTAGCTTCGTTGTCGCTGTCGTAACAAAAGTCCTCTAAGTCCACAAACCACTCGGGCCAGAATTTCCTCCGTATGCGCTCACAGTACATGGCGAGGTTGATCAGTTCTCCTGTGGACAGACAGACGTAGTTGTTCATTGTGCAGGTTGAAACCTGTTACATATGGTCTGATAAATGGCTGGTTTTTGTTTCACTGTGTCTCCACTCAGAGTAAATGTAAATTATGCAATTTTCATAAAGAATATAGCAACATATGTGACTCACAAAACCAGTCATAAGGGTCAGTTTTTTTTGATTGAGATTCATACGTCAGAAAGAAGTTTCTAAATAAATAAGCTTTCCATTGATGTATGGTCCGTTATGATAGGACAATATTTGGCTGAGATACAACTATTTGAAAATCTGGAATCTGATGGTGCAAAAAAATCTAAATATTGAGAAAATGAAGTTCTTAGCAATGCGTATTACTAATTAAAAAATTAAGTTGTGATGTATTTACAGTAGGAAATGTACTAAATATCTTCATGCAACATGACCTTTACTTAATATCCTAATGATTTTTGGCATAAAAGGAAAATCGATAATTTCGACCCATACAGTGTATTTTTGGCTATTGCTATAAATATACCCATGCTGCTTATGACTGGTTTTGTGGTCCAGGGTCACATATTTCTGTAGAGTGCAATAATGCCCAACCCCTTTTTTTTTTAGCAGACTTGGCTCCTGAAGTATTTTTCCTATTCATTTTACCCATAGGTATTTTTAAAAAGTCTTTGTTAAAACATTTATAAGCTATGAACCAAACCAACCAGTTACAAGGGTGAATCACAACATTAAAACTTTGATTTGAAGCAAAAAATTAAATAAAAAAAATAATACAAGTACAAAAAACACAAGACTGTGTACTAAATGGCTTTAATGAGGAAAAGGACCTCAATGCCATGCTGTGACAATCAAGAATAAATATAATTACTGTTTAAAAATGTCTATGAAAACAACATATATTAAGTTTATTGCAAAATATACATATATTTACAAATATTTAAAAATTCGGAGAGGAAGACTGACTCTATTACATTATTCACAGTTCTTCATGGTAGTGAGTGGTCTTCATGGGCCGGGCTCTCCTAGTTTTGGTCGCAGTGATTCTCTAATTGGTGGAGATTTCTTTGTAGAATCATGTAGTTTTCATTAAAAATCAGTTATCATTAAAAGTCAACTGGGTAATAGAGAAAATTAATGTGACTTTTTCAACTTCCTTAACCAGACCTCTGCTGAGGTGATATGACATTCTATGAGTGACTGAACTTTTAACGTGCAGAAGCATAAATAAATGCCTATATTGCCATCTAGTGGACATATAATAAACTGCCATCCCAAAGCACAAATTTGAAGGAATTGTTAAAGGTGCACTAAGCAATTTCTGAAAAACGCTTTTGACTTTTTAAAAAAATTGTAATTTTGGGACACAGTGTCGGACTGGGTCCCAAAACACATTTGTAGCCAATCAGCAGTAAGGGCCGTGTCTTGTAATGAGGGCACTCAATTTGAGTGCGCAGGATGGATATTGGCAGATCGACTATAGACAGAGAGCACTGGAAGATTAAAAAGAGGAAAATATCAGAGGAACAAAACACTAAAAAGAAGGCTTACGATCAGGCAAGAGGTAGTGGAGGAGAGCAGTGCATGCACAGACCTCCAGGGGCGCAGGGACGAAATCGCAGACCGGCGGCACCTAGGCCGGACCGAATGGCCACTTTACGGTTGGACCTCAAAGGGGCAAGGGCTCGAATCCCCCCCGACAGAACTCAAGGAGCGGGAAGGGCTTGAATCAGACGCCGAGGTTGCGTTGTTTCTTTTTTTGATAGGTGAGTAACGTTGATTTAAGTTTTGAAGTTTGTTTCACACAACTTATCTGTTTTGGCTTTTGTTTGAATATGCTTGTGTGTCATCTACGTTTGTTTCCGTGATTGTTGTTATGTTAGGGTTGTGTACATACCTGTGGGGCAGAGTTATCAAAATAGGGGCGAGGTCCTGTTGGGCTATGGATGTGTTTGTTTTGGTGCTTTCAAATATCAACATTGTTTGGCAAAAATCACATTTTAGAATCCAAAATGAAAATTCGGAAAACTTTCAAATCTATTTAATTTTCTTTCTTTTTGGAACACAGGAGATGTTAGTCAGAATGTTCATACTGCACTTTGTGAATGGGCATATGTACTGTCAGGCTTCAAAAATGCTAAAAACTACCCTAAAATTCCCATACAATGTGTACACTTTATTTGAAGTCTTCTGAAGTCATGTGATAATTTTGTGACCTAAATTTAAATCATTATTAAGTAAAAAAATTTTTGGATCTTTTTTTGAGTACCAGTCCCCATCCACCAGCATTGTACACAACACAACATTTTGTGTTTCATGGAAGAAAGTAAGTCATACACGTTTGAGTGAATTCTGACAGAATTAAAATTTTTTGGGTAAACTATTACTTTAAATACAACAACATCAAAAATCCAATTTTTTAAAATTTCCTTATTAGGACTACAAACTGCAGTTGTTAGGTCTCGCTCACCTTTAATAAGCTGCTCAGGCCGTGTGCCAGGCAGCGTCCACATGGCTTGTGCAAGGTGACCGAACACCGTGGCATCCACGCTGGACAGCTTGGGACCCATGATGTACTTCTTATCCCCTGACGGTGCAGAAAATAAATGTTAACCCTCAGCCAAAATTTAGGACAACCGACTTCAGTTTCAGAAACACACTGAAAATACAAGAACATATTTATATAACATATTCATATTTCAGTTCATTCAATTACCAGATGGATTTCCCTCCTCTATAAGATGTAAAACAGGATTCTTTCACTAACAGAAATTATTTGAAATGGACAGAAATTTGACATGTATTTTATTTCATAATGCAAAAGTAATTTCTGTCACTTTTGATCATTTTAATGCATACTTGCCTTTTTTTTATTATAGTATTTTCTTAATATTTTTAATAACATAAAATTTTTTTAAAAATGTGTATATGACAGTCTAAATATTATATAATATAAAACTTGAATATGATAAATAAAATATCATATCGCATCACAAAAATATGCAACTGTCAAAGTATAATTTTAAACTTCTATTTCTTGTCCTCCTCACCTAGCAGTGTGGCTAGTGTGCGCATGTCCTTCTCCATGAGTGTGTAAACTTCCTCTTTAGTGAAGCAGCCAATGCCGTGACAGTACATCTCTCGCTTTACAATGCCACCAGTCAGCTGACACAGGATCCATTTCAGCAAGTCACTAAGGGGCCCGGGAAGGTCCAGCATCCTTTGAGTCTCTTGAACATTGTCCACCCACTGACAGTATGCAATTGTCCTGTGGTGACAGAGATGAAGAAAAAGATAAACAAATTAAAGTTCATGATTCCTTTACTAAAGTACAAAGTTATCTATATTTTTATGTATAAAGAACCATGTTGTTGTTCCAAGTTGTTGTTGTTGTTCTAAATAATTGGCTTTTATATTTTCAGTGTTACAAGGAGAGATGAGAGGAACAATTCACAAAATACTGATGCACAATTTTATTGAATCCCAACCTGAAGTTTTTAGAAAGCAGTTATTTGGGCATCACAACATGCATAAAATATATCCAAACTTTACTGTGCTGTAATATTTATGCATGTACTACATATTTTAACTTGCAGAATACATTTATTTAACAGCTGCTTTTATCCAAAACAGCTTACAAATGAGGAAATCTTTAACAAATAATTGATCATAAGCACAAGCAATTCATCCCTATATGGGCTTGTTTATACTTCCGAGTTTATTATAACAGTGTGCAGCTTTAGTATCACACAGAAAACAAACTCAGTTTGGCCTTTGAGATTAAACTTTGAATTAATTCTCTGCTCTGTGATTATCTGAATCAAATTAATTAAAGTCGTCTTCTAATTAACTTCTTTGCACAGTAGGCAATGTATTAATAAAAACCATTCATCCAAAATGGCTTCAAGCGCTCTTTGGGTTCACGGCTTTGAACTCACCACTTGGAATTTACAATCAGCCTTTCATCAGGTTTAAATCTGATTCAAAGCTGCAGTGTGTAAATTCTGCACCAAAATAACTACTAAAGTCAAACATGTTGCATTGACCAACAGGGCATTTTCATTTGTAAGGATGTAATACATAAATTCCATGAAACAGTATTGTACGCTACACAAGCATTTCTCATTCTTAAGCTGATATTACTAGTCCTTTTTACTGAAATGGGTCAAATACATTAAGAGGTTCATTTCCTGATCAAAACCAACCAGTGTTATAATCCAGATTTCCTGCCTATTTCCCAGCATAGCATTCATCACTCTTATTTATAGCTCAATAAATGTTCTTGCTCAGCAAGATCTTCAGCTGACATACACAACACTACTCTGGAGTGGACACAGATATTCAAACCCATGAATTATTCAATCAATAGCCATGTGGGATGCTATATATATCACAGTGTGAAACACTTCTAGGCAATGTGAAAACATAATGCACGAGAAAAGAAACAAAAATTGATTTCATTTGAAGGAATATAATATTGCAAAAGGAAGGCGATAAGCTTGTAACAAAAGAGACTGGTTATACAATTGCTTTTTTTCCCCAGTATAATGCTTACACTATGATAGCCAATGTGTAGGATAATGTTTCAGCATGAGTCATTAATTGCTAAATCTGCTGCCTGCATTGCAAATCATGTTAGCAGTACACTTCAAACTTGTCATGCATATTTTTATTTTCATAGTTTATGATTATGGACTCAATACAACTTTACAATCACTTTTATTATGCAAATAAATTGCATAATAAGATAGCAGCTTTGTCTGCTGGACAGGATGCACTTAAGTACAAAATAAGTAAAATTGGGACAAATTATTACTATTGGATAAATAACACGGTATATTCATAATTCAAGAGTTTAGAAAATATTATATGTGACCCTGGACCACAAAACCAGTCATAAGGGTCAATTTTTTAAATTGAAATTGTTAGGATAGGACAATATTTGGCTGAGATACAACTATTTGAAAATCTGGAATTTGAGGGTGCCAAAAAAAAAAAAAAAAGAAAATCACCTTTGTCCAAATTTGTACAAATTAAGTTCTTAGCAATGCATATTACTAATCAGAAATTTTAATAAAAAAAAGTTTAATATATTTATGGTAAGAAATTTATAAAATGTCTTAATGGAACATGATCTTTACTTAATATCCTAATGATTTTTGATAAAAGAAAAATCAAAAAAGAAAAATTGATCATTTTGACCCATACAATGTATTGTTGGCTATTGCTACAGATATACCGTGCGAATTATGACTGGTTTTGTGGTCCAGGGTCACATTTGTATTTCATGTATTTATTTATTTATTTACTGTTTGTTTGTAAAATTAAATATATTCATCAACCTAAACGATCAACCTTAATTTTTGTATATTTACAGTTAGACCTTTGCCTCAAAACTTTAAGAAATTGATCACACAGAAATTTTGCTGAACATTTACTTATCCTAGGCCATCCAATATAAGATTAGTTTGTTTCTTCATTACAACAGAATTTAACATTGCATCACTTGCTCACCAGTGGATTCTCTGCAGTGAATGTCAGTTCAAAATAGTTGATAAAAACATTACAATTACCCATAAGTAATCCACATGAAAGCTACATTTTTGTAAGAAACATATTAGGGATTTAACTTAAAACCATTATCCATAATCCATAATAAGGCTTCCTCCAGTGAAAATGTCCAACCCCTGTTGTCTTCTCACATCAAAATCTACCAAAATATTTGTTTTGGACTGTTTTAGTTTATAAACAGTGCTTTATCTGTGCATACTTCTCTCCAGATGAGAAGACTTCTCACTGGAGAAAGCAATATTAGAAAGCAATACAGAAAAACTGTGGTTTAAAGTTAAAAATCTCTTAATGATTAATTTGTTCAGCACAAACACAACTTTTCACTTCATAAGACATTAATTGATGGGTTGGAATCATGTAAATTACTGTCATGTGAAATTATGAAGCTTTCATCAATTGTTTAGTCTCTGATCCTGACACCCATTCACTGCATCTTCTACAAATATGTTCTGATAAAGAAAGAAACACATCTCCATCTTGGATGGCCTTAGGGAGAACACAATTTGAGCAAATTTTCATTTTTGTGTGAACTATTCTTTTAAAACGGTCATGAACTGAAAAATCAAAATTCTCTTGATCTTTTGACATATAAAAGGTCATTGCACTATAAAAACATCCTTTAAGTTTCAGAACTCAAAACTTTCTTGTTAGTCTAAAAACATCTTATACTGAAGCCAGTCTGCCAAAATGACAGGTTCTGTCAGGACCACTGTCGTCAAAATGATAGATAGTTAGCATACAGTTTGGTTTGCCGGCATGGTTCTGTTCTGGGCAAAAAACTCCCTGCCCATCCATGCAGCATGTCATGAATAAGCAAGGAGAGCAGCAATAATAACCCCCCAGGGTAAACAGAACAGAACAAAGCAGATATCATTAATGTACTTTAAGTGTAAGACATTATTCTGTGAGGTCTGATTCAATGAGGAATATCAGAAGCCAAGTCCTGACTGTGGCAAAAGGAGGAGTTGGGGATGGAGAAGGGTGTTTTGCTCCTAAACAGGCGACAAAGCTGCCGAATAATACTGAATAGAGCTTATATAGGAATGCCATGATAGGTGTCGTATTCCTATAGGTAGATGTGATCAGCTGAGAGTCAGCTGATGCGAGCTTGAACTAATGCTACATGCTTAATTTGTGGAATGTGCCACTTTATGATGTAATGGTGTGTTCACACCAAATGCGAATTAAATTATTTGCATGAGTAGATAACATACAAAGTCAATGCAAAGACGCGAACACAGGCAAATTTGCGCTGGGCGACGGAATGACGCGAAATGCGCAGCGCGTTCACACATCCCGCGAGTAATCTAGAGTGAAATGATAAAGATGACTCTAAAGACAACAAAATGCTGTACAGTGCCAATTTGTGGAAATACATTTTGTCTTTGCATTGCCTTACTTCTGATCCCAACATTAGGAAGAATGGAAGAACATTATTTTCAATAAAGATCCAGACCACGTCAGTAAGAACTTGGTCCTTTGTTCACTTAATTTTACCGTGGATTTGTTTAAAAACAAAGCACAATTTGACGCAGTAATGCTGCACCACACAAGTGCGAGTAACTGTTTTTATTAGGTGGTCACTATTGCTTTGTCTGTTATTACAGATTGTTTAATATGTACAGATTGTTTAATATGTACTGAGTACTTATGGGTTTTTAACCTAAATCACAGCAGCGTCAATCTGTGAAGGATGTACAGTAGGCTGTCAAACATAAACAACTGTCAGCCAATCATACCAGTGTGCATTTACTCCAGAGTCTACAATCCACCACAACAGTTAAAATAGAGCGTTCTGATGGAGAGGCTCAAAACAGGACAGAAAACAGACTACTACTTCTAAATTATGTTTTTTATGTCAAAATCTTGATAACCTTATAAGTGGACCTCTGAGAGCAGAACAAAATATTTTAAAAAAGGCAGTTCATGACCCCTTTAAGGTTTAAAAATGAAAAACTCCCCAACCAAATAAAAAAACTGCAGAACTCTACTGACTCTAGTCAATAATCCGTAGGTGCATATTTGATCCTCAGCGATCACTCAGCAGCAGAAGAGTGACTCATTCTGAATGCCAGCACATGACTCACCAGTACAAGTGTTCCTCCACCATGGTGGTGATGGCCCGCGCTACCGCCTGCTCCTGAGCGCTCAGACTCTTGTTTAGGCTCACACCAAGTTTCTCCTCCAGAAAGTCTATTATAAATTCAGTTCCACACACCTGCTCATAATTATACTCAATCCAAGGCATCTTGCCCTGAGAGGAGAGGCTTCCATCAAAGTAATTCTGCAAAAAAGGATGCATACTGAGGATGAGAAGATGTAAACCATAAATGAAATTTAAATTCAGCAATTTCTAATAATAATAAATATTCTTAATTTTAATTTTAAAACACTGATTTTTATTCTAGAGCATCTGGATGTAAACTACAAAAACATAATCCTATTTTCTAAGGGCTTTTGTGAATTTCATTGACATTTCAACAGCAGATGGTGTGACTTCCAATAACTGCATGTAACCACTGATCAAAGGCAATGGACTCCAAAAACCAAACTGCTCCTTTATGCATACTTGATAGGGCAGATCAACCATGCGCAGATAGGTCTCCATTTTCAGGCAGAAAGGTGACAGGCTTGGCACCCCGTTTTTTGGCCTGGAGAACTGGTGAAGGATGATGGCATCTTTAGAATCCAGCTGTTGCTCTTTCCTGTAAGGAGGATATCAATAAAAGATTGTAAAATCAGACAATCTCTTTGTAATTTCAGTATGAACAGATATATAATAGGTCGCTCAAAATACTGATGGTTAAATATCTCAGTCAGGCGTATGGAACAAACATCATATTTGTATCATCCATCACCTTGGCACTGCAATGCAGCATGCTTTATCAGTTAAAGTACAGAATTTTTTTTTACAGGAACATAACTTAGCTTTAAAAGCAGCTATTTAGCCCCCAAAATCATGTGGAGTGCAGTGGAAAAGGTCTTATACTATCATTATGAGAAAGCAGCAGGATGTGTGTGGGAGGACATAGACAGGTTTTATTTCACAAGTAGCAACTACAAGCATGCTATTCTGACCACACACCATTTCAGAAACAAGATGCTCCAAAATTCTTTTTTCTAACTCAACACATATTCTAAAATGGGATTTGTATAACCAAACTTTTGCTGTTATATGGGCTGTAGAATATTACTCTCAATCAGGGTGTTTTGTGGGGCAAGGGAAAAAATCATTTAGATTTGCTGAAATCTCTTCATATAGATCAGAAAGATTAGCACAGATTCTGAGGTTCAACAGGACAATCCGTCCATATTTAGCCACCATTTATAAAACAATCATGATTTCTACACTCAAAGCACCAGCAATGAATACTGATATCCAAATAATACGTTTAGTAGACCCTGTCGGGGCAAGTTTAACACAATATACAAAAGAGAAATTTCAGCCTTTATGTGTAATGCATTTTAAAGATATTCATAATTTTGAATGAAATCTTTTCATAAATAATTGTACCCAAAGTTAAACTGCATTATAATATTTGCAGATTCCTTTTTTACACTACCAGTCAAAAGTTTTTGAACAGTAAGATTTTTAATAAAAAAAATTATTCTGCTCACCAAGCCTGCATTTACTTGATCCAAAATACAGTAAGAACAGTAATAATGTGAAATATTTTTTACTATTTAAAACAGCTTTTCTATTTGAATATATTTTAAAATGTAATTTATTCCTGTGATCAAAGCTAAATTTTCAGCATCATTACTCCAGTCTTCAGTGTCACACGATCCTTAAGAAATCATTCTTATATGCTGATTTGCTGTTCAAGAAACTTTTTTAGTATTATTATGATTAATATTTAAAGCAGTTCAGTAATTTTTTTCGGGATTCTTTGATAAACAAGAAAGATCCAAAGATAACTATTTATCTGAAATAAAAAAGCTTTTGTAACATTATACACTTTACCATTCAAAAGCCTAATATAATGTAGCCTATTATTAAGGGTTTTTTTGTTTTGTTTTGTTGTTTGGAGAGAAATAACTTAAAGAAATTAATACTTTTACTTAGCAAGGATGGTTTATTTAAATTGATCAAAAGTGATGATAAAGACATTTATAATGTTACACAAAATTTCTATTTCAGATAAATGCTGTTCTTCTGAATTCGATATTCAGCAAAGAAACCTGAAAAAAAAAAAAACTCTGCTCAGCTGTTTTCAACATAATGTTTTTTTGAACAGCAAATCAGAATATTAGAATGATTTCTAAAGGAACATGTAACTGGAGTAATGATGCAAAAAATTCAGCTTTGAAATCACAGGAATAATGACATTTTAAAATATATTCAAACAGATAACAGTTATTTTAATAGTAAAAATATTTCAAAATTGTACTTTTTTTTGCTGTATTTTGGATCGAAAAAAATGCAGGCTTGGTGAGCAGAAGAGTCTTCTTTAAAAAAAAACATTAAAAATCTTACTGTTCAAAAACGTTTGACTGGTAGTGTATCTGAAATTGATTGTTTATCAAGTTTAGTGCTTTATACTTTCTAAAATATTAAAAATATATACATGTAAAATATGTTTAGAAAGTATAATGCATCAAAACACATGAGAAACAACCAATTTCAGACATAAAAAGGTATCTGCAAAAATATTTTAATACATTGGTTACAAAAAGATATGCATTACAACATACCTAATGAATACCTTTATAATGCATATACATTATACACGTGTTACAAAAGTTTAACAGAAACAAATTTCCTAGAGATTCTTCCTTTGCATGATTACATAACACGACTTCAGAGTATCTGTAATTAACAATGATGATAACATTAAGATACTTATGACAAAAAAGTTTCCATCCATCTGAACGATTGATTGATTGATTGATTGATTGATTCATTGGTGGTGGTGGTATGTAAATCTTAGATTTATCAAACTGACTCATCAGATCTATAAGGACTCCACTCACCCAATCAGATACGCATTTCAAATGCTTCCATGTGGCTCTAAAATTAACATTCTGATTCCCTGTCTATTTATGTTAAGTGTTTATTTATTGCACACCTTTGTCTTTTTATGTCTATTCTATGGCAAACTGAATAAAGTGTAAAGAATCAGTATGATCCGAATGCTGCAGAGCTCAATCCTTAAACATGACGCTGTCCACAGCTTGTGGTGCTGAAATCCTTCAGTGAAGTATTGAATGAGAATGAGAACGTCTGTTACCACATTAAAACACGCTACAGCTCAAAACAATTACTAAACGGAAGTTGTTTAAGACTTCCAACAGCATTGCAACCCCCCTTGAATTCTCATTAGGTAATGGCCTGCAGTTGAGCCAAGAAAGGTCGCTTGTACAACACAACTCAAGGACATCGTGATCCAGTGAAGTAAACAGACCAGATCACGTGCCCCATAGCCTAATAGGACGCTTTATTTACACTAAAAAACGAATTTATTAAAGTACTTTTGTTCAGTGCGAATGTAAACAATGGCAATTCCAGGCGAGTATTGATGACAGGGCGTTTTCATATGCTCCCGTGCGGCCAAACACCGCATGTGCATGTAATTTAGAAAACGTGACTTGATGCAGCCCAGCGGACATGCGAGCTCAAGAAAAACACGAGAACCTCACTGCTACTGGCCAATATTTACATCTTCCCCTAGACAGGTTACATTGTGTAATGCATCTGTCATTAAAAAAATATTGTAAACAATGACAGGAGGTCATTCCATGTATCATTTGACATCACAACAGGCCACAACACTGACCTAATGGAGAGCAATTCGTGCAGCAGATACGCAGCTGCAGCCAGCAGGGCACCTCCTGTGATGTAAAGCGTCTTCCTCCACCAGGAATCCGATACCAATCCCGACATGATCCCGCCGAAATCCTGCACAGGGACGGCTACTATGTACCCATAAAATAAGTGACGCTCATCAGAGCCGCACAACCCGAAGGACGGGCTCTGATTCCGGCCGAGATCAACCACGAACGACCGGGAGGAGGCGAAACCAGCGACCCAGTACATTCTCTCTCTCCCCCCGCTTCCCCCAACGAATCCTGCGCCACTTCATTTATCCATATAAAGACGGACAAATGTTACATGGTTATGTGTTATGTCGGTCTCGTAAAGCAACGGAAAAGCATTTTAACGGGAATCGGCTCCCGCACGCAGCTCCGCATCCTCCTTTGTTGCTGTGCTGGAGCTGAGTGACGTCACGACGCATCACACATGGATACTGGGCAAATAAAACACATTCAGGCTTCTTAGTAAACCACAGACGCGAACCATAAATTGCAGCCATAAATTTAAATCTTGGTTTGCAATAAAAATAGCGTTTGTTTCGTTTTTCTTTATTGGTGTTACCAAAACATAACGATAAAGTACCCTATACTGACACACACACACACACATATATATATATATATGTGTGTGTGTGTGTGTGTGTGTGTGTGTATGTGTGTACTTGTTTTTGCTACATTGCTACATTTGCTACAAATGTCCCCACAAGGATAGTAAAACTTGAAATTTTTGACATTGTAGGGACCGCAGGCCTGTTAAAAAATTATTAAAAATAGTAAATGATGTTTATCTGAAAGTGTAACGATGCAAACATGTTTCCTGTGAGGGCTGGGTTTAGGGTTAGGGTTGGGTTAGGGCAGTGGTTCTCAATCCTGGTCCTGGGGGCCCCCTGGTCTGCACATTTTGCATGTCTCCCTTATTTAACACACCTGATTGTGATCATCAGCTCATTAGGAGAGAGATCCATGAACTGAACTGACGAGCTGATGATCTCAGTCAGGTGTGTAAAATAAGGGAGACATGCATAATGTGCAGAGCAGGGGGCCCCCAGGACCAGGATTGAGAACCACTGCGTTAGGGGATAGACAATATCGTTTGGTCAGTATAAAATCTATAGAAGTCTATGGAAAGTCCCCACAATGCACAAAAACAAACGTGTGTGTGTGTGTGTGTATAAACTCGTGAATGTTCTAAACTATCTGGATAAAGTAAATGGAAATAGTTGTAAATTTATAATATATAAAACTGTGGCATGAAAATGGCTACATTTGTAATAATAATACTTAGAAATGTTAAATTTAATAAATCTGGATAAAATAATAAACCGACATATACATTTAAAATGTGGCATGATATTGCATAATTGCATTATATTAGTGTTACTCAGTTTCGTTGCTGGAAAGTAAACCAGCTACAGCACAAGGTTAAAAGCAGCCTAAAGTTCTTAATATGACTGAATTTGTATTTAACATGATAACAATTTAATAGAAATATCATAAGTTACTAAAAATAATGCTTACGTTTCCCCAGTTATTCAAAAGCAGCTAAGTTACAAAAAAGAAGCAAAAAAACATTTACATTACCAAAGAACATCATCACTCTAGCGCGACTTTATGTACTATAAAACACTCTCGTTACAATTACCGAAGCTATCTACACTTCATGATGTAGAAATCTCTCATACTTACATCGCACGTACATCTGCACTTTGTTTATGATTTGAGAATTCGCGAGTCAATATTCAGTCAGCGCGCGCTGAAAAACAAAGCTCCGCTGTATCAGCGATGACTCATCTGAACGCCTCTGATTGGCCGTTGCATTCATCATGTCAGCATAATCACGTGCGATTGATTATAACGCGCAACGCTGTGAAAAGGCAGAGCAAGAAAGGTAATGGAACAAATAAGCCCTAATATGAATTAGATATATTACTAGCCTAATATTTTTTTTTTTAAAAAAGGCATGAGCCACAGGCGATATCTCTGATATGGTCTACTGGCACAACCCTAATCAATCTATCAATCAATCAATCAATCAATCAATCTATTTATCTATCTATCTATCTGTCTGTCTGTCTGTCTGTCTAATAATGCAGTAACCTGTACTGAGGTTAAACATGAAGCTAATATGGACGGCTACAGAAAAGTTAAACTGATTGCTATAGAGGACTTCATGATGTTGCATTTCTTGTTCCAGTTATATTTTAAAGTTAGCATGACAACAGACTAATGCTTGATTTTTGAATACTCAAAGACAATTGTTCAGGCTGAATAAAACACCTTCTCAATTATGACACAATTGTTTCCATTTTATTAAGTCAAAAACCATTATAGAATTTTCTTTGTCCGTTTGACCTCTGACATACACCAACCAAAGATCAACACCACAAAACACGCAAGTAAATGGTTGTTAAAATACATCAAACAATAGTTGAAATGGCATGTGGCTTGTGACTGTGGCATGCTGAGTGGATCAAAAGTGCTTCAATCTTAAATTCCGCTCTTAACAAGAGCTTTACAAAAGAGACGTCTATGAATCATGCCTGATAAAAAAAACGTTTTATCAAGGAACACAATGCAAAGAATGATTATTACCGTTTCAGCAAATCTTCACTATGCAACATATTTTGAAATATATATTTTTTTCTTTCAAACATATTTTTGAAAGTGTGTGTGTTATTTCCCCATTAGAGAGCTGCATAGCAGTTCCAACATTATAATAGCTCAGCTGTAACTTGTGGCTCGACCAGGTTCATCCTGGTTATCACTCTCAGCCCAGACCCGGTCAGGCTGGGGTTCTTCTTTGCGTTTGACTGCATGTAACGCATAGTTGATGGCCGTGCTCTTCTGCCAGCTCCACGCTCCTGTGAGAGGATTGTACATCATGCCTCTGATAGCCTCCACGTAGAATCCAACTGGGATACAGTGAGACAAGAAAATGGTAAAAGCAAGTAACAAAATCTACTGCAACAACTATGTAACGTATACCAGGGTTTTCCAACAGTGGCTGTTGGAAACAGCAAAGGAGATCCGTAATAGAAGAGTGGAGAGGTAATACCCAGAAACTGATCAATGAATGATAGTGTGACAGAAATGGAAGACAGAGACGACACTCACAAGACTCCAGAAGTCGTTCCAGATCCTCTGGGCTGACGAACTTCTCCCAGTCATGAGTGCCACTCGGTACAATCCTTAACAGCTGCTCCGCCGCCAAAATCCCGAAAACGTAGGACAAGTTGGTTTTGTTAAGAGTGGTGATAAAAAGAGAGCCACCAGGCTAAGGAAAAAAAAATGAAAATATTACAAATATTAATTATGTTACACATTAAGAAACTAATATTTTATTTTGACATTTTGATATTTTTTATTTTATACTTAAATTATTAAGTGATAAATTATCTAAAGAGAAACTGAAAAGGAAATAAAGCAAAACAGAAACAGGCTGATGAAAGTGCCTGGATGTCACAGCATTAGGAAAGATTATGGGGATTTGGAGTAACTCTTCTAGTCCTGACACACTGACCCAGGACATTAAATCAGTCCATTCAGTTCTCTTAGCTGGGATTCCCACTGTTACTTCTGTGCAACTGTCATTGTTTCAGATGTCAGTGATGTTGTGACACACCTTCAACACCTGCTGGCAACAGCTGGCAAAAGCGTCCAGGTCAGCCAAATGTTCCACCACCTCAGATGCCACTACAGCATGAAATCCCTCAACTTCCTCTTCGGCGAGCTCCTCCAGGGTGCAGGCCTGATAGCGAACTCTCTCCCGTAAATCAGGATCATAGGAGGAGTGCAGCTCTGCGGTCCGCACGCTGTCCTCCACAGGGTCTATTCCCAGGACATCTGCTCCTAACCTCCCTAGTGGCTGAGAAAGGTTAGTGCTACTTTGGTTTTTTGATACCCATGTTTGATAGCATCCAGAGCAGTGTTACTGTTTACCTGAAAGGATAGTTCACCCAAAAGTGAAAATACTGTCATTAATTCATTCATCTTCAGAACACAAATGAAGATATTTTTGTTGAAATGCAAGAACTTTCTGACCCTGCATAGACAGCAACGCAACTGACAAGTTCAAAACCCAGAAAGGTAATAAGGACATCGTTAAATTGCCCATGTGACATCAGTAGTCCAACTGTAATGTTAAGAAGCTGCGAGAATACTTTTTGTGTGCAAAGAAAACAAAATTAATGACTTTTCAACAATTTCCTCTCTTCCATTTCAGTCACATGGATTATTTTAACAATGTTCTTACTACCCTTCTGGGCCTTGAATGTGTCAGTTGTGTTGCTGTCTATGCAGGGTCAGAAAGCTATAAATTGGAATGTTTACAAATTATTTTAAGTAATTAAAGTAAAACTGACCAAATTAAATATTAATATTATAAAAAAAGCTTGAATGAAAACTAGAAATGTTAGCTATGACTAATATAACTATAATAAAATTTAAGCTAAACAGAAATATTTAAAAAAAAATTATAAAAATGACAAAAGCAGATAACAAAATTACATAAACCTAAACTAACATTAACATAAAAACATAACATAAAAATATAAACAATATAATATATAAAACAATATATATATATATATATATATATATATATATATATATATATATATATTTATTAATAAATACTTTATTTATTTCGCTATAATAAATACTTTATTAGCATATAAATAATACTAAGATAACACTAATCCACAAGACAGAAAGTATACATTTTTTATTGTTGATTTTGGATTTGTTTTAGATTAGTATATATAAATATATTTTTAATGGAAAAGAAAATTAGGATATTAGTAAAATGTACATGACCAGTCAAACGTTTCTGAACAGCAAGATTTTTGATGTTTTTAAAAGAAGTCTCTTCTGTTCACCAAGCCTGCATTTACTTGATCCAAAGTACAGCAAAAAAAAAGTAAAATTGAATTGAATATTTAATATTACTATTTATTATTTACTACTATTTTACTATTTAAAATTTACTATTCCAGTCTTCAGTATCACATGATCCTTCAGAAATAATTCTAATATGCTGATTTGCGGTTCAAGAAACATTATTATTATTATTATTATTATAGTTTATTATAGTTTATTTTTTCAGGATTATTTGTAAGCTTTTGTAGCATTATACACTATACTATTCAAAAGCTTGAAGTCAGTATAATTTGTGGAGGGGCTGAAGAAAGTTTATAAATTAATACTTTTATTTAGCAAGGATGCTTTAAATTGATCAAAATTGATGCTAAAGACATTTAAAATGCTACAAAAGATTTCTGTTTCAGATAAATGCTGTTCTTGTGAACTTTCTATTCATCAAAAAACGTGAAAAAATTCTACTTAGCGGTTTTCAACATAATGATAAATGTATTTTGAACAGCAAATCAGAATATTTGAATGATTTCTGAAGGATCATGTTACTAGAGTAATGATCCTAAAAATTCAGCTTTGAAACCACAGGAATATAAACAAAAAAAATATTTCTAAATTTTACTGTTTTTGCTGTACTTTAGATCAAATAAATGCAGGCTTGGTAAGCAGAAGAGAGAAAAAAAACAAAACAAAAAAAAAACATAAAAAGCCTGCTGTTCAAAAACTTTTGACTGGTACTGTAGTTTTTTTTGTTTCATATTTCTTTAGGTGTAAAAACACAGCAGCACAGAAAAAACAATCAAATCTGCACATCGCCCTCTGCTGGTCATTCAGGGCATACATTCAGAAACAGAGCTGCAGTAACCAGTCAATTGTCTGTACCACTGATCTGCCCTAAAGGGGATCCTCCGACATAAGCTTTTGCATGACAGGACACTCAAGAGACATCACGCTCACCAAAAAACAACAACGACACATCAGGCAGAGAGATGCCTGGAGAAAGTGTGTTTATCTCAGTGGAGGAAACCACTGGGCGTAAAGCTGTCTGTTTTAATCATGTTTTTCAGTTGGTAGGTTTTCAGTTATCGTTTGCAGCCAGCTAAAAATAATCATGCATGTTATAAACCTAACAAACACGAGAACGGCTTTATATCGCTACCACACCCGGACCAAATCTCTCAAGTATTGAAATATCACACAGTATCTGTAAAACTGTACTAGTGCAACTAGCGCAATACTCAATCACCATTACAGTATAATTTGATAATTAACAGTAGTTACCTCGCTCAGCACGCCTCCACCACAGCCGACGTCCAGAATCCTGAGTCCAGCCAGAGGTTTGCCCAACTGCTGGATGCCGTGCACATTCAACAAATTATCCCTGAAAATAGGGTCAAAGGTCACAAAATGAGGTTAAGACGACATTAGGCTAGAAAACATGTCACCTCTAGTCATGCAGAATTTTGAAAGCATGTACATCAGACTGACATGAAACAGAAAATCCGAAGCTAATCACAGCATGTAGTTCCACAATGCGCTTCCTGAGTCACAAACACGTCTTACTGCTAGTCGCCCTGGCTAGACGCATGCCTCTGACATCCTGAAGCAATTGTACATCCTCACTGCTCATCTCGCTGGATCCTAAGGGCAACATCCTCACATTTTACCCCAAAAGCTTGGACAGACAGTGCAGACCAAAGCAGCCTGAGGTGCTCACTGCCAATCCTGTTAACTCAGCCCATCTCAGCCAACAAAAGAAGGAATTCCCTGCCTGATCTCTAGAAAACACACATTCCTCAAGTACAACATAATAACCAGCAACAGCACAGAGGGCCCTCATTTAAACAAGCCCTGGGGCACCGCCATACACGCTGTACACTACAACTGATCCCGTGTTCACGGAAGGGGAAGAAATTGTGCGTTGGATGATTCCAGTAGGTGAGGGAAAAGGCTTACAATGACAAACGCAATATCCATCCTGGCTCTCATGGAAACAGCTGCTGAAAGGAAAATCAGACATGCTGCATAAACTAGCAGTTGTCCTCACCTTTTCACCCTAATTGCCATTACCTGAACATAGGAGAGACACTTCCGTTTTCTATCTCTGGACATGCTACTATGCTAGTACTATTGATAGAACAGCCTTACATGGATTAACAGAAATTATTCATATAAGATCATCATCAAAACATTTTTTGAAAGAAACAAATACTTGCATTCAAGGAAGGATGCATTAAACTGATCAAAAGGGACAGTAAAGACTTGCACATTGTTACAAAGGTTTTCTGTTTCAAGTAAATGCTGTTCTTTTGAGCTTTCTATTTATCAATGAATCCTAGGGGGGCAAAAATGTAGCAAAATTCAGCTTTGCAAGCACAGGAATAAGTTATACTTTAAAATACATAACACAAAATAGTTGGCTTAAATTGTAAGAATATTTCCCAAGCTTTAGTGAGCATAATCTTTCAATAAACACTTTAAAAAATATATTACTGACACCAAACATGAAAAACTTTTGGGAAGTTGTAGGTGTGTCATGGTATATCCATACAAAACTATTTTAAGATAGGGATGCACCAATATTAAAAACTTAGACAGAACAATTACTATGTTATAGCCATAGTGTTTTTATATAAATAATTTACAATAAAACAAAACTTATGCTTTTAGAGATTAAGCATTAGAAGACAGAAAATGCCATTTAAATGTAAAAACAAAAGGTAATGAGAAGGAGAAATATGTAATATCAACCAATATCAATAATTCAAAAGATTATTAATATTGTCTAAAAACTGATACTGCACATCTCAATTTAAAACAGGGATGGGCATTTTTTTTTAAATGTTGTATTTTAATATCTTGGCTCATAAAAAAATTAATATTCATTTATTTAAATTATGTTGAACAAGACATAATCAAGTTTTTGTCACCATTTCTGAACAAGCTTATGATTAGGCATTATACAAAACAATGTTCTACAACAATGTTACATTATATGTCAATAAACAACAATAAAAATCTACATGGCTGGTGAAAGTTGGCTCCTCAGTTTTATAACAATAAGTGCAATGTGCAGATCAAATATTCGACTATAGAGTGTTTTCACAACGCGTCATCAATTGGCCATATTGGCGGCACTGAACGTAAACAATGCCACTAAACCAAATGAAATTCGCAGATTTTGCTGATTATTGCTGCTGAAATGGTCAATTATTGTCATGTTTTGAGCAGTACTAATCGGTCAGACCGGGAAAAACATTTGGAGTATTACAGACTACCAAAAGTTATAATAAATCAAGGAGAAGAGTGCAAAAAAACATCTGAGGAACAAAAGGCGTTTGTGGTTGGCTGATCCAGGATTTCCAGGGCAAGAGTTTTGACAACATTCATGTTTGTTCTTATCATTTCCAGTCATGTAGGTGAAATGTTAGGCTAATATCTTAATAAATACTGCTCATACATATCTTTACCACAAATTAACTTCAGTTTGTTAAAATATTGCGCTAGTATTAAAATATATCCTTCTTTATATGATTTAGCAGCTCCCACGTTTTTTCCGTGGTTTAGACAGCATACATTTGCAGAACAACATACTCAGTAGTACATTAACCGTGCAGTCCATGCTGTTGTTTACATCTGAGTATTGCCAATATGGCCGCACATCCGTGTAACTCACCAAATTGTGACGCAAGTGCAAACCCCTGTGCACACCCCTAATTTAAAACAGTATTTTGTTCATTCATGAATTTAAAAAATGAAGCTATTATGCATACAACATTTACTAGCAGTGCTTTTAAAAGTTAATGTGTCCAACGGAAACTAAGACTATTTAAAATGATCTAGCACAAGCAAAAAGGTGAAGGAAAATAAACGTTAGCCTAAAAAATATATGAATGTCTAAGGGAAGTACACATTTATAAAAATAACCTAAAATATTAGTAAAAGAAAAAAACAAATACTATAGTGACACAATGGCACTTTTATCAGTAGAACAGAGGGTAAATGTACCGTATGAAAGGCACTCTTAGGTCATTCATGGAGTGTAGGGCTGCAAACTCTCCCTGTAAATCCCACCACTTGCTCGCCATAGCCTGAAACTTCCGCACCTCGGCGGGGTCGAGAGTACTCTGGGAAACCGTGCGGACATTTAGACGGGTCAGTCTGTGGGAGAAAGCTAAATCTTTAAATCATACGTCGTTAAGATTCTCTAGTTAACAGTAACCCAAGGCCAAGTACACTGCAAAACTGGCCTATTTAGAATAAAAACATGCATTTAATTGCATGCATTCTTGTTTAGTAGATAAATCAGTCTCACCCGTTTGACAGCTGATTCCTCTGTCGGTGATGCAGACACACCGTCCAGCTGCACAGAGACCGCACTGCATTCAATCTGGAGGACACGCTTCGGGTTAACGGATATTTAAACGTCGATTCTGCCAACAGCCCAAAAGCCAATCGTGCTAATTTCTTGGAGTACATAACTGAAATTTATTTCGTCATATGTATCTTAAATGATCACTGACTTCAGTCAGTAAATCCAATGTGACCGTGGCGTGTTCGCAGAACTTCTGACCGAGCAGAAACTCAGTACGAAATCAAACGTTCCTATATCACAGTATAACAAATACATGCACTTTTTGATGTATCATTTTCAACTGATTAATCTTAAATCAATGAATAAACTAAAAGGTCATTACGTTTTAAATTAAACCGTAAATCTGCAACCACAAAATACACAAAATGTGCTTTACCTCAAAACCACACACTACGCACTTCTGAAGAATGAACCAAACAGTTAAAAAAAAAAATATGGTTCATACAAGACGTCTTCATTTAAAAATAAAAATGTATTATATACTCACCCATGTCACTTCAAAACTGTATGACTATTTCTGCCGTGAATAATTCAGTTCATGAAACCACTCTGAATAATTTATTTACGAATTTGATAGGGTTGTCAAGTTGAATTGAGTGACTGCATTCGGTCGAAACGGTTCACAGCTATCAGTAAATAACTTAATAATAATGTGATATTTCATACATGAAGAGTCAGTATAGTAATAATACAATATAGTATAAATATGTGATCCAGCAAAATGTCTTTCTGGAGTTCGGCATTCATTGTCCCTAATTCATTTAATTACATTAAAAATAGTGGAAGGACATTTTTCATATTTCTCAGAATGTTTCTTTGTAACATGAGAGTGCGTGATCAAAAATATAATTTGTGTGTAAAGACAACTCTGAATGTGGTTTGAAAAAGCTAATCTATTATAAAAATGCCCTTAGCTTATTGTACTTTTTCCCATATACGTCTTCACTCAGACATTTCAAGCAGAAAGACTTAAAGACAAAGTAAGAGGCAGGCAATGTCAGATGAAAGAATCATTCATGTTTATTGGACAATTTACATGAAACGAGAATTTATTTCCTCTGGTGTTAGGCTTTAAAATGTTACAGTTTCAAGGTTCTATTGACTACTTGAACGCTTAGTCTTGCATAATACAAGGCAAAAAAAGAAACTATCATTCAAAATCTCCTGTTTTGAAGACAACACTTAAAAATACCATATATTTACAAAATGAGGGGAGTGAGGGGGGTTTGGAGTGGAGAGTTCACCTACAACGTTGCCTCGATAATGAGACAAGCCTGTTAACTCGTGGAATTTAAAAGAAGTGCACAGATCAGAGGCAGAATGCCCCTCAACGCTTGCGCCGGCTCGGAGACGTTGACCTGAAAGAGAAACGTTGGACAGACTATTAGTGCAATCACTAGTACGGACCACATCCAGAACTTCATACACACACCTTAAACAGCTGTGGGATCAACACTGAATGAGAAAAGGGGGAAATGACATCAATCTCAGTAGCACTTAAGCACAGCCCAACCATTTGTGCACAACTCAACATTATGTGACTGCGAATTTACATTTAACAAAAGCTTCAGCATAATTTGGATTGCAACTGTTGTGACATTCTAAATACTATTGATCATTCACACACAAACAATTAAAACAGTTCAAGAATAAAAAAGGAGAAAGAAAATGGATACTACCTTGATCGTGACTTAGACTTGTGTTTGCGGCTTGCCTTCTTACCAGACTTGTGAGATCTTTCCGTTGACCTTGATCGACTACGTTTTGATTTCTTAGACTTTTTTTCTTTGCTAACCTCAGGGGAAGGGGACCTGCTCCTGCTGGACTCTGAATCCGAGTACTTCTTGCTAGCTTTGGCGGAGCCTTTTTTGCTAGATTTACTGTCTTGCCGGGAAAACCTCTCACTGTGAGAGTCTGTCCTCTCGCTCTCCTTTTTCCGCCTCGTTTTGACATCGTCTTCCTCGTCCCTTACTGAACTGCCCTCGCTCTCTTTCTCCTTGCCCTTCTGTTTGTCCTTCTTTTTATCTAACTCTTTCTCTTTCTTCTTCTTATCCTTCTCGTGGCTCCGGCTCCTCTCTTTCCTCCTGTCCCTGTCCTTGCTGGAGGCCTTCTGTTTCCTCCTGCTACGGCTCGTACTGCGACTTCGGCTGCGCCTGCGGTCCCTGCTGCGCCGCCGCTCTCTACTGCGGCTGCGACTGGCCTTGGACCTGCTCCTGCGGCTCCTGCTGGACCGGCGCTGCCGTGAATGGCTGCGCTTCCTGTGACGAGAGGAACGTTCACTGCTGCGTGCGCGGCTGCTCCGCCTTCTGTCTCTGCCTTTGTCACGCTCCGACTGTCGTCTGCGAGAGCTGCGACTTCGGCTGCGCCTGCGAGTCCCACGAGAGCCGGAGCGGCTGCGTCGCCTTTTCCTTCTGGGAGATGAGGAGCGGGAGGAGCTGCGAGAGGAAGCTGAAGATGAGGAGGATGAAGAGGACCGGCTGCTGGAAGAGCTGGAGCTGGAGCTGCGGCTACGTCGCTCACTTGGCGAGGGGCTGGCACTTCCTCCGTTACGCCTGTGTGCTCTTTGCTCGCCCGCTTGACTTCGCTGACCTCAGGCTCACTACGCGACCTCCGTCGCTCTAATGTAGGCTCCGCCTCCCTTTCCCTAACTTCCTGTTTGTGTTTAGACTCTGTCTGCTCCTCCTCATAACCTGCCCTTTCTCTGCTCACTCTGTCCAATGCCAAATCTTCTGAAAACACACAAAGAAAAAAAAATTACTGTACACATTTTACAAGAAGGTTGAACAATTGTTTGAATATAAATTTCTCTTTTTAAACTTAAAAAAAAAAGAAAAAGCCTTAAATGACTATAATAGGGCTGTCCTCAACTAAAGCTTTTTTCTGGTCAACTAGTAGTCAATCACTTTAAGCATTAGTCAACTAACTGCATGTTTATTTAAATTATACATCTTTTAAATGATAACAATGACCTTTTAATTGCCTACATGGCATAAGTGTTCAAGCGCACACATAACGCTTACCACAGCACACTGCCAGAAGTGATTATGAATGTGTCATGGAAAAACAGCAAGATGGCTGCATTAACATTTTAATTTCTTGATAAACTAGTGCTTTCACCGACACTGACAATACACAGAGTTTCGATTTATCCATTTAAATGGCTTGCAAATATAATCTAATTATCAATTCAAATGCGGATTCTAGAAAAAAAAAAAAAAAGAAAATATAGCTGCAAGCAGCGATGACGGGCCCAAGCCATCAGTGCAACCACCACCCTGGTGGCATCAAGAATTTTCAGCAACCCTCTGCGCCCCCTTGGGCCCTAATAAAATTACCATAGCCATTGTAGCCTAAAAGACTGTGTAAAAATTCTGTTAAATTAAATATTTCTTTACAAAGGTACTTTTTATAAATAGATCATTAAATTATCCACAATTTTCTCTAGAAGCACCCACCTTTAACAGTCTGAACCTCCAGTGCCAGCCTCTCCTGCAGCTGCTGCTGCTCCCTCTCTTTGCGACGGAAGGCGTCCTGTTTCTGTCGAATACGGTGTAGCAGCTCCTCATCGTCTGTGTCCGATGAGTCCGACCCCTTTGCGCTCCGCTCCTCATCCTCACTCTCGTCTGAGCCGTACTCACCCAGCCCTCCTGCGGCAACAAAGCCCCCCTCTTATAACGGACAGCAGGAGCAAGGCACTCATAGTCGCAAGCTAACAGTCCCTCCTTCCTCACCTATTCGACTACATAACACTTCACTAAAGCCCACCTCAATAAACGAAGCATGCTTTTTATAATGTGATGCTGGTAGCTAACCATTGAGAAGATCTGCTGCTTGAGCTCTTGAGCTTGTAATACAGTTCATTTGAGAACCCATCCCCCCTCCCACACCTTTTATTCCCATAACCCCCCCGTCGGGCCAAAATGTAAAGACACTTACCGAGGCCGGTCAGAGAAGCCAGTGCATTTGACTGTGCCAGCTGTTTTGCAGGAGCTTTGATTCACATCAACAACAGGAACAACATGTTAAAACACATACAGCCACCACTTTCGCATAGGCAAGAGTCTCTAGAGATGAGGGTACACATATGCACTATTCACAAGAGCTGCCTTTGGCAAAATAAAATAAAATAAAAATAAAAAAAGATGGAGAGAAGAAAAAGGTTATCACACAAAGTCCGTCAAACACAGGCAAACAGTGGAGGAGGAAAGAACCAGTCTGTACTAATGCAGTGTCATTTTTGAAATGAGAAGCTGTCTGGCAAACACAGATGTGACAAAGTACTTTTTGTTTTACAGGAAGTATATCTAAAAACAGATTTGACTGAGAACCCTTTGAAAGATTGCATTTAACTGCATCTGACCATTTTCACCCTCCCTTTGTGGTTTCGTCTTCTGTTGCATTAGCAGAGAATGGCCGATGAATTGCACTTTTTGCTTATCATATAGTATTACCATGATGCATCAGTCAGACAAAAAGACTTCATATATATCAGTCAAAACATATCCAAGTCTAATTTCTGTGGAAAAGTGGATCTTCCTCAGAATTAAACTTGAAGGCACAGTTGCACGGACAGAAGGGAACAGGAGCAGACCTTTAGTGGCTTTGCGATGGGTCTCTTTGGCCACCTGAAAGATTTCCTCATTCGTGACTTCAAGGAGGACTTCAGTAAGAAGAGTTTTGGTCATCAGCATCTGTGCAAGGCAAACAGGAAAAGTTGAGAAGCACAACTTACAAGTGTGGACAGATGAATGCTGAGACAGAAGTGTGTGTGTGTGAACACACCAGCTGAAACTCTTTCTCCTCTTCTGTCATTTCTGGTTCGCTTTGGTCTTCTTGAACAGGAGGAGAACTTCTACCACCAAACTCATGCCTTCTCCCCAACACACCATCCTCCCCAGCACCATCTTCTTCACGATCCTCATCATCACTGTCCTAAATTAAAGAAGAGTATGTGATTGGACCAGAGACCATACGCTTGTGGATGACATAAGCGCCGAGAGGAATTTTTAGTTTTAGTGTGCAACAGCTAACAAGCAATGTAAATAACTTGAAAGACTCCATGAAATCAATTGGGTTTTTGTGGCTTAGTCCGATAGTTTTAAGGTCACCTGTGTGCTAGATTATGCCTATAAATTGTCAAAAAAATTACTTTTAGCAGGTATACTCTACTGTTCAAAAGTTTTTTTTTTTTTTTCTTTTTGAAAGTAGTATCTTATGCTGATCAAGGCTGCACTAAATTGATGAAAAATACAGAAAAAAAAACAGCAATACTACAAATTTTTTCCATTTTTTAAGAATGATTTCCTATTCTAACATATTTAAAAGTGTAATGTCACATAAACCTTTAGAAATCAGCCTAATATGCTGATCTGGTCCTCAAATATTTCATCAATGTTAAAAAACAGTTACTATTTTATCTTCTGAAATAGAATTGAAGTCTTCATTTTCAAAAAAAAAAATAAAATAAAAAAACATACTAACTCAAGCTTTTGAACAGTAGTGTACAGAAGAACAGAAAACTGTGCTTGTCAATTTCATGAGGTCTCTGAATTAAGATCATAATGATCATGTCAACAAACATTTGTGCATGTCAGTGAGCCCTGGGACAACAGTTTCCAAAGTAACCTCAGCAGATTCCTTCGCTGTAAACAGATTCTGAAAAAGATGCTTACAAATTTGCTCTTGCGTGGCAACCGAGGCCCATCACCTTCCTCCTCTACCATATCGCTATCCCTTTCATTATTTGCCATTTCAGCACGCTCTTTCTCCATCCTCTCCTTCTCCAACTTTTTCTGCTTCTCACGATCCATCTTTTCAAGGCCTTCTCGAATCCACGCAGGCAAAGTCCTCCGTTTAACAGCGTCTAGACCAGAAACCAAAACGACGTCACAATGTGCATCCTTTCATATCTGCATCTCTGTTAATTAATATATTTATATTCACCGAGAGTAGGCGCCTCTGGTTTAATTCCCATCTGATTGGGTGATCTGGGTCGTTCCGGTCTAAAGCTAGGGAGCCGGTCTCTTCTGTTCTGCGGTCCTTCGGGCCAGTAAGGTGGGTGAAAGCCGCTGGAGGGTGGTCCATATGCTGCCCCTGTCGGCGCTGCTCCATGCTAAGAGGAAACGGAAATTAATGAGTCTACAACTGAGAAGTTAGGAGATTGAGAATAACTTTTGATAATCAAGAGCAAAGCAAACAAACCTGATAATCAAACTGATTGACGCCTATAGGGTAAGGCTCAGGCTGACCCCCAAACCCATGACTGTTTTGAGGAAAGCCCCCATGGTGTGGGTCTCCAGGAAATTCTAAACTATCCTGACTGTTACTGTCTTCTGATGGGTTGACGACATCCATCGGTCCCTGCCCAGGAGGAATCCACGCTTGTTCTGGAGGGGGAGGAGGAGGCTGGCCATGCATTCCCCACTCTAGAAACAATCAACAAATAGTCATCACGTAAACACTTTAGATATTGTGCACTACGTGAACAAATTCAACGGCAAATTGACAAATGCATAGGCCCTACCTCCTTTGGCATGCACCAAATGTCAAATGTGTCAAGCATCATCAAAAAAATAACAACATTCAATCAAAAGGCCTATTGATTATAAATGCCTGAAAATGATCAAATTAAAAGGGTCAAAAGGGTAAAAGGGCTTTTGGATTTCATAAAAAAATGTCTTAATTTGCGTTCCAAAGATGAATGAAGCTCTTATGGGTTTGGAACAGCATGAGGGTGAGTAAAATAATTTTTTTTTTTTTTTTTCTCAGGTGAACTTGCCCTTTAAATGGCAAAATTAAAGTTTTCATTTGACTAAAAGCAAATTACTCAAATTTGGGTAACTGAACTCGACATATTTTTCAGGGTGTTTTCTTCTCAGCTGATGAATTAAACCAGTTGTAGCAAAGCTCTCTGGCAACAATCTGCCTCTCAATGTTACAGCAGAGTAAAAATAAAAAGTATTTACTCAGACCAGCAAAGATGTTTGTTTTTCCATGAGCTTCATAAGTTTTTTCATTTAGCATTTTATCACTTTCCTCACCAGTGGATGCTATGCAGCGAATGGGTGCCGTCAGAATTAAGGTCCAAACAGCTGATAAAAACATCATAATCCACAAAATAATTCACATGACTCCAGTCCATAAATCCATTTATCAGCTATTCGGACTCTTATGACGGCACCCATTCACTGCGAAGATCCATAGTTGAGCAGTGGACCAGAGGGTACATTTTCAGCAATTTTTCATTTATGAATTAACTATTTCTTTAATTCTTCTGCAGACATTTGAAAGGGGCTACTTCTGCTTGGACTGACTGGTTGATTGTTTAAGATTTAAAGTTACAATTTTAAAAGTAGCAACAGATAATTTCTTCTGTATTATTAAGTATGTTGGAATAAAATGAATAATTGGTTTTGTGTTGATTAGATTGGAGAAGCCCAGCATACGACACCACAGAGAAGTCTACCATTTTAGTAGAACATCTAGCTATGACATATCTTCAAAACGCCCACAGCAAAACTTAAAAATCAGCCTTACCTGGTTGCCAACCTCTGCCAAAACTAGGATCGCCAGGAAAGGCACCATGGTTATTATGGGTTGGAGGTTCCATGTTCTGCATGTCCTGGCCATTGGGCTGAATCCCTGGCTGGTCAGGAACCCCTGTGGATTCTTTCTGTGCAATCCATGCTTGTGCTAAAGCAGCCCAGTCTACTTGACCTGCAAAGAAAAAAAACATGCAAAACTCAAACGCTGCACCACTTTGAGTAGTTCAAACAACTGAACTACAATAAAATAAGAACAACGGCCTAACCTGGATCTTGCTGATGCTGAAATGATTGCATCCACTGCTGCTGTGAACCCAAAGGCCACTGAGGCCAGGGCTGTCCTCCCTGGTCCCACATCTCTCACCTTGTGATTCCTGTGCCTGTGAGATATTACAGAACGTGATGTTTGAAAACATTTTGTTTGTGAAACAAACATTTTGTTTACAAAGCATTAACAGTGACTGCAAATAAAGCACTTAAGCGTTTTAAATAGCGGTTTCCTTTAAAAAAAATAAAAAACAAGCCCTGCTGTTTCATTGTGGACCACTGCATCTGTAATGTAACCCGCACAGCTGCAGTTCCGGAGACACAACAGGGATACTAGTCTCACTGCAGACTAGACTACTGCAAAACCAGTCTAGGATAGTCCGTCCATCTTTAAAATATACGTTGAGGGTTTTACTGCGTCTTTATGGGCATTTACCTTTCCGGGTTTCACCGAATATAATTATGACATATATTAAATTGACATAGGCGTCGTCGTTAAGCTAGCTATGCAAGCGTTAGGCCGCGCGTCTGCAATATCGACACTTATTAAAAACTTTATTCCCGCAGTTTAAGCGCATAAAATGTACTAGTTCCGCGATCGCCGCAAGTAATGCTAATAAGAAGTGCAGGACTCTGAAATACTTGGCTGAAGATTTAAAGACACGTTGCGATCTCTTACCTCTCCACTTCTCTGATTCTCACCAGTAAAATGGCGATGAAATGATGACCCGGAAACAATACCAGCAACAGTGACCTCACCACACAGGCCCTCTAGTGGATACTGGCGACACATGTAAAGATCAAATAATAAGAAACACTTTCTGTCTTTCTGTCTGTCTCTATATATACACATCTCTATAAAACGTTATATTTTTAAATAAAAACAATCTAAAATCATAATCTCACTGTATAAAAAAAAATCTCAAAGAACAACTCAACCTAGCAAGGAAAAATATTAGCCTAATAAATAGCCCTTTTAAAAATATTGTAAACTTTTATGCGTGTTTGTTTTACATATACAACATTTGCATATTATCAAGTCTATGATAGAACAAATCTAATTTAACAGTTTTTAATCTTTTTGACTGCAACTGTAATTGACAATAACTTCTGAAATGACAAAGCCGTTTGTTTTGGAACTTTTTTATTTATAGAAATGAATAAATAATTAAAATAGCTAAATTCTATAATTTCAGAATTCAGAGTTTCAAATAACTGATTTTTTTTTTTATTACCAGTTAATTTAAATGAATTTCTTATTCATAATTAGGCCTTTTGGATTGTTTCATGTCTCATTATTTTTCCCCACTCACAAATAACAATTTCTCAGCAATTTACTCAATTTTCTCATTTCTGGAAATTTCCATGTACACTGCTAGTCAAAAGTTTTTGAACAGTAAAAATTTTAATATTTATTATTAAGTCTCTTCTGCTCACCAGGCCTGCATTTATTCAATCCAAAGTACAGCAAAAACAGTACAAGCTTTGAAATATTTTTACTATTTAAAATAACTTTTCTATTTGAATATATTTTAAAAATTGAATATATTTCAAAGCTGAATTTTTAGTATCATTACTCCAGTCACACGATCCTTCAGAAAACATTCTAATATGCTGATTTTGGGCTCAAAAACATTTACTATATTGAAAACAGCTGAGCAGAATTTTTCATGTTTCCTTTATGAACTGAAAGTTCAGAAGAACAGCATTTATCTGAAACAGAAATCTTTTGTAACATTATAAATGTCTTTAGCATAATTTTTGATCAATTTAAAGCATCCTTGTTAAATAAAAGTATTAATTTCTGTAATTTATTTTCCAAAAAAATAGTATAATGAAAAATGGTATAGTGTATAATGTTACCAAAGCTTTTTATTTTAGATAAATGCTGATCTTTGAATTTTTCTATTCATCAAAGAATCCTGAAAAAAAAATGTACTCAACTGTTTTACATACTGCTAATAATAATAATAATAATAATAATAATAATACATGTTTCTTGAACAGCAAATCAGAATTGTAGAATGATTTCTGAAGGATCATGTGACAGTGAAGACTGGAGAATTGATGCTTGATGTTATTTCAACAGAAAACAGTTATTTTTAAATAGTAAAAATATTTCACAATATTACTGCTTTTGCTGTAATTTGGGTCAAATAATTAAAAAATAATGAATTGGATTTAAAATCTTACTGTTCAAAAACTTTTGACTGGTAGTGTATATAGAAATTACACATTAAAATTCCCTCATAAATCCTGGCAATTAAAAATGAACAGTTTCTCAAGGAACACATGAAAATAAGAAACACTGTGTCATCTTAAATCTTGATGTTTAGTTGTTTTAACTTAAACAAGTTGCTTATTTCAAAGTTTTGTCTTATATTTTAATTATTTCTAGCCGGTCCTAGCTCCTGGTTGAAAACCACTGCTGTTCTAAGTCTTTTTTTTTTTAATGACTGAAAAAGAATCCATATATTAGCTTAAAATAGTCATTTATATTAATACATATACAATAATATGCCAGCAGTTCAGGCCTTGAAATACTAATTTAGAAACTACATGGAATAAAAAGAAAAAAGTCTTACCACTGGACCATTTAAATGAAAATGAACATCTTAAATGTACTAGTTCCCATGACAATGAACATACTAGACATACATTGTTATAAGAATGTAATGTAACAGTCTTTTCTTTTATGTTCTCCGCTTGCTTTTTGTAAATTCTGAATTTAGTCTCAAAAACAAGAGAGTGGCGTGGTATTGACTGACACACCACACTGTTATTTCAATGAGCCATTCAATACCACGCTGCTACTGAAGCTTGCATGGAATGAAGGAATTTTGAGGACAAACCTTCAACAAACTAAGAATTATAAGAATTGTTGAGCTGAATACACCAGGCATTTCAGATAACCTCTCTGGCATCTTCAAAACATAATAGCAGATAAATGCATACAGTAGGGCTGCTACAAAACCAAGAAATGAGATGGTCATTACTTGAGTAGAGCTTTGATATCCTATCCATCACACCGATTCATATCATACACTTTTTTGTGTGCTGTCCAGTGAGAGGGAATTTAATTCACCCAGCCTGAGACACGTGTAAAACAGCGCTGCCACCTCATACAGACAGAATCGCTTTTGAAAGAGTGACAGAAAAGGTTACATGCTATAGAGTAATCCAGAAACACAGCTGGGTCATAAAAGATAACAAGCATCATCTCTACCCACTTGTTATCTGTGTGCCCTGAAGGTATGAAGAAAAGCAAAAACCCTTTTCCAACCCGATATGTCTGAATGTCTCCCTTCACATTCAACGGGTTCTTTTGAAAGCAGAAGCAGCTCCACCCGTCCCTCATATCAGGTTTCTCTGTCAGCTTAGACTGAGGGAAACACATCCAATCATTAACTCACATTAAATCACTCGAAAGAGAGCCCTGCTTTAAAAATAGACATGCTTTGCAAAGATTGCACACTTTTTGTTGGTGTTTGTAACTGATAACAGTCTACAGCTTGATTCAAATGTCACAGAATGAGGAGAGGAGGAAGGCAGGAGGACACAATCGTTTCGGACGTTGCCCTTTTCTGATTCCACACCCACCTCCTCTTCACCAGTCAGCGACATGGTCGAAAACAGCACGCCTTTGCACCCGTCATGCTGAATTTCAGCCGGGGACAGAGTGAAAGTGGCATCCTGGGATTTCTGCCGACAGGGGATACTAATGGCCGACAGCATCTCCAGAATGAGAGAGAGAGACAAGAAACCCAGAGACCCCAAATGCAATCATTTCAAACCCACTCCAAGGTTTTCGTCAACTAAATGTATTTAAATTATCATTTTAAATGATTTATACTGGATTATGTTCACAAAATTCAAGCAAAAGAACAGCTTGAGGAACCCTGAAGCCTTATACACCACACAAATCTATGGTGTTACAATATCTGCCCAGTAAACAGAATAAATAGTATTGAACAAGATACATATTTTACATACAATTATGTATATTTCTAATCTGTATATACACAAACCGTTCTCTTTATACTCTCGTATGAATTGAATACTTCGCTAAAGACATGCAAAACAATCTCAGCCCTCATAAACCGTAGGCACCGATGTAGTTTCAAAAATCGTGATGGGAAATAATAATACTTTGTTTTCTACTCATTCATTTCTGAAACCGAAAAATTAGGCATGAGGCAAAGTCTAGGAATATTGCACCAAGTCTTTAACCATTCTTATGTTACATCTCAGTTATAAATTCATAAAACTTTTATCATTTGAATCAAACTACATTCAAAAACATTATGAAAATTAGTACTGATCTAGCAAACCAAAGTTAAATGTGTTAACTCAAAAATGAATGAAACTAAGTAACCTTGTGAATGTAATATTATCTCCATGTAAATGATAACTTGTTTGTGTACGTCTGACCCAGTGCAGGATATGGTTTAAACGGCTCTGAAAGCAACAACTGCATATTGTGCTGAGTTTCCCTTTCACATCAGAGGTTACAGTCTCTTTTGGCACAATTCTCCTTCTCATTTTATATATTCTATACATACGTATCCTAAATTACTCTTTGGCAATTTATCCTGCAAAATGAACACTCAAAAAATAAATGTTATGCTCAAATATTAGCTGTAAAATATAAATAACTTAAATTCGGAATACTATTTTACATCAGTAATAATAATCCCAATTTTAATTCAGATCACCTTGAGTAATGAGTGAGCCAAAAGACCAAGCTTCCTATGTTAAAATACAGGGTCATGCAGTAAGTGCTTGCTGTTGTCTGAGCTGATATTGCCTTTTGCATTCGTCTGGATCATCTCGCATTTGCACGCACGTCAGGCTCTAAAGCAGTTCTTCGTAGAAAAGTAAATAAGCTTGAGAGTTCAGCACTCTGGATTCCGGTACAGTCTGTACGTTGGTGTCGCTAACATACACCCACTGACCCTGTGGGGCTGAACTGGCCTCTCTGGAACCTAAAAAAAAAAAAAGAGATGTTAGTATTCAGAGGAATGTCCACAAAAACATCCAGATTTTTAAAGTTAAAGACAACTGAGAATACCCTGCAAAAATGCATAGATTAGGGCTGGATCAAATTTATAGTTGTGTATTTAACAAAATGTAATTAATTGCCATTTTTAATCACACCTAATATTAAATCTAATATTTAATATTTGTGCATGGTGAAATTACATGTGTGTCAAATCGAAGTAAAGTGTAATTAATGTGTATTTGAAATAATTCTCTTTATTCAATATTTCATTTTCTTATTTTTAGGATATAAATGAAATGCCATCACAACTCCTTGTAAATCAAATGTAGGTTTGTAGAAATAAATAAATAAACAAAAAAATTCAACAAAAACAAACATGCACTCTGCAATAGCCTGCAAATCATATTCTAATGCAACTTTTTGGTCATATGACCTTCATCAGGCATGCTTTTCCTAAACTTTGTTTGATTATTTGATTTTTGAACACAATCAGCCACCTTTAATTACAACAAACTTAAAGGAGAACTCCACTTTCAGAACAATTTACAAAAAATATACTCACCCCCTTGTCATCCAAGATGTTCATGCCTTTCTGTCTTCAGTCGTGAAAAAATTATGGTTTTTGAGGAAAGCATTTCAGGATTTTTCTTCACATAATGGACTTGAGTACGCTATGTACTATTGAATCACGCTGAAAGGTCACATGGAACGTAGGCGGAACTACAGACCCAGTGTTTACAAAGCAAACGCGCAAAGACTAAGGAAGTGCAAGTAAGTCAAACGCTGTTTACAAACAAAAAGGTACAACGAAGTAGTAGGAGAAAATGAGATGAAGTTTTTCACCATACTCTACCTACCAGAGTACACAGAGGATGAACTTAGACGGGATTTGGCTGGGATCGTTTGGAGCCCTTTGAAGCTGCATTTACACTACATTTTGGAAGTTCAAAATCGGGGCACCAATGAAGTCCATTATATGGAGAAAAATGCTGAAATGCTTTCCTCAAAAACCATAATTTCTTCATGACTGAAGAAAGAAAGACATGAACATCTTAGATGACAAGGGGTTAGTAAATTATCTGTAAATTGTTGTTCTGAAAGTGGACTTCTCCTTTAACATCACAACCATTGCCTATTCTAATAAAATGCAGGGCTCCAGACTAATATTTTATGGTGGTTTGTGAGGGTATTAAAAGATAATAATTTAATCACAAAATTACTATTGTTTTGCATTAATAAATGCAGTTACTGTATATAATATTACACTTTTTTGGTAATACACATTTGACAGTAAAGCACTGAGCTTGAATTGGGAACACCACAAAATGTACTTCTATTTTTTTATATGCAGTTATGCCCTAAAATTCAAGATATTAAGGCAAAAATGCTCCTGTATGAGCTTTTGCCTCATATTTATATCATATGATAAGCAATATCACATGAGCAGGGACAGCAATATCACACGAGTGCTGTTTGTCCTGAATATAACGAGTGCAAATGTGATTTTATACAACAGTTCAGTAAATACGAAGTTAACATTGTGTTATATTTTATATAACACAATATTATCTGTTTTTGCTCAGTTTTGCCAACGAAAGTATTACCTATAAAGCCACAGCAGAACTGTTGTGTGTCTGTGAGCAACACAGTGGTGTTTAGTTTCTGAATGAATCCGCATTTTCGACGAACAAAACATTTACCCAATGTTCACCCAAATAATTTTAAAGATTTCATCATTTACGCAATCCTGAATGACTGACTGACTTTAATCACAGCACAATATTTGGCCAAGATACAACTATTTGAAAATCTGGAATCTGAAGGTGAAAAAAGTCAAAATATTGAGAAAATCGCCTTTAAAGTTGTCCAAATGAAATTCTTAACAATGCATATTACTAATCAAAAATTTAGTTTTGCTACATTTACGGTAGCAAATTTACTAAATAAATTTACTCTAAATTTACTCTAATATCTCCAACATGATCTTTACTTAATATCCTAATGATTTTTGGCATAAAAGAAAATTTTGACCAATACAGTTCACCCAAATAATTTTAATTATGTCATCATTTACTCATACCTGAATGACTGAGTTACTTTTGTGGAACATAAAAGAAGGTATTTTGAAGTTGGTAACAAACTTCCGTTGCAAGAAAAAAAAAAAAAAACTGAGATGTTTCTCAAATTATCTTCTTTTATGTTCCATAGTTTTTGTTAGGCCTTTGTAGCTGAAATGTTATTAAAATATTTCTTTCCAAAGCTGCAATTTATAATGTCTACTTAATACTTTCTCATTTAACACAAACATAGCTTTATATAATCGTTTGGGGGTATTTTCGCAGACAAATGTAAATTGCTATTAATTAGATTAATTGACACATCATGTAATTAATGTGATTAAAATTTTTATTCAACTGACAGCCCTAGTAATACCATTTGACTATTTCTGCCATAACGCCATGGTTATAGTTAGCATTACTACTTCTGGTTTTCTGACATACGTCAGTGCCATTTGATCTGTTTATAACAGAGAATCCTGTGTAGAATAGACCCTTCACAGGAAGTGTGATTAACAGGAAATCTGACCAATCATAACGCCGAATCGACAAACAAACCAGACAGAAGAGTAGATTAAAATACAAGAGGACACTGACAACGTGCAAATAGACAAGACAGAGGAGATTACTTTTGTTGTGAAAAAGTCTCAGGTTTCAAATTTTGACATTTTTTTTAAAGAAATTCAAACAATAAATACAGTTTTATGGCTTTTTAGTGTCGTGACAAAACGCTGTAGCACCTCAGTTCAAACTGAACGTAAAGCGATCATCTCGTCCTCTTTACTAGTTATTATAGCATGAAATAAACACCAATGAAAAAGAAGTGTTTCAACCGCTGAAAGATGTCAACACACCATGTTTCAAGTTCAAGTTCACAGACAATAATCTACCCTCCTGTCTGGTTTGTCTGGACACTTTTTATTTCTTATAAATACTTGGACAACATGCTGGTCGCACCACCTTTAGCTTTGCCTTTATTAAAAGATGAAATAACACCACATGATGTTTCTCTGTCTCCTGTAGAGTGGTCTACTTTTTTCTCCATTTCAAAGTTTTTCATGATAAATAAACAAAAATGATTTGTTCAAAACACATAAGATCAATATCTGTATGGGAGAATCAATCTTCCTCATACTACTGGAACTATTTACACATCCCTACTGATTTGACACACCATTTGCACTTTTCCCATTTAAACAGTCCTAAAAATGAAAGCACAAAAAAGGTGACTGAAAAACACATAGAGACATGCAAGATGAAAGAGACAGCTCCATTCGATGAGTCTTTTAGAGCTTGTGTACCCTTCATTATAACCAACAATCAGTTTCAATCTGTGCACTGCGACAGCTAACCACCGAGTGCATACAATCATTTCTCACAGCTTTTCTCTGGGCTTTTCACTCTGTTCCAAACACTGCTGAAAGGTAGGCTCTCTCCTTGAGTAGAGAGTGGAGAAGAACGCATCCATCTATAGATCATCAACAACAAACAAATCCCACTTGGCCTTTACTAAACAAGCCACATCTTCAAGGTTGCGGTCCAATGCCGAGATGCAGACAACCCTTTCCCTTTGTTAAGCCACAGATTATTCAGGCCTTTCAGAACCATCTGTAATAAAAACATATTGACGAGCACATGGAAGCTATATGCTGCCTGGGTGGCTTTGTACCTGACTGGTTCCGGCGCTGCTCAGGTTTGCGCTGGGGGGTGCGGACCTTCACGTAGGCTGCGTAGTGCCCACCTCGCATTGATCCACTGTGTTCCACAATGCCATACAAGCTGTACAGCACACGCTCTCCTGACCCGAGGTTCTGCCATACACATGAATACTTAATCAATACTGTATACGGATTCATAAATCAATGGTCTTTACTGACATTAATAACTCCAATTAGTACCTTACAAGTGGCAGAGCAGAAAGGCGCCAGGTCTAGCAAAAGCGGAAAATCCACATGTCTGTTAACTTTCCTCAGATTCATCCCGGCCTGCAAAGATAAAGAAAGCTCAAATCAATGTGCCGTCACACAAAGAAGACTATAACGCATAACCTTGCTCGGGAAAACATGATTATATGATTTTTTTTTCCTCTGTCAGAGCTCCTTTTACTCTTGAAAGTATGCTTGGTTAACAGGCTCAGAAAACGACAATGGGCATTTCATTAATTAAACTTCACACTGTATGTCTAATGGTGTTGATACCCTAGCAGTAGTGTTTAGGTAACAAAAAGGCTGAAATGACACAAAAAGCACTTATGTGACACAAATGATAAGAGCAGGTTTTAATGTAAATAATACTGAGGATTCAGACCTGGTGAAATCGTTTAAGGTGAAGAGTGACCACTGGAGGAAGTGCCGAGATGAGCATCTGTTTGCGGGCACTGGTGTACACCTTCTCAGACTTTTTATCTGAAACATACATTAAAAACAACATAACATATTCTAATCTACACTTCTGTCAAAGTGACCAGTCATAAACATTTCTTATCACTAGGGCTGGGTGTCATTTTTAAAAGTGACCAGTCATAAACATTTCTTATCACTAGGGCTGGGTAAAAAAAAAAAAAAAAAAAAAAATCTCATTTTTACGAAACTTCCAGAACAAAAATGTACATAATTAATGCACCCCCTTGTCATCCAAGATGTTAATTTTTTTTTTTTCAGTCGTAAAGAAATTATGTTTCTTGAGGAAAACATTTGAGGAATGTTCTCCATAAAGTGGACTTCAATGGTGCCCGTGAACTTGAACTTCCAAAATGCAGTTCAAATGTAGCTTCAAAGGGCTCTAAATAATTCCAGCCGAGTAAGAAGGGTCTTATCTAGCAAAACGGTCAGTTATTTTCTAAAAATTTTACAATTTATATACTTATTAACCTCAAATGCTCGTCTTGTCTAGCTCTGCGACGCACATGTGAACTCTGTGTAATCCGGGTCAATATAGTTAGGGTATGTCGAAAAACTCCCATCTCATTTTCTCCTCCAACTTCAAAATCGTCTTACATCGCTGTTTTACCTTTTTTGTAAAGGGTGTTTAACCCTCCTTCCACGTTCACTTCATGGGTCGGTACTTCTGCAGCGATGTAGGACGATTTTTAAGTTGGAGGAAAAAAATGAGATGGGAGTTTTTCAACATACCCTAACTGTCTTGACCCGGATTACACAGAGTTTGCATGCGTAATGCAGAGCTAGACGAGCATTTAAAAAGTATATAAATTGTACTTTTTTAGAAAATAACTGATCGTTTCGCCAGATAAGACCGTTCTTGCTCGGATGGGAATGTTTAGAACCCTTTGAAGCTGCATTTAAACTGGGGTGACTAAATTCCCTGTAAATTTTTGTTCTGGAAGTGAACTTCTCCTTTAATACGTGTGAGTACACATACCACTCCTCTTCATCTGTCTTTGCCTTCTCTCAGTGCAGTTCTCACAAAGCAGTTTGTTGTTGCCCATCAGCAGTTCGATAGAGGTGAACTGATGCAGACAGGACTGTACGGAGCACTCTTTAGAGCTGGGGGTGTAACTGTGGCAGAGGGCTTGGAAGGCTCCTTGATGGTGCTGACGGTCTCTCTCCCGGATTTCAGACGGTTCCTCTGCACTGTGACTGACAGGTAGAGTGTCAGTGGAAGTGTGCACCAGACCCAGCTTGGACACAGCGCTGACAAGCTGCTCTACAGCGCCGCCCTGCTGGGGTCTAATGGAGGCTAAGGGAGCGGGGCTCGGGTTCAGATTAAGTTTTAGACTTGAACTGTGTGCTGTTGAGGCTGAAGTCGTGGTGGTTGAGACTTTATCTGATGTGCTACTGTGAGTGGAAACAGATGGGATCCGAGGAGACCATTCGCTCTCGGAGGCCTCACTGTCCGCATCGTTACTGCTGTCCTGCATGTTGGAATCCTTCTCGCTGCAGTCTGATTGGCTGCCCATTGTATCCGTCCGGTAACTGGCTAGGCCACGCCCAGCCACACAGAGCTCTTCTTCTTGTCGGCTGGAAACTGAATCAGCACCTCTTTCATCATGAGAAGTGGACGAATGCCGACCCTGCAGCTTCTGAGTGCATCAACACACAAAGTAATATTAAAAACAATGAAGCAAGGAAGCACATACACCACCACTCAAAAATTTGGGGCCAGCAATTTATATTTTTATTCAGCAAGGATGCACTAAAATATTGAAGCTCGTTTCTGCCACTGAATAAAAAAAAAAAAAAAAAAAAAAAAAAAGGTTACTGTGACTTTTTCCCCTCACAATTCAGACTTTTCTTGGAATTGTGAGATATAAACTTGCAACTGCGAGTTATAAAGCCAGAATTGTATAAACTCACAATTGTAAGAAGAAAAAGTCAAAATTGGAGAAAAAAGACTGACATGTTCTCAAAATTGCTAATTTATATCTTAATTCTGACTCAAGTCAGAATTGCGAGTTCTGACTTCTGAGAAAAAAAAAAAAAAAAATCACAATTGCAATATAAACTCACAATTCGCAATTCTGACTTTATAACTTGCAATTGTGAGTTTATATCATGCAGTTATGACTAAAAATTGCGAGTGCACATTCACAATTATGAAAAAAAAAAAAAATCAAGCAATTCTAAGAAAAAAGTCTACATTGCGAAATAGACATTAGACTATTAGACAATTAGACTAACAATGCTAACAAATCTTTTTTCTCAGAATTGTGAGATATGAACTCACAATTTTAAGGGGGAAAAGACTAATATGTTCTTAGAACTGCAAATTTATATCTCGCTTAAGTTGCAATTGTGTTTTATAATTGTGAATTCTTCTGAGAAAAAAAGTCACAATTGGCATATGAACTTGCGATTCTGCCTAAATCTCACAATTCTGCAAAAAGTCAGAATTGCACATTTTTATCATGCAATTCTGAGAATAAGTCTGCACTGTGAGTTTATATCTCGTAATTCTGACTTTATAACTTGCAATTGCGAGTTTATATCATGCGATTCTGACTTCATTTAGCAATTGCAAAAAAAAGTCAGAATTGTGAGATAGGAAGTTGAAATTACTTTTTTTTTTTTAGTGGCAGAAACGGGCTTTCATACTAAAATGATAAAAAGTGACAGTAAAGTCTTTTATAAATGTTATAAAAACTGCATCACGATTTCCACAAAAACTGTTTCAACATGATAAGAAATGCTTCTTTAACACCAAATTAGGATGTTATAATGATTTCCGAAGGATCATGTGACACTGAAGGAGTAGTTGAAAGCTTAATGTTTCAGACCACAACCTTCGAACGTTATTGTATAAGAGCTAGCAATACTTGTATTATAATAATTGCTCCACCCACCTGTCCACTCAACCTCCGGCTGTTTCGATTGGCTTGTGAATGGGCAGCTGTTGAGTCATCATGGGAGGCCAGACCATCTTGCTCCCGCCCACTTTTCCCTAGTCTACCAGGGTTTGTGGGCTTAGAGATCTGTGCAAAGAAAACCAACAAACCTTCAAAAGACATCACTCAATACAAGAGACTTCACCACATTTAGCACACTGGTCAGATTGTTAAATGCAAATAAAATAAAGATGTTTTACAATTGTGGGACAACAAATTAAGACTGGACTCACCCTTTCCTCTATGATAGGAAGGGAAATGTCAATAAAGGCTTCCTTCACAGTGGAAATCTGGGAGCGAAGCATATAAACATGTTATATATATTACAATTAGCAGTCACAGTATTATTAAAATAAATATTATTTAATAAAAAAAAAAAAAACTTTATATTACATATTATATATTCTATAGAATAGTATATTTAAAAGCATAAATTCTAAAATTAAATTCATATGTATGCATTTAAAATATGGCAACATTTAAAAGGCATCATTTCTAATTTATAAAATTAACATTTATCATAACTAATTGAAAAAAAAAAGCAAACAGTTCACATAATCTGGCTTTGTATGTGGACAATGTGCATTACAAATGAGAAATACTTACATGTTCACACTCTTCACACATTATGGTGCTGGTCAGCTCTCCAACAAAAATCCGATCGACAAAATTCATTTTCACTCCTTCCTTCCCATAAGCTGCAGAACATATTTAAATGAATAAACACACACATTTATATATTTAATTCCGTAAAAAACACTTAAAACACTCAGAACACAAATAATAGATATTTTTAAAAAGATATTTTGATGTGAATAGTGCCATTATTTTTGTCATCTTGCGAATACAAGCTGTCACTAGATGGCAATATTGTTCTAAATGATGTGAAAAGCAGGTGACAGAAGCATAGATGGAGCACCCTTCACTTGTCGTTTTGTCTCCTCGTCAGCTGTCTTCTCCGTGGGGTTGTTAAAGGCTTTGAGGATGCCTGCTTTAATGCGCTGTCAATGTAAACACAATGTGATGCCACTTTGTTAGATAACGAAGCTCAAACAGTTGCTGTCACAAAAAGCTCCTTTTATCATGCTCAAAATAATAACGGCACAGTAAAAGTATCACAGCTTTAATAATGAAAAGTTAACATTTCAATTAAATAATAATCGAAAATGTCAACGTTTTTGTTATTACATGTGGAAAAATGACTTGTATTTGACATCTGTAAACAAATCAAATAAGTCATGGCCATTTTCCCCCTCCGACTTTCAACTCTTCACCCTTGGATGTGTTCTTTTCTCCTCAGGTTTTTGTTGCGGTAAATAAACTAAAGCAAACGCAAGGCCATGAACGTGTACGTGGTGAAAAGTAAATGTGTGCTTCACATTGTATATCCCATGTACTGTTTGTGTGGGCATAAAGACTTGTGAAGGGGAGTGTCCCTGTGGTTTAATGAGAGGTGACATGGTCAGTGACTGTGTTGGTGAGAGAGCTGTTAGAAGACACAGTCACAGTAAAGCACCAATCAATAGATAATTGGCCGTGGTGGCGATGTCTGTGGGGCTCGACCAGTCTCCCCCATTGTCCCGTCCCCACGCTCGGGATGGGCTATTTAGGTCAAAAGCCTGGTTAATCCCTCTCCTTCAGCCACTCAATTTCCCCCCCAAACCCCCATCTGTGTCGAACCCCGCTGCAACACACACTAATTAATCACACAAACACACACACCCTAAAATAACTAGGCCACCACACTCTCTTGAGAAGTTGAGCTCACTTGAGCTCCCCATTCTTAGAATTTTTATTCAACAGCTAATTGGTGATAATTCATTGATGTTAATTAGCATATTGCGAGCAGGGATCCTATTGGCTAATCAACATAAATATTGTGGTGTCCATGTTTGGTGACTGGTTTAAGGGGTCACAGCTCTGTTGCACAACGTGACTGAGAGATATTTTTAAAGCAAGTTTTTATAAGACAACCAATCAAAAATGCATTGATGTGGATTGTAACCTAAATTATTATTAAACTAAACTATTATACCAAGTTTTCGTCACAAAATGTACACGCATGTATATTTCAGTTTTGCATGTTTAGATCTCCAACTCTGTATACAAATTTATATACAAATGGTTATTTTAGTCATTTTTATTTCATTTTTTTTAAAACCAAGTCTCTTATGCTCACCAAAGCTGTTTTTATTTAATTAAAAAAAAGTAAAAACATTTACATTATGTATTACGATTACAGTATATATTTTTAATATTTTATTTTATATATATTTTAAAATTTATTATTCCTCTAATTGCAAAAAAGCTGAACTTTTAGCAGTCATTATTTCAGTGTCACATGATCCTTCAGAAATCATTATTATACGCTGATATGGTGCTCAAAAATCATTTATCATCAATGTTGAAAACAGTAGTTTATGATTTTTGTTGAAACTTTGATTTTTTTTTTCAGAATTTATTTTATAATATAATTACCTTGTAATATTATAAATATGTTTTTTCCACATATTTAAGAAATTACAGTGGCAGTAGCATTTCTGTCGCAAAGAAATTAAATCACAAGTGGTTAGACAAGATAAGAGAAGATAATTTTTGATTAATTTAATGCATTTATGCAGAATAAAAGTATTCATGTTTTTATCAAAAAAAGAAAAACATTCTAAACCCACAACTTTTGAACGGTTGTGTATAAATATTTTTTTATTTGTTTTGTCTTAAAATCTACGTGCATATAATCAAAGTTCATGCCGTCTGTAAATTTACTGAAGTACACGATATTGAAAATTTAAACCAGATTTTTTCCTGTGTTCTCCCCCTCTGCCTCCCCTAAGTTTGGAGGAAGGGAGGGAGGGAGAGAGGGAGGTGGGGATGGTCCTCCATCACAAAGCCTCAACAAGCAGCTGACTGTTTCCCAGGATGCACAATGAGGCCAGTCGCGCCACTTGCAAGGTTCCTAAGTGGCACAACTGTCCACATTCACAAGTCTGAATGGGCCTGGCTGGCCCTGGGGCTCATCGCCCGATGCTGCACCCGCTTTCTTAGGGCAGTTAAGGCCACTGGTGGGGTTGCGTGGGCCTTGGCCCCTGGCACGTCTGCATTAAGAGCCCCACAAGCTGTATCACTCTACAAGAACCACTCTATCAAAGTACTATGCATCTGCCCGAGAGAGGTCAATGTCCCACCGTCGGTTTGCAAATGCTGCCCTTTGCACTGACTGGTATAGTTTATATATACACTGCAGAGGACTAAGAGCGTAACGCTGAGAACAAGACCCCCTGTAGACATAGAATTAACATCTGTTTTTGGCCACTCCAGTGAAAACAAGACAACAGAGTGTAAAATTCTACCACACTATCCACCTTATTCTTCCCATAAGAGCAGGCACAGCCATTTGTAAATTTTATGGGTCTGGCTTCCGGTCTCACCCACGTCCAGCTATTTTTAGCTGTACAAAACAGCTCATTTGCTGCTTGATATTGCAAATTGGTGTGTCTTACCATATTATTTTAATGTATTATCTTAATTATGAGCATGCTGGTTTGTAGTGCAAACAGTTTTACTGTTTACTGCACGTTTATATTCTTCTTGTTATTTCCCTATAGCCTCTAATGAACCAGAAGTCTCACTCATAGGCTTACTTCCGCATTAAAGAATAAGGTGGATACTTGTGTAAACATTCATTCTTTAAAAAAAATAAAAGCTAGAGACTGCACACCATTTAGCATTAGCCAAATACCAACTTTAAAAAACCTAAATTGAGCAAGAATTGTTTTTAAATATATATTATTTTCAATTATTGATTATTAATTATATTATTATTAGGGCTGACACAATTCCTTGAAACACACTATTAGACCTTTTTTCCAACATTTCTGTTGCAAAGAAATGGCCAAATATTAAAGATTAAGTGGACATTTGAATTAAATCTTGTTAAACAAGGACTAAATCGCGCAGTAACGTGTAAAAACTATTTTCAGGCTGTGGGCGCCCTCTGCACTCATTTGTTATAAAATGCGTAATGTACATTAGCTCTATCATTTATAATATGTTTTGTATCATATGGTTTTATTCAACCATACGATTACTTGCTTTTGACACTTTATTTGAACAAATTATTGCATGCATATTATATATGTATTTTAAGTCATTTAAAAAGGCTATTGTTCACTTAGGCCTATTTATTACCACAAAAAATGTATTATAATTATCCGATTACTCGATTAATCATCAGAATAATCAACCAATTACTCGATTACCAAAATAATTGTTAGTGACAGGCCTTATTATTATATTAATTATAATTATACTATTGCTTATTTTATTATTTATCATTGAATATGTTCATAAAAGCAACCATTTTTTGACCATCACCTTAAAATTAAATCACAAGTGGTTAGAGAAGGTAAGATGCACACGACTGCCAGGTCTAAATGATGATCGTCTAACTATCTGTGATCAAATTATATGAGACGGATCTCAATCCCAGGTGAAAACTGTGCCAAATTTACTATTTAAATAAAAAATGATTGAAAATTAAAATCGCACACTCACCTTTGTCTCCTCTACTCTCATGGAGTCCAGGAGGTAATGCAGCAATTCCTGACTGTCCTGTTGCTGGTAACCCTTAAAGCGAGGGGCTCTGCACACACACACACACACACAGAGGGGAACAGAATGAAAATTCCTGTCACACAAACACATTGGCACAAGTGTAAATACATCCACAGGGACAAAAGGAGCCGAAGCCACGCAAACACCAATTAACCACACACAAAAAGCAATCAGCAGCATATAGACGAGTAAAGACGAGAGAAGAATGGACATAATCTTCTCTCAAGGCCTTTTCTCTGATGCTGCATGAGGTGACTCTCGCTGTCTCTCGGCAGGTTTCAGGATCTTAGAGGCAGCTATTATTTTTCCCTGAAAACTTTCATTCACTTTTCATTTCATCATTCAACCAGTTGAGGTCGGTCACACACATGCAGCCACACATACGCTTTCATACACAAACATACACATAAAAGTAGTCTGACCTTTAACCAATTCACTCATTCTACTGATTTATAAACCCAAGATTGGAATTTATTTCTCTGAGATTTCAAAGAACTGAAAAATTAAATAAAAAAATCTAAAAATGGAGCCTGTAAGTAGTCAATTTCCACATTTTAATATGTTAAGAACCAGCTTATACAGCAAAGTCAATTTAGAGTGATTATATACACCAGCTTTGCTCACTGTTGATGTGTAATCTTGTTTGATTCTCCCAGGCTGGTGTGTTTACATTATTAAGACTGTTGTGATGAAGATTTTAAAATGGGCAAAATTAAGTGAACAACAACTATAGGCCCCTATGATTTCCATGATGCAGAAAACGGATGGAATCGCAGAATCCAGTCATGGAATGTTGGAATGCGGAAAGTCAAGGAATTTGCCACATTTTGGAAGAATAAATCAGAAGTAGGTCAGTACACTTAAATCAAAATGCAATATGGACTAGTGTCTCTGAATATTAAGCTACAAAATACTATTTAAATGTGAATCCTGCATGTACCGCATGTCTCTGTGTGAATGACTGGTGCGATTGGTTTAATTTGAAGAAACTGTGACAGAAATATATTACTTAACACTACAACTAGTAATAATAAATATTATTAAAAGGAATATTTTAAGGAATATTTAGCAGAAAAATGTACTGTAACAGTATTTCTGGCAAAAAATAATATATTTATATTTTAAATTAATTATTTAGTGACGATTTTGATTATTACATTTTAATTAAACCATTAAAATGGAATCCAAACAATTAATGGAAAAAAAGAATTGGGTAAAAAATAAAACTAAACTGGAGAAAATGTATGTATTTCATAGGGCATTCAAAATTTAATTTTTGTTAAACTTTGGATAAATGTTTAATAAATGCTGTTAAATTGTGTACGTTTCATGATTTCAATTAATTAGACATGCTTTTTGGTTAATACTATTTAATTTTACCATTTAAACAGAGTCTAGAAAAATTAAAACAGGAAAAATGGAATCCAGAAAAATTAAAACAGGAAAAATGGAATCCAGAAAAATTAAAATTGGGAGGAAAAAAAAGACAAAAACAAAAAAAACGGTCTAATAAATCTGAAGCCTTGTGGACAGTGTGCCGACATATGGTGCAGTTGCGCCCCGGGTGTCCCGAGTTCGAATCCCGCCTCATAGACCTTTCCTAATCCACCCCGCCTCTCTCCCTCTCCTACTCACTTCCTGTCTCATCTCCACTGTCCAAAATAAAAACCCAAAATAAAAATACGGAATTAGGGGGAAAATAAAATAGATTTCATAGGGCCCTACAGCTAAGAGTCATGCAAAACTCCATGCAAAATGCACATATTCAATAATGAGACCATTAAAACTAATCCCACAAAATGATGTGTGTGTGTGAATAATTAAATATTGTGTAGAAAAACATTGCAGTTGTGTAATTCTGCTTGTGTAAATGTTGATTAATGTGATGCTGATTTCAAACAAGCCATTTAATTGCAAACAGAAGCTCTTTCTAGAAAAACATCCTCATGAACCAGTATTTACAGTACTTTCAAATGAATGTAATTTTCAGCCGACTTTCTGCCAACAACAGCAATTTTTGGCATTTAAGACCTAACATTTACAGTGACGGAAATTTCAATGCATTCCTAAACATTTATCATATCTTGATGTCCTTCAAACACATTTAATCCCACATGCTCAAAATAACTGAAATTACAGACATGCACAGAACAGAACCAGACAAGACCACCCTAAATACTCCAGACTGGAGGACAGTGGCAATGTTAAGATATGTTTGTCCTTCCTCCCGGCTAACCCTGTGATAAATCTAGCAGAAAAACATGTTGGGCGTTTAGGAAACAACTCCTTAGACTTTCTGCTGTGTAGCCCAAGCCAGATGTGGGCCAGCTGTGGGTAACATATGGGCGGCTGGAGCTGGCCCTGCATCAACCTGTTGTGCACTGAGGCTGGATAGCTGGTCAAGATGAAGGGAAGGCCCTTTGGCCTGGTGATGAACCCAAGGGTAAAGGGGCAAGTCAAGGTGTTGGGTCGGGCTGGGACACCTAAGGCTGTCCAGATGCTCATCAATGATTTTGCTATTACCTGCTAAGCTAGCAAGCACTGTGTTTGTGAGGGCAGGCTGGGTGAATGAATGCACTGGCAGGACGGATGGTCAGGCAGTCTGGAGCGCCTCTACCGTGGGCTGATGAATTTTGACATTCTGCTTGGTGACCGGAGTGTGTTTAAGAATGTCCAGCCACCTGCTTCTAACACAGGTCATGAGCAGGGGGTCTGAAGAGAAGGGCTCCCTCCCCTCTCTGTTTCTCACTGCTTCTTTTCTCATTAGTACCACTGTTCAGTAGCATCATGCATGAAGAACTTCCAGCCTAAATATACCAAACTAAAGTGGAAAAAAATACATCACAGTTTCCAAAAAAAACTTCTCTCTTGACATCTACATCTGCCACTGTCAAAGCAAAATCAGCTGACAATCAAACAGTAGATTGTTACACGCACAGCATGAGGCAGGAACGGAGTAAATGTGTTCTGGAGGGAACCTGACGGGTGAGAGAGGTGGGAGAGAGACTGAGAATGTTCTGGAAGCTCATTCCACTGGAAGAGAAGGCTGAAGGAGCCTGTAGCGGTGCACCCAATATGGCCCTGCCACAGACGGACAGCTGTAACCACTAACACAATTAACAGCGGATGAGTTAGTACCAGACGCCAGGCAGCCCCAGCACAATGCTGCAATGCACACGTGCACACACAAGCATACTACATCAGTCAAATATAAAACAATCCCATACATGCATCTTACACTGAGCACAAACAGTTCTATGAGACAAAAACATACATACTGATTCATCCCACTCCCAAAATCTGGCAACTAAACTATTCATCGATCGCCTCACCTGACCACGTGAGAAAAGCCATAACTACCATCATATCACTTACAAACAGAAACTTAAAGGTCTCACAGCAACCCGTCAAAACTAAGGCTTGGTTTAACTCGAAAAAACTGTGACAGAAATATATGATTTAATGTAATGACAGCACTACTACTACTGTTAGTAATAATAAAATTATTAAAACATTATTTTAAAGAAATATAATTACCAGAAATTTTTTAATCAGAATTTATTTACCATATGAATGTAAGTACACAACACAGTATTTCTGAAAAAAAAAAAAAAAAAAAAAAAATATATATATATATATATATATATATATATATACACACACAAAATGTATAAGCCTATATTGTTCTGTAGGTTCATAATTTAAAATTAAAACAAAAATAAAAGCAATGTAATGTGTTATTATAATTAAAATATGTAAATTAAAATGACAGATAATAATAAATTATGATGAAATTTTACTGACAATTTGAAGTCCAACGCAACCTCTGATATTTATTTATTTATTTCATAGGGCCTTAAAAGTGTAGTTTCTGTGAAACTTTTACTGAATTGCTGTTAAATTGTGTATATTTTGTGATTTCAATGAATTAGACATGATTTTTGATTCATAACATTTAATTTAACCATTAAAACTGCATAGAAAAAAACTTTCAATGGGAAAAAAAATGGAATTGGAAAAAATAAAACGAATTTCAAAGGGCCCTAGAAATTACATAAATTCTAGAATTTGTAAGAAATTTTAGACCAAAATGACTTTTCCAGGGGAAAAAAGTATAATATAATATAATATAATATAATATATAGAATTTGATTCATTTATGTTTGTCTTTTAGTTGCTTATTTTAATGCTTGTTTTGTATTATTTTTAATAATTTAAAGTCATCTTGAGGCAGGGCCTCAAAAAAAGAAAAAACATTGAACTGTACATCATCCTTCACATACAGATACAAGAACTACATACAAAGAGCAAGAATTCTGCCACAGAAGACCTAGAAACACAACAAACATCAGGTAATAAATAAAATACCTGAAACTTGCTGTCCTTGCTCTTCTCAAACAAATAGCAAAACTAAAACTAAACAGCAAAAACAGGTAAAATACTTTCAAATCCAAAAAGGACCAACCTACTGAGAAAGCATAACCTGTAACTAGCTCAGTTTTAAATCCCATAACATTATTAGTAAAGGGAGAGAAAATTTATGAGATCCAAGAACCAAAATAGCAGCCAGTGTAACAAGATCTTATTATTTAACATTGCCAACTTGCACAACTAGAACATCCTTGAAAGTGCTGTAATTGAAACCGTTGCATGTGTGCTTAAATCTCTGTACTAACAAACCTGAAATAAGTTCCATTCCACCTCAATGTGAAATATGCAAAATGTAGTTACAGAAAGCGGAAGATAAGGACATCTGGGCTCAGGGTCAGTGTGCGTGTTTACAGGCTGGGACCCTCACTAGCACCAGGAGCAGTGTGTGGTGAGCAGGGAATGCTGCTGACTGCTCTTTGGTCCACTGCTGGCGCTGGTGCTGCTCAGATCTGTCCAGCTGGCAGCGTGACCTGGCCCTCGATCAACCATGCCAATAGCACTCAGCTGTCTAACACACACAAACAGGCTACTTGTTCTTCACCCATTTTATGGTTGGTGTTCATCCCACCTTCAAAAACACTGTCCTTTAAAGCGTGATGTCTCAAAAGATGCCACTCTGCCACATTATCCAACACAGCAAACGTACAAGATGGTGTTCAAGATGGCGCAGTAGTTCAAGTACCCCATCAGACCAGCAGCTGTGACCCGTAGTTTGCCAGTCAACAAACACATTAAACAGGATCTTTCCTGTCAAGGACATGCTGGATCGCACAAGCACACACACATAAATCGTGCAGCACAGAAGGCCTTCACTTGACCCCACGAGCTGCCGCTCCGGAGAGCTGAAAGTGTGTGCATGTGGGTCCACTGTGCACAGAGGGAATTGAATTATATGTGTATGTAAGGCAGAGAAATTTGGTGTGTTTTAATGCTTTCACATGTTAAACACCAGACTTTCATGACTACACAACGTGCGTAGCTTGTGAAGAGGAGCAAGATTATCGACCTTTCAAAAAAGTGTGCATTAGCGAAAGACAGGTCAGTTCATTGGACGATATTTGAGCTTTTGAAATAAATTACATATGCAGTATGCGTATGTAATCAAGAAGTGTTAGCTGTCCCTTAGGTTGTTTCCAAGACCTGTCCATACATAAAGCTCAGAAATTTTTGTGTGCATTTTTTCAAGCGTTTTTAAAGGAGAAGTCCACTTCTAAAACAAAGATTCACATATAATGTACTCACCCCCTCGTCATCAAAGATGTTCATGTCCTTCTTTCTTTAGTCGTAAAGAAATTATGTTTTTTGAGGAAAACATTTCCGCATTTTTCTCCATATAATGGACTCCAAAATGCAGTTTAAATGCGGCTTCAAACGATCCCAAATACGGTTGTCAACGATCCCAGCCAAGGAAGAAGGGTCTTATCTAGCGAAACGATCAGTTATTTCCATTTTAAAAATGCCATTTAAATACTTTTTAATCTCGTCGTCTTGCCTTTCTCTCCCTGAACCCCTGTGTATTCTGACTCACGACAGTTAGGGTATGTCGAAAAACTCCAATCGTATTTTCTCTCTCAACTTCAAAAATCAGATTTGAATGAGATTTATACAACATCTGAAAGCTGAATAAATAAGCTTTCCATTGATGTATGGATTTTTTTTTTCTTAGGATAGGACAATAGTCCGAGATACAACTATTTGAAAATCTGGAATCTGATGATGCAAAAAAAAATCTAAATATTGAAAGAAAAAAAAAAAAAAAAAAAAAAAAAAATCACCATTAAAAGTTGTCCAGATGAAGTTCTTAGCAATGCATATATTACTAAACAAAATTTACAATTTGATATATTTATGGCAGGAAATTTACAAAATATCTTCATGATCTTGAGAACATGATCTTTACTTAATCCGAATGATTTTTGGCATAAAAGTAAAATCGATAATATTGACCCATACAATGTATTGTTGGCTATTGCTACAAACATACCCGTGCTACTTAAGACTGGTTTTGCGGTCCAGGATCACATGTTGTAATGCATTACATTTAAAAGTAACTTTCCCCAACACTGGTAAAAACATCTATAATGTCATGAAGGGCTATATATAATTTTGGGTTATATTTTAAAATGTTATAAAAAATTTCCATCTCTTTTTCTATTTATCAAAGAAATCTGGAAAAAAGTATGAAGGCATTAGAAATTTAGAATAACTAATAACTAGAATAACTAAGATCATAATTATGACATGACACTCAAGAATGGAATAATAGCCATCACAAGGATGAAATAAATTTCAAAATATATTAAAAAAGAAAGCATTTATTTTTCATTCTAATAATTTAATAATACCTTACATTATTACTGTTTTTTCTTTAAATGCAGCCTTAGTGACTTCTTTAAAAAACATTAAAAAAAAAACACAGATGCCAGCTTTTTGAACGTTAGTTTATGCAACCTGATCTCATGATGAAAACATACCTGTGGAAACTTTTTCGCAAGATGTGAAATACATACCACCATGGATGCTTCATGACATATTCAATGTGAAATGTCCACTGAGTGGCGCCGGAACAAATGAATGTACATATGGTATGTTTTATGTGACATTGGTTTTGTACGTTTTTCACGGGATTCCTACCCAAGGATTCCGCATCCTTATAAATTCTGTGCTGGGTGAGTTACTGAGCAAGCTTGGTACGTTTTCATCATGAAATCAGCTAGCATTTATGTTTACATTTAAAAGTAACCAGGCAGCTGTAGAAAAAAAAAGAGAGAGAAACTGAAAGTGTCCTTTTTGAACACATGTGGGCATATTTTTTGACTTAATCAAAACACCAAAAAATAAATTAAATTTTTACTTTTCATTGGATGTGCTTATTTTTTCAAAGCATTGTACGTTTTATGCACTTATAATGGCTGCTTGTTCATGTGCATATGCTCAAATGAATTGGTTCGCTTAAGGCTGAGATGATGCCAGGTGAGCAGAACGCACATGTACACATATGCAAACCCACAGGTCTGATAAAGGCAGAGTACCTGAGTTAATATCACAGAAGCACCAGAGAGACACCCAACTGCCTGGCAGGCTCCTGTCTGAGCCACCCAACCATTCAGCACGTTCAAACAACATCCAGTGAACCGTTCAGCCTGTACACGGCATAAAAATCAACCGCCGAGACCAGGGATCCAACCAGCCGCATTTGAGTTTAAAACAGAGGCTTGGCATACAGTGATGATAAATTAGCCATGTTTAGATTTGCTGATCCACAGAGCTTTTAGAGACTTTCATAGTGTATATTTACAAATAGCAACAATGGCAGTGTATACATACTTCTGACAGAGCTGGTTGAAAAGTATCTTGGGGGAGACAGGCCCTTTCCCAGGCTCCTTCATGCTTTGGAGGAACAGGAACATGGCTGAGGTGAGGGGCTCTGGACTGGGCAACGTCACTGTTAGTGAGCCCTGTAAGAAAGAATAGCACTCATATCATATCTACCATACAGAGGCGTTTTGCATATTTATAAGCTAATATGAGGGAGATTATGACAGAGACTGGACTAGTTGAAATGTACCAAGTTAGTCTCAGCAGGGGGGCAGATCTTCATCTTATGTCCTTTCTCCTTGACGTCTTGAATGAGGTCATTCAGCATGTGGGTCTGGGAGAGATTCTAAACCAAAACACACAAACAGCTTTTATGATTTATCTGTTTTATATTTTCCTAAAGATGTGTTCCCACATAAAAAAAGGGACAGTTCCTACAAAAATGAAATTATTAGGTGTATTTTTTCTTTCAGACAAATACAATCAGAGTTATATTAAAAAATGTTCTGGTTTTTCCAAGCTTTATAATGGCAGCGAATGGCTGTTAAGATTTTTTAAGTCCAATAAAGTCCATTAATTCATCATAAAAAGTACTCTTCTGAAGAAAAATATCCATATTTAAAACTTGTTCCAGCGGATGACGTAGTGTAAGCTCCGGGTAAAAAATGCTAGTCTCGTGAGGACAAAGTTTTGTTTACAGCAAAGTAAAAGCAGTCTCCTCTTGGCTTATATTGACATTTTTCTTTAAAAATCCTTGTTTTACTTCTAATTTGTGACCGGTGTTTTGTTTTGCTCTCTCCACTACGCTTCCACGTTCGTCTATGTCCTTCTTCATCCGCTGGAACGCCACTTTCATATTAACGTACATACAGCAGTTAGAGGAAGCTAGAGATTACAGTTTATAAAGTTTTAAATATGTAGATTTTTCTTACACAAATGCATCGATTAGCTTCAGAAGGCCCTTATTGACTCACCGGGACAGCGAGGAGCACTTATGATGGATACTTTATGATGGATGGATGGACTTTATTGGACTTCAAAATCTCAGCACCATTCACTGCCATTATAAAGCTTGGAAGAGCCAGGACATTTTTTTAATAAAGCTCCGATTGCATTCATCTGAAAGAAGAAAGTCATATACTCCTAGGATGGCTTAAGGGTGAGTAAATCATGGGGTAATTTTCATTTTTGGGTGAACTAAGGTTTGATTTGTTAATATTAACAGAGTAAATGTTAGTTAACACATTAACTGATGATAACTTATGGGACCTTATTGTAAAGTGTTACAAATAATATTTACGCATCCTTGCAATTATTGGAAATGTTCATTTTAGTTAATTTTTTTCTTGTGAACTGTTTGACAAGAATAATCTGAAGTGTTGTTCAACACTGACCTCTTGTTTCTCTGAAACAAACAAGCTTCAAGTGTTTTCTCAAGGCCACAAGGGTGAACGTGGCCGTCTTAGCGACTCTTCCACATAATATATTTGAATTTATCAACCAACTGGCTTCCAGCAAAACACACAGAACTGACACAAACCAAAAGTCAGGTGATGTGAGCTCTCGGCCATGACTTTACCTGCATCACAGCATTGAAGAAGCAGGTGTTACCCAGGTTGTTGATGCCCTTGACTGGGATAAGTGTGCTATTCACTGGACTCTTCCCTTTCTGAGTGTCCACATACTCAGCAGGTTCCTCTCTGAGCCTGATAAATTTTGAGGTTGTTCCTAAAAACACAGAACAGAAAAAAAGTGAATACATTTCTAGTTAGCACAATGTTTCATAAAGCATTCATTTCAGCACAACTGCAAAAAGCAGAAAGCTTGACTTAAACTTTAATTTAGAGAAATAAAAACAGATCTTCTGTTATGTGAAGATCTAGACCGGGCCTGGTCCCAGTGTGCGGCTGATTATCTGCAGCAGAAATGGGTTAACATGCTGGGTAGCAGCTGGGAGAGGCTGCAGATGACAGCTGGATAAAACTACGCTGGTTAGGGACCAGGGAACAAGCCCAGCTGCTCCCCGCTACTGCCATGACTCTGCGGGAGATTCTTGGCCCAGGCGGCTAAACACAAGGCCCACAGAGAGAAAAAGAGAGTTTTTCTGCACAAAAAAGCAAAACTCCAGAGAAATGGCGGGTGCACTGCCTTAAACACTCAGGAGACATAAAAGCAACCTGCATGATAATTCAGAATGAGCAGTTGGTCCCGTAAATAGCTCTCAGCCCCTCAGAAAAGAGACTCATGGCACCTATGGTTTTCAGCAATACGCATACAATAAAGTGATTTATTTTAACAATGTTTTCCAACAGTGACTACTTCTTTGTGCAATCATGTTTTACATTTTTTAACTTAAATGACACTGACTATTATACACAGACTTTAGATTCAATTCACTGAACATCAACTTTAGTGTTTATTTAGTATTTTTTCATTCTGTATTGTGTACGGTATTTCATCATTCAATAAATATATAGTTTATAGTGCATAATGTGTATTTAGATTCTAAATGAACATAATATGACAATCGGATGGTCAAAAATATAAATATATTTATTTTAAAATGCAACAACTATGTCCCATTTAATTTAGCTTTTATTTGCTAGAGAGAGTAAACACACCAGTGTCAAGGCCAGAAATCTCCAAATAAATAGACCTTGGTGAAAATAGGGTGGATGAATATTTTACACTCAGTTTTTATTCACAAATATTATAAAGTACAGCTATTAACTTTATCTTTTATATGGCTAAACCAGATATTTGGTTTGTTCCACTGGGAAAAATAAATAAAAACAGCTGCAACTTTATGAAAAGTGTGGACTACATATACACAATAGAAATTTATTGGCAATTTTTGTATATGAAATTTTTTTTTTTAACTCTTTTAAAAGTTTTAATTGATGGAAGAGTTGGCAAACTTGGTGGTGGCCTTTTGGCAGCAAGGCACTGGACAAGTCTTAACAAAAGACTGAATCCATGAATGATTCTGGAATAGCCCCTTCTTTTTATTTTTATCCTCACTGGCACCATTTGTGAAGGAGAGCACAAGTGTTCTGTCAAATTAAGCATTAATGAACAACTACAAGCACCCAAGGCACGGAGAATGAGAAAGAAAGTCAGCATGGTGCTGCTTGCCACTACTAAATATTGCTATTTACACTCTTCTGCACTGCTATTTGTGCATAAGTAAGAGCAGAAAAACAAATATGCGTTTTTATGAGCATTAAGAGCATTAAGTAAATAAGCAGGCCTATGTTCCCATTAAACATCAAAATTAATTAAAGCTGCAAGCAGCATTGAAAGGGCCCGCCACCCGGTGGCTTTAGGAAAACAGTGAACGGTGAGTAATATGTATTTAAAGTGGTAAATATAGGAGGAATATGTCAAAGTCATTTATATGTGCCAAACTTCCTGCTGCCAGCTGGTGGCCCTATGAATATATATGAATACTGGCATGCACAGTAGTCAACATTTGAAGTGGATCAAAACCTTTCATCAAAGTTGTCCTAAGTCCTAAGTTGACTACTGTAGATGTCTGATATCCTGTTGCAACCTAGTGGTGCTATGATTATAACTGAATATTGGCCTTTAGATGTCTTCAGGGCAGGACTCTTTCCAGACATATTAAGTCTAGTACAGATCGGACACTGCATGTTTAAGTAAGTGTAAAACAAGTAATTTCCTGTTGCCAGCAGGTGGCACTATGATTATAACAGAATACTGGCCTTTAGATGTGTTCAGGCCAGAACTTTTACAACCAGTTACAACAACTTCCTTTTTTTTAATGTCAAAACATCAAACTTTGTCAGGCCGCCACAGACACGCCCTTCAACAAAAACTCAAGATCTTCACAATTTAAAATTGCAAAGGCCTTTAGAGTAGACTGACCAAATATAATGTTGAAGTAATTAAATCACTATGAGGAGTTCGTTAGAGCATAAAACATACTTCCTGTTGCCAGCAGTGTGGTGCTATGGCAATAAGTGAATATGGGTATGGTCATGTGTTCAGGACAGGAATCTATCAAAAGAGCGAAGTTTGGGGCAGATCGGACATTGTATGGTTAAATTATAACAACTTCCTCTTTCATGGCGAAACAAAGTTTGCCAGGCTGCCATGAACACGCCCTTCAATGAAAACTCAAGATTTTCGCAATTTAACACAACAAGGGGCTTTAGATTACATTGACCAAATTTGGTGTTGATTTGACTAAATCTGTAGGAGGAGCTCATTTAAATACAACGCCTGAAAATGGCAAAAACGCCACAAAACTTGCTGAGAAAATTAAAAATAACAAACTTCCTGTTGGGTTTCAGACTTCGTACCGGGACACTTTTTTGTAGGTATTGGTGTGTTACATGTGTCTACCAAATTTCGTACATGTATGTTAAACATAGAACGAGGTGCACTTTTTGTTGCAATTTTATAGGTGGCGATATCGAGCCATTTTCCCACACCCGTTTCTGAAAACCACGCGTGTGCGTGTTCATTAATTTTGAGAGTGTTCAGGCCTTCAAAAATAAGATTCATTTTGGAGGAGAAGAAAAAAACTGACCAATTCCAATAGGATCCTCACACCACTAATGAACAAAAAGCCAAAATTGGTATCAGCACTGCAAGTAACAAGATTTAATACTTAGACAAAGGTAAGCTTTCAATCAGTAAGTTCCAGCTAGTTTGGTTGTAAGTGTTGTTTTGTAATTAAAGATTCAATCATATTTTGTATAAATGATTTTCTTTTTTTATGCCTCCAATGCTTTGAAAAAGTGCAACGAGATGCTAGTGTACCATATTCTTGTAATGTGCTCTAAATAGCTTCAAAATGACCTGAAGTAATTCATATCATATAGATGAGTGCAGGTTTTATACGTATCTACAGCTTGTTCTGCCCTCAAGTGGAATAATACGCCTTATTCTTGTGTCCCAATTGGTTTATTCTTGCATGAATGATTTCTGTTTAGAAAAGTGGATAAAATTAGTTGTTACATGCCTTAGTGTGCAATGATTTCTCCCTACCTCTTCAACACAACTTCCTGTTGGAAAGCTCCACAAAGAGGACAACAAACACTGATTAGATGTGAACAACATGGAATTATACCTTGGAGGTCATCTTTTAAACAAACTACATAAAACCAAAGCACTTATATGATTGTCACTTCACACTCTTGTAAGCCCAAGAGAATCGAAACCACTACAAAAAACAGGGGACACTTTAATGTACAATTATAGACAGGCTGTTGAATGTCTATGCAGATGGGGGATGTCAGTCTTTGATGAATCTTTGCTGGACAATACCAGGGGTCTTCATAAACGCACTTAAGCTGACACATAATTTCTCTTGAAGACTCCAAGGCTGCAACATAATTTCTCAGATTCAGACAATTAAGACCAAGGCATATGATGGGGTAGAAAAAAATTAATTTCTTAAATCAGGAAAGCGACGAAAATGTCTTGAGTTATCTTTCAGGTTAAACTGACATTGCTGCCACAGGATAACCTTATTTAGCCCCCCTTCTGAATCCATATTGTCACACCACCACATCTGAGGGAAAGCCCAAGGTCAATCCATGTTCTCCAATTCAGGAAGTAAATTGGTTTTCCTTTGTGCAACAATGCTCTCCGGAGCTGCCCCGAATGTTATGCAGATCCAAACACACATATTGTACAAACTGTCCCAGAATTAAGCCCTGTTCAGGAAAAAAATCCATTAAATCTGAAGTGGGCAGCTTCTGTGCCCTCATGATTTTCTCACAGGGGTTAATCAGGCATCACAACAATAGACTGGAGTGCTGCTATTCCTAAGTGGGGCCAAAAGCATCTGGAGCACTACATGGAAACATCTGGAAGTTTGCCTGTGTCCATAAAGCCATTCGGGAGGGAGCCCATATGTCCAGGAACACTGTGGTGCAAACAAGTGAGGACAGCAGGGACGCCCAGCTCATACAATGTGGAGAACGAGTGAGCGTGATGACAAAAAAAGGTGCTTTTGCATGTTGTCGGACCCATTTTTTTGAATGGACCATGAGAATAAACATGCAATGTGGGAATGCCTATGGAGTTACATTGCATCTGGGCCCACTGATCAAGGTAAACAATGTTCAGAGAGCCATCTGCCAGGATGGCAGCGAAGGAGATACGTAAAGGGGATTGGGGGGTGAGGGGCGGGGGGGAACAGTGCCCTGAACAAGCATATGGAAAAACAGATTTTTCCTCTCCCTGCAGCAGTTAGCGAAGGCAAATGTCAGCATGCACCACGGCCACGCTTGACTGTCCTGCACTCGGCACCACCACCTGGCTCTCCTTGCTCAGCCACCGAATATGGGCAGGAGTGACACTGTGGAGCATGTCCCCGGGGCAGCCTAAACGATCAGCGATCCACTCCTCCCCACCCAGCTCTCTACAAAACGCACAAGTGCCAAAGCAAATGGGATGTGGTTTCCTGTTAACAGTGTTAAAAGGAAGATCTTGCATAAGCACTGTGAAACCCTTTATTTGCTCGTTTATGTTGTTCTAAACCAGCAAGAATTTGTGTGAAACACACACAATTTTTTTTTAGCAGAATGTCTAAGCTGCTCTTTTCTGTACAATAAAAGCAAACAGTTACCACAGTTGGGCAGTCACTATTTACATGCACTGCATACATTAAAAAAATAATAAATAAATAAAACTAAGGAGGCCACAATAGTAATATTTTGGCAGTATTATTCATACATTCTACCAGCTTTTAAACAATAAGATTTTTAATGTTTTTTAAAGCAGTCTCTTCTGCTCACCAAGCCAAGTTGAAAACAGCTGAGTAGAATTTTTTCAGGTTTCTTTGATGAATAGAAAGTTCAGAAGAACAGCATTTATCTGAAATAGAAATCTTTTGTAACATTATAAATGCTTTTATTATCACTTTTGATCAATTTAAAGCATCCTTGCTAAATAAAAGTATTAATTTCTATAATTCAGTTATTTTAAATAGTAAAAATATTTCAAATAAACCAAATAAATGCAAGTTTGGTGAGCAGAAGACACTTAAAAATCATCAATCAAAAAAAAAAAAAACATTAAAAATCTTACTGTTCAAAAACTTTTGACTGGTAGTGCATATTATTCATAGGTTTTATTATTCCGGTTTTCATTTTAATTTTAGTCTGAGTTTTAATAATTTAGTAATGGTTATGTGCTTGAGCTATTTTTACCGATTTTTTATATTTCTATGTAGCTTCATTTCAGTTTAAGTTTTATTCAGAACTGCTGAAGATTACAAATTATATTATTAGTGGTTTAAAGATTAACTGGTAACACTTTACAATAAGGTTCATTAGTTAACTACATTAGTGAGCTAAGAATGAACAATACTGCTACAGCATTTATTAATCTTAATGTTAATTTCAGCATTTACTCATGCATTAATAAATCATAATTTGTGTTTGTTAACATTAGTTAACGCATTGTGAACTAACATGAACAATGAACGACTATTTTTATTAACTTTTATTAAAAAAAGACTTAGTGTAATTAATGTATTGTTCATTATTTGTTCATGTTAGTTAATACATTAACTAACGTTAACAAATGACATCTTGTAAAGCATTACCAATTAGCTTTATGTGAGTATTAGATGACAGGGAAAAAAAAAGTAATTTCAATGTAAAAATAGAGGAAGTAAACAAGACCAATTAAACATCCAATATTAGTCAAAATGGACATTCTGCTATATATATATATATATATATATATATACATATATACACACAGTTTTTTTTTTTTTTTTTACATTTAGTGCAAGAAAGACAGTCACTCAAGCTTGAAATGACAAGTGGATGGGCAAATAACTACACAGACAACCTAGACAAAACCACACTGACCGAAGTAATTATTTAGAACCTATTTTTGTACAAACAACTCCAAAGGTCATGAAAGTAGCCCTACTCTTTATTGGTGCTTGAGAAAAAGCATTGAAACAAGTGCCACTAAGCTAACAAGTGTCTGTAGCGTTGCAGCGGAGAACTTTCCAAGAAGAGTCAAGCACAGACTTACAGAAGTGAATGCACAGAGTATGTACACTATGTAGAATCTTCCCTTTTTTATTATAAAGTGAAGGACAGCTCTCCTCAGGCTGAAAGCAGCAAGCAGTCATGAGGAAGGCCGAGCAACACCAAATGTCTTATTAATTTGTTAATTTGTTGTGGCCATGGGGCATGAAAACCGTGCTTCATTGCCATCTGAGGCCAAGGGTATCCAACGTCTTGATTCTTTCATGCGCACACACACACATATACACATGCACACATAAATGTGCTGTTCATGCTGGCCCTGGATTGACCTAAATAGAAGAGCATTCTTCCACCCGAGGCTAACCATCCTTAGTGATCAACAAGACTTAAAACCCTCAACATCAGCAAAAACAAGGTTTAAAAACCATTAAAGGGCATATCAAATATAGGCTAATGGGTTGCAATAAATAGAATCAACATTTAAGGTTCAAACATACAGTGAACCACTAAAGAAAAATAATTTAGGAGGCAGTTTGAAAAAATTACAAACTACCATTTTTAAATGTGAAAACATCATAGGTGCATCCCTACTTCGAAATGTTACTTTCCAAGTGCTTAGCTGTTTTAGACTAGCTTATCTACAAATAATGGATTACAAAAGAGACCCCGAGTACAAGGAACAATTGTATGCTAATTTTAATATTATCCACTTACCTCAGGATTATCATGTAAATTGTTTACAACTGTGTTTAGAAAAAAGAATAAATGAATAAAAACAAGAAATGTAAAGCAAAATAAGTTTGAACCCTCACCTCATGAAATATGAAATGAGTCTAAAAAAAAAAATAAATCAATATGAGAAAATGAAGATTCAACTGCTGCATGTGCCAGCCTCTGATGCCTATTGAAGCAAAAACATTTTAATTTCCTCAAACAAAGCCTTCCCAGCTGTGTTTCAAGCGCAAGCCTGGCTCTCTGAGGTCAAGTCTCTTTCTACCAAGACTCTGGTACTTGAGCTGAAGGCCTTTTTGGTGAGAGAGCGCAGTTAATAGATTTTCTTTCTTCTCCCTGCTGTTGTTGTGGAAAACTATTATGGATTCTGGAAAATTCTTGCTGGGGCTCTTTTGTGGCATGGGTCTATGAGAAAAAGCGAACACAACAACAGGCTCTGTCTAAAAAAAAAAAAAAAAAAAAAAACCCTGGCCTTCAAATATTGCAGAAATGCAATTTCACCAGCTCCTCTATGCCAGCGCCAGTCCATTTTGCAGCCACAATGGCCGCCCGCTTCTCCCTCATTTAGTCGGCTCGCCAGGAACAATGGGCATGGAAGAATAGCAACAGGTAATTTAAAGAGCTGGGTAAGAAGGATGTGGGCAGGAGGTGGCCCAACTTTGGCCAAATACCACAGACCACCACCAGCTACCTTCTGGTCCTCACCAGAAGAAAAATCTCCAAGTGGGTGACGGTCTTTCCCTTTTCTGTCTACGAGTTTATTGGCTCTCAGGCTTGATCGGACAGAGATCATTTACAATTATCATCTGGCAAACACCAAAATATTTGATTATGCTCAAGGCCACACTGCAAAGATAACAGAGTATGACTCTGTATAGAGTGGAGTGGTTTTGAACAACAAGAAAGATTTAAAGCTGCAAGCAGCATTGAGAGGGCCCTCGCACCCAGGCTCACTGCCAGCTGGTGGCTTTAGGAAAACAGAAAACAGTGGGCAATATTCACTTAACGTGGTAAATATAGGAGGAATATGTCAACAGGTGGTGCTATGACTATAACTGTATGTTGATGTGTACATGCCTTCAGGCTAAGACTCTTATAAAACGTGACGTTTGGTGCAGATTTGATATTGCAAGTTTGAATTAGAGTAAAACAAGTAATTTCCTGTTGCCAGCAGATGGCGCTTTGACTATAAAAGTATATTGGCCTTTAGATGTGCTCAGGCACATGAACACGAACGTGTGAAGATCTTGACGAAAACTCAAGATCTTTGAAATGTAACATTGCAAAGGCCTTTAGAGTAGACTGACCAAGAATAAAACATGACACTTCCTGTTGCCAGCAGGTGGCGCTATGACTATAACTGAACATAAGCATGGGCGTATGTTCAGGACATGACTCTTATCAAACCTGTGAATTTTGGTGCAATTTAATGTCACAAGGTGCTTTAGGTTACACTGACCAAATTTGGTGTTATTCTGTTTAAATCTCTAGGAGGAGTACGTTTAAATACAAGGCTTGAAAATGGCAAAAATGGCACAAAACTTGTAGAGAAAATTCAAAATAACAGACTTCCTGTTGGGTTTTGTACTCTGTGTCCAAGGGGACTTCTTTGTAGGTACTGGTGTGTTACATGCGTTTACCTAATTTCATACATGTATGTGAAATGTAGCTCAAGGTGCACTTTGTTCAAATTTTAGAGGCATTATCGAGCCATTTTGCCACACCCACTTCTGAAACCCATATCAGATGCAAATTTTCACCACTTTTGGCATGTGTGAAAAGTTTCATGAGCTTTCAAGCATGTTCAGGCTCTCAAAAATGCAATTCATTTTGGAGAAGAAGAAACTGAGCAATTCCAATAGTTTCCTCCCACATCCAGTGCTTGGGCCCTAATTGTTAAGTAGTCAAAACTGAGTTTGTTCATATGTTTGGAGTAAATGTGACAATACAGCTACTTCATAAGCGAAAAGTCCTTCTCACAACATCCACTGCCTTTCAACAGCTGAGGATGCTCTATATCTGAAACAAGCTCTGCTTCTGAAGAAAACGAGACCCTCTCCCTGAAGCTTGGAGTGAGAGAGGAGGAATCATGGGAGATGTGGCAGAGCAGGGGGAGGAGCTGAGCCCAGGATCCGATCGCCACACAGCTGCAGCCGTTCTTCAGGGAATCCGACCGGGGAGCACCACTCAAGCGCCTAATGCCATTAATGAGCGCAGCCATGCGGCAGTAACGGAATTGGAGCGCAGCTTCTCCAGCAAGAGCCTGGCTGCCCCTGGAGTGGCAGTCGACCAGTTAGGCTGGGCTTAACTGACCTAAACTTTGCTACATCAGAGCATCAGGGCACGGACAGGGACGGAAACAGATTCGATGACTGCTAAGCAGCATGCAAGGACAAGGCGGTACCATATTTCACAGCTATGTGAAATTTTATACACTGGCCTTTGCTGATCACTGAAAAGGGAAATGAGAATTGTAACAGACACTGTGCTTTGGCATTTACTGTCAAAGTCAGATAGAGAAGGAGGCTAAGTTTACATACCACAGGATACAAGCTGTTAGTGAAACTGTTAGTAAAACAATGACAGACAGCAGTAACTGAAAGTAATTAAGATGGTTTCTTCACAATCCCTTTACAACTAAAGTACATGATCATCCTCTATAATGTTAATTCTCATAATTTCAATCAGGCTTTCCAAGACTAATGACTTGCGTGAGTGAATCTCAACTTGTCCAGGTCATAACTGACTCCAATTTCAAGGCAAAACAAAAAAATATAACAAAAACGACAACAGTTTTAAATTTTTAAGTAACTAGTTTCATATATTTTAAAATGGAATTTATTTCTGTGATGCAAATCTGAATTTTCAGCAGCTGTTACTCCAGTCATCAGTGTCACATGATCCTCAAAAATCATTCCAATATGCTGATTTGGTGCTAAAGAATCTTTAATTAGTATTATTAATGCTGTAGCTGCTTAATATTTTTGTGAAAACCAAGATAAATTCTTTCTAGGATTCTTTGATGAACAGTAAGTTCAAAAGAACAGCATTTCTTTGAATCAGAAACCTTACAAATATCTTTACCGGCACTTTTGATCAATTTAATGTGTCCTTGCTAAATAAAAAAAATATTGATTCCTTCAAAAAGAAAATCTTTCTGACCCCAAACGTCTGAACGGTAGTGTATAGTGACATTACTTTTATGATAATTAAGCACATTATGATGAAAACAATGTTACAATGCTTCATCTTCTTAATTAGGAATATAATTTCCTCACATAATTCTAATTACGCATCTGATTTTTGGAGTAAAATATGACGTACAAGACAGATTCATAAATTTAAAAAAAAATCATACAAAACATCAGCTGATCATTGATGAACTTTTTCAAAAAATGTCAAGACTAGTAGGTGGAGAAATAACTGAGAAAAGGCTTCTTATTTTAAATGTGTAGATGAGTAAATTCATCATGCATCCAAGGCTGCATTGCTTCTGGAGCTCTAGGTGGAGCCAGGGAGCCACTGTTATGACAGAAAGCAGTCAGCCAGTTGCACCTGTGTAATACACTGAGCAGGAGATAAAGGCTGAGCCTACAGCTTGTGATTCCAGTATTACAAAGTTTAATAGATCACTTATAAGAAACAAATCAATGCTAAATGTACTGTGTCCTTCTTGAGCAGTTTTATGTCTTTCCTACAGAAATTATGATTACATTTATGAGGTTCAAACAGTAACCAAAACAGTGTGTTGTAAGCCAAGGAGGACTTATGGCGTCAATATTGTTCTCACTGATATGAAAGACTATGTTAACTATGTCAAGCATAAAAAGCCTCATATATTGTGAAAAGTGCTACATATTAAACTGAATTTAAGTGAATACAAAAACGAATACTGAAGAAAACAGCTGATTTTTTTTGTCTGTGAAACATCACAGTGCTTTCAGTTTGCCTAAAGACTGTGCAATAAAACGTATGTCTCCCTCATTGTATCAGGGAAACTAAAAACCAGTGATCCCACGACAAAGGTCAGCGACCGACAGATGTGCCAACTTGGCATTGCTGTGTACAGAGAAACAATGAGGAGCTACTAAAAGGGCCATTTAAGAGAAATCAGCCCCCTACAGCACCGGGAAACAAGGTGATTTTCTTGTTTGAATCTTTGAAGTAGTCAGCCGCTATCAAAGATGAATCCCCACAACCGTGTAAATGACTGTCACTACTATTAGCAGATGAAAAAAAGAGGTGTTTTTCTATATTTAAAGATGAAATATAGTGAAATAACTACCTGAGGTGGCCTTTGCGGAGTGCTTCTGCAGGAAGTCCAGAGTCTGAGCCAGCGCTTTCTTATTGCAGTGAGTGGAGAGCTCTTCCTTACATTCAAAACACCTGTTAAAAGAGAACAAAACAATTATCAAAATATTTTTTTACATGTATTATGACTGTCGTGTCGTATACAAAAGCACATACAATACTTTTAAAACTTTTAAAAATTTGGGGTCTAACACTGTGAAATATTATTACAATTTAAAATAACAATTTTAATAGATTTTAAAGTGTAATTTATTTCAGTGATGGCAAAACTGCCATTTCTCCAGTCTTTAGAAATAATTTGAATATGCTGATTTGGTTAAGAAACATTTTTTTATTATTATCAATTCTAAAACCAGGTGTGCTGCTTAATACTTCATGAAATACAGGATTATCAGTTGATGTTTCCTACCAGGCTTTCCATGTACTGAGGCTGATGGTGATACAGTGAGAGTCAGAGTGATGAGCTTGCTGGTGTTTTGTGGAATGCTGAGTTTCTGCCTGGTTACAACCCTAAAAGTGAGAGACACAACAGCAAGGTTACCATATATTACTCTCAATGGAAAAAAATAGATTTTGGACAAGTTTTAAAATTTGAGTGATCAAAATTGAGTGATTGCAAACACATCTTTCCTTCCACTGTCAAATCAAGGTCAAACAAACCTCTGCCATACTCCCAAATGTTCTGTCACAATTTGAATAACCCATACAAAAACTGTGGGTAAAAGGCAAAGGAAACAGTAGGGACACTCAAATTACTTTTAGAAAATGCTGTGTGACCAGGGGTCAGTTAATAATATGACCTTTTAAACACAGGCCTAATAAAACTTAATTATTTGGTTTTAAAACATGCAACAGCCAACCACCACAGCTGTGTTAGGCCTGTCTAATTTTATTCACCACATTTTATACTTTTCATAACAATTATAGTTAGTTTGGGGTCAGTAAGATGTTTTTTTAATACATTTTAATTTTATTCAGTCAGGACTTATTAAATTTATCAAAAGTGAAAGTAAAAGACTTTTACATTGTTAGAAAAAAAAAATCTATAAATGCTGTTACATTGAACTTTCCATTCACCACAGAATCCTGAAAAATCTGTATCTTCTATTAAACTGTTTTCAACACTGATAATAATATGACATGTTTCTTGAGCACCAAATCAGCATATCCAAATGATTTCTGAAGGATTGTGTGAAAGGACTCTTTTGTTTTAAAACAAATGTGAATAGAAAACAGTTTTAATAATATTTTTAAAGTTTCTCTGATTTTACTGTAGTTTTTAATCTTACAGACCCTCGAACTTGACCTAAAAAATATAGAAATGCCTTTAAAATGACTTGTCAGTTACCCTTGCTTCATAAGTAAATATCTTACAGTAAATTCTGTTTTGGCAGTCAGGTTTCTACCAGTTGTAAAATGCAAATAAGCCACTAACAACCCGTCGCTGCACGCTGCCAAAACCGCCTACGTTGTAACGCAATACATTGCTGCTGCAGAATGAGAAGATCTCACCTGAAACCCACACTTGAGGCACACAAGGATGTCATGTCCTCCTGCTGGTTCTCCCTCAAGCATGTTCCTCTCTTTAAGGCAGTCGGAGCACACCGACCACAGGCTGCCTGTCACTGCTTTCTTTACTGAGCTGAGGTCTACAGCCCTGCTAACATGCTGGCACGTCAACCCTGCATGACACCAAAATATACGCCTTTGCTGTAGAGTTTACCATTCTATGCAAGCATTAGTAAATTTACAATCTGAATCAGAATGCAGTTCATGCATTATAGATCCTTAATGTCTGATAAATGTTTGGATGCGTGTCAATGATTTTTGCAATGAGTTCCAAGCATTCCATGAAATTACAGCGAAACTTTTCCTTACCGCCAACCTCATCGGACGAGTCTTCATCGCGAGGCTTCTTTGGCTTGTTAGACCGCTTAGTCATGTCTGCGGCTTTTAAAGAGAAGGGGTCTTTCAGCCGCATTTGTATCTAAGAAAAAAAGTCACTCTTTAAGTATGAGAGCACACAGCACAGTTAAAACAGTATTTCTGGAGCCTACAATTCTGAACATTACCATGTAACACATATGCCCGGAGACTCACCAGAGGGCCTCTGCAAACTTCCAAGGTGGACACAAAATGATTTTAAATTTAAAAGAATTATATTAAAACATTGTCCCTAAAAAGCTAAAATTGTTTTAAAAAAAAAAACTACTAAAAATCCAATGAAAAACCAAGGCTTAAAAAAAAAACAAAAACAAAATCAAAACAACCCAACATAAAAGGCTTAAAACAGTATAATACATAAATAAATAACATAAATACATGTATATATTAAAACAAATCATTGTAAATGACAGGCTAAAATCATAATTATTTTAAAATAACCCAATGTAACTAAAAGGTTAAAAGTGCTCAAATCAACACTCAAAACATATAAACTGCAATTATATTTCACACACTGATTCTTCCGCTCAACAATTTTAGTTTTTACTGAAGGACAAACAGTTGAAAAACTCTGGATTTAATATAATCTATTGACACTCCTAAGTCTTTTTCCTTTCCATCTCAACTATCTCAGTAGGCAGACATTACAGTCAGTATCAGTCCTATCTAAACCTCATATAGACTGTACCTAAGAAGAGCATTTAAATACAATTTTGACAAGGAAGTCTTCTGTTAACAGCATAACCATTATTTATAACTGACGAATCACTAAGTGAGGATAATAAAGGCATACAAGGGAATTAGCTATTAGCACGGCCACTGTAGTAAAGCAAATAAGAGCACGACACCTGAGACTTGCCCAGGTAACTGATACAAGTACTGACAGCAGGTACCGGCTGGTTAAAGGCCTTTGCTTCTTTACTAGTAAGTCAGATCTGTTTATAACATAATGTAGTTTTAAAAAGACTAGCTATAAACATTAAACGGTCTTTGGCTTATAGTCATAAACCCAACTCACCCTTTTTATGGTCCCCTCCTCTCCAGGATCACTACCAAGTGAACGTCAGTTGTCAAGTGGCCAGGTGGAAGAGCGAAGCTGATAACTTACATATGATTCCAAGTTTATAAATACGCAAGAATTTCTGCCGCTAGTTTTGATGTTCGGATCTAACACGTCGACAGTCAGGAATCGAGTAATCCCGAAAGACAGTTTCTATTTTGATTAACAGACTTTGTCAGCGTATTTGGTGGCATTTGGAGAAGAACAGAAAGCACAAGTATCACATGTATCACGTGGTCGCATCCTCAACGACGCACTACGGATACTTGTATGGCCAAACTCGTTTGTATATCTACTGTACTTACAAAAGTGTTCATTTCGAATCACTAGGTACTGTAGCGTTTTGTTTAAATGTAAACACAAAGTGGCTATTCTGAGCAAGCATTATTATTGTTAAATATAATACAAAAAACGTAACTTTTAGCTTTTGTTTGTTTCAACAAATCCCCTTTTTATCCGCTTTTTAAATATTTAAAATATTTAATATGTTATTTAATATATTTTTAAATGCGCATTTCACATTTTCGTATAGTTTGTTAATATGCATATTTGAGAACTGCTTACGAACCTGCGTTTGTATAAAATATTAAAGAAATTAAAATAAAAGTACACTCTGTGTTTTTTTTAAAAAAATACCTAGCAATCACCACTAATTTAACATTAATGCCTGTCAGCCAATTCCTTAAGCATTTAATTCCTTTATTGCCAGTCAAATTATAATCAATAAACATGACAATAATTACTTATTTATCAACATGCAGCATAACACTTTATACGACAAATAAGAAATGAAAAAGTAAAAAAGAAAATTAAAACGAAAAAATCATATAGATCATATAAACAACTTTAAAAGCTTCACATATACCTAGGTTTGCATAGGTTTGCATACGAGTTTGGGATTTAAAAGAGGAGATACGTAGCCTACGTAACCTACGTCACTGGTAATACGTAGGTGTAGTTGTGCGCATGCGTGCTGTGTAGGAGTAATGGGTAGCCGCAACTCAGCGTAACTTATAGTCAGTTCCAGTGTTTTTGTCAATATTGAAATACAAAACAAGAGATAAGGAACGTCGTCACCTTGTAGCTTTCATTACCATAAATCCTAGCATGGCGTTAAATGTCTGTTCACGGCTGACGAGGAGTATTGTCGGCGTTTTAGCCGGCAGAAGTGTCATTCCTGTTACAAGACAACTAACAACTACTTCTTGCAGGATACATTTGCGTTGCTTACAGCGTGAGTGTTGAAATATTACATTGATATTTAAGAGGTATATGTAATACACCGTGTTTGACATCAGTGACGTTAGTTCAGAAAAATCACGGTGAATCTTGCATTCATCTTTACTGATTTAACGTGTAATTTCTGTCTTTACGTATTTGGAAAGGTTTGGGCTGTAATACGTAATTAACCTAAGCTTGTATAAATTGTTCTAAAGGTGACATTTTTGTTTTAAGGATAAAATATCACATGACAACTATAAGTGTATATACGCGCAGAAGAACGGCCCCTGTTGGTCAAACGTGTCAAAACCTGTCTTTCAGACATCCGCTTTATTCGTTGTGATGGTACTTCATTACGAAATTTCAGCTCTTCAAGTCAGCCTTCAGTAGAAGTGACCTACGAACAGCTGAAGAAACTGCTGCTCTCCGAAACTACGGTGGTTATAGACGTCCGTGAGCCGTGGGAACTCAGGGAATACGGGAATATACCGGGGTCAATTAACGTGCCCTGTAAGTCAATGCATGGCCTCATCCTTATACTGTGTATTTAAAGGCACAGTTACAATGCTGTATTCTCTCTTCTGCAGTGGGACAATTGAATGGAGCTCTCCAGCTCACGCCTGATGAATTCAAGGAGAAATACGGAGGAGCCATGCCATCACAATCCCAAACCGTAGTGTTCACCTGCTTAGCTGGTGTAAGAAGCAAAAAAGGCATGGAAACTGCAGTGTCTTTAGGATACACCAAGTAAGCCTCTTTATACAGTTTCATTCGTGAAAAGAATCAGCTTTTCAGTCTAGAAATAAAGAAAAATGTACTTTTAAAATGAATTAAGATCAGTCTGTATATTGAAGTTCTGTTTGCTTTAGTTGTCTAATTTAACATGTTGTCTCTCTCTTCTTGTAGGGCTCAGCATTTTTCAGGCGGATGGCAAAAATGGGCAGAACGTGAACTAATACAAACCAAAGAGTAACATGTTGTCACATTTTAGTCATGTTAACACTGTGATAGAAGTTTAATTGACCTGTACTACAGTTTGGATTATACGCAGAGTCAAAATGTGCCACTGAGACCGAATCAAATAAAGGAATGGTGTGATTATATTTAAATCTGAAAAGATGCACTGTAACATGACATGAGCAGTGTGCATTCTAGGGTGATTATTTTATTTAACGTAGTTGGTTTGAATGGGAGAGTGTATGTTACAACTTCTGTTCAAAGGGCTGTGGGCTATTTGCCTAATAGGTAAACCTAAATATTTATATTGTATATATATATATACACTACCAGTCAAAAGTTTTTGAACAGTAAGATTTATGTTTTTTAAAAAGTAAGTCTCTTCTGGAAATAAGTCTCTTCTGCTCACCAAGCCTGCATTTATTTGATCCAAAATACAGCAAAAGCAGTAATATTGTGAAATATGTTTACTTTTTTTTATTTGAGCATTTTATTTAAGACATCTGTAATGTTACAAAAGGTTTCTATTTCAGATAAATGCTGTTCTGAACTTTATATTCATCAAAGAAACCTGAAAAAAGTCTACTTAGCTGTTTTCAAAATAATAATAATAAAATGGTTTTTGCACAGCAAATCAGAATATTAGAATGATTTCTGAAGGATCATGTGGCTGGAGTAATGATGCTAAAAATTCAGCTTTAAAATCACAGGAATAAAATACATTTTAAAATATATTCAAATAGACAGCAGTTATTTTAAATAGTAAAAAAAATTTTTTGCTGTACTTTGGATCAAATAAATGCAGGTGTAGTGAGCAGGAGAGACTCATTTAAAACATTAAAAACCTTACTGTTCAAAACATTTTGACTGATATAGTGTACATTTTATTTAGTGATTTATGAAGTGACTGGACAGTTATGTTTTTGTATTGAAAATAAAACTTTGATGCTACATTGTGTTATGTGCTTATTAAAACAATATGTGTTATTAACATTTTGTTGTCAGAGATGCTAAATATTTTAATGTATATTTAAACTAAATATTAAAAAGTGACTCATCGCTCATCATTTGTGCTACAAATATGAATATTAACATTAAATGGTGTTAAAGTGGCATTAGTTTTGCACTGGCAAGAATTCAAAATGTACATATCCTTGTAATGTAGTGAATTTAAAGAAATTAATACTTTCATTCATCAAAGACTATTCTATTTCAAATACAGCTCTGTTCTGTTCATCAAAGAACCCTGAATGATTTACTTTTTTAACTATAATATTAAGTGGGACAACTTTGTCATTACTGGAATAAATTACATTTTAAACTTTTTAATGGTATTATAAATGTTTCAACCATAGAAATAAGAACAACTTTTCTGCTATTCATCATCTTCATCACGTACGTTTAAGTGGCTAAAGACAACAAGAGCTGTACACACTGTAAAAAAAAATCCGTAAAATGTACGGTAAAAAACTGGCAGCTGTGGTTACCAGAGTTTTACTGTAAAAGTTACGGTAGCAACGTTTAACATTTTACGGTTTTCACTTAAATTTACAGGTAAATACTGTAATTTCATTAACTGATATAATATTAATTTACCAACTTATTGAAGTACTGAAATCTGTTTTGTACCTTTGTAATACACTCATAACCACCAAAAGCAGGTGGTGATGAGAAAGTCGCATGATGAGCGAAAACTCATCGCAAACAGCTTTTAAATATTAACATACATAGAAGATGCACAGTGTCAATCACACAATCACTAAACACCATCATGGTAACACACATGAAACTGAAATAATGCAATAAACATTAATTTAACAACATTAGATGTAACATACAACCCTATTGTACAAACCTAAGTAAAAACTAAGAAGAAAGAGTTATTTCAACAAAAAAACCATCAAATAAAAAAAAATGTAACACAGGGAATTCTGGGAATGTCAATTTATGGTTATTCACTGTAAATTTTACAGTTTTTTACTGTTAACCATTTACCATGTTTTTACTGTAGCATTTTTAGTTTTTTACTGTTAAATTCACCTGCATTTTTTACAGTGCATGGTATTGCCATTATATAATCATGGAAGAATGTCTTACACTCTCAGAATAAAAGGTCTTATTTTTACCTTTTTTGTTTCATTATTTAGCCATAAAGAATTCATATTAGTACCTAAAGTGTACATATCAATACCTCAGCAACTTTTTTTTTCTGAGATTGCACTGTTATTAGTCATGTTAGTCTTTGAGCCATGCGTATGTGTAAGAATTATATGTACCATTGTCATTAATGTGGATATGACAAAGCTGTCTCTCAGTGATGAATTTGAAATTTAGAAAATGGTTTTAATTATAATTGAGCACAGCAGCCAGAGTGGACAAAGATAACAGTGCCTTATTATTACCAATAAAGAGTCTAGTCTACTGTCTTTACCAATGCTGTCATAGTTTTTTAGCACTGCTATAGGGATGAGTGACTAATGTACTGTAATTGAATGAGATAGCAGGAGTAAAATAACGCCTGAGTGTTTGAGCTCATTTAGCCACTGTCCTCACATCTCATAGAGATGCAGACCCAGCCTTCCTCCCACATGCCTGGCAAATCTTAGATAGTCGGAAAGAATTTCATAAACCACATTCGGTCAGCCTTTCAAAAAAAAGAAAACTGTTTTGTAATGAATAAACATTAGACCTCAATTCAGCTGAAACTGTAAAACCATCTGCATAATTTTTAAAGGAAAAAACATTATTCGCTAGTTCCTGATTAAAGAGACTCCAAGGGCTTTTGTAATTCCCACTTACATCCTTTAGTCACCTTAAGCGTGAATCTCAGACAGGCCATAGAAAAACACTCCAGTTAATTCCCCTCGCGTTTCTCATTTTAAACGTTCTGCAGTGTAAATAGTGACCACATTAGTGTCATCTCCCTCTGCTCAGATTGACCTTGTGACATTTTTCCCTGCCCTGTCTAGAAGCATGTGTAATTAAAATCCCTACATATCAAACCACATCACATCACCTCCAGACTAATGGAGCCTTGTCTCATAATTTGCCTCTCCATTCAACACCTCTCAAGACCCTGACAGATGTTTGAGTGGCAGGCACAATTCTTGATGGTGCAGAGGCTCAACATTCCCATAGCACTGACTCATGTTTATAGCGGAGTATAAAAATCCTGGATCTCTGGGAGTGTGGATTTGTGTGTGCAGAACTTGCAAGAGGAAGATCAACACAGCAAGGCCTTAAAGTTTAGCCACTGACCCATAATGAGTCGCAGCCCAGAAAGGATCTCATCCTATCGCCGTCATTTTGAGGATGCTAGCACCTCCTCTTACCAGGTGAGGGTCAGCAGCCCTTCTCCTGTCAGACGGGATGTCGGGAGGTGCCGTTCAGCCAGCTACACCCGTAAAGCCAGCGCTGTCAGCAGAAGCATGGCAGTGGGCCGGAGGACCATCTCATCCTCACGCAGTCAGCCCTTCATGACTGGGTAAGCATCGCCCATCCTGCTGGCACAAAAAAAAAAAAAATGCAGAACATGCAATTAAAATGCAATTTGTTAAACCTATTGAAAAGGAGAATTCGAAGTAATTCGTTGTTTCTGGCATTTAGAGGAGATGCTCAAAGTAAGCTTTTGATGAAAGAGAAAATATGAGAATGTTATGGCGTGTTATTCCCACGAGTAGGCTAGCTGAAGTTACATACAATGTCAATCCAAAAACGCGAATTCGCTAGGGGCGACGCGATTATGGAAGGCCAAATGGTTCAAAAACACGTAAATTTTAACACGTCAGCAACACATAATATTATACGCATATTTCACGCATTAAATACGTGTTGTTTGCGCGTATGTAACGCGTTGATTTTTTTACGCGTAACTACCACGTATTTAACGCGTAAAATACGGGTAAAAAATTCAACGCGTGAGATACGCTTATTTGTTAATGCGTTAAAATTCACGTGTTTTTGAACCACTTGGCTTTCTATACGCCATTGCCGCGAATGTGTGATATACACCTCTATCGCGTATTCCAGGCAAGTTGAAAAATTTCAACTCCAGCGGAAAATTCGCATTAAGTGTTGCCGCACAAGTCAAACAGCAAAGCGTTTATTTACACGTCCAATTTGACATGTATGGTTGTATTAGAAATTGGAGGAGATGCTATGCTTTATGCGATGTTTTATTCCCATGAAAAACACTCCGCCAGTAATCTAGAGCGATAACTCGATGTGAATATTCGCTTTGCTTTTTGTGCACACACTTTTACAACAATAAAAAAGTCACTAGATATATTGTAAGCATGCATACAGTGTTATGCTAAGGAAATATTTAAAGATATTTATATATTTTTTTTATTACGTTTTTTATTGTTTACTAAAGAAGTGCATATAGCCCTTTACAAAATAAATCATTTTATATTTGAGAGATTAATTTTATATTTTATTGTTTATATTTTAATTTTATTATTGCTAATTAAATATATTGATACACATAATAAGCATATATAACATAATTTAACATACACGTAATAAAAATTTCATGAAATTATTTATATAATTTAAATATTTATATTACATAAACATACGACAGATAGGTATGTAGCTAGATAGATATTTGGCATTTAAATTTCGCATTGAGATTTTAATTTTCTATTCTGTTGTCTGGTGGCAAATAATTTCTTGGTTAGAACATCTTAGAACATGTTTCTTTTTAATTTTATTTACTGGTCCGTTAGAAATCACACACAGCCTCTAGGAGACTCTTACTCACTAAAAAATGTTGGGTTAAAAATAACCCAACTAGTAACCCAACTATGGGTTGGTATAGCACCTTCCCATCTATGGGTTATTATAACCCAATGAATTGGGTTAAAATCCAGTTGGGTTAAAAGTAACCCAACAGTTGAGTTAATTATTTAGATTCATTTATATCAGTTTTTATTTATTTTTTATTTTTTATTTTTTTTTTATAAAAATACACTATAACACTACTTTGTTTTCAAATAAATATTTTGTTTATTTAAATATGCAAATTTTTACAAATATATTTTTAAATGTAAAACAGTCATACTGCAAATGTTTACAAAATAAGTGTACAAGAATGTGAAAATATAATACATTCAAAACACAAATATGCACACACAACTGACATATTTTCAAGATGTACACTGAATTCAAAACCAACAAATGTGATTCTGGTCCACAAAACCCGTCATAAGGGTCAAGTTTTTTGTATTTAAATATAAACATCATCTGAAAGCTCAATAAATAAGCTTTCTATTAATATGTGGTTTGATAGGATAGAACAACTATTTGAAAATCTGGAATCTGAGGGTGCAAAAAAATCTAAATATTGAGAAAATTGCCTTTAAAGTTGTCCAAATGAAGTTATTAGCAATACATATTACTAATAAGAAATTCAGTTTCAATATACTTATGGTAGGAGATTTACAAAATATCTCCATGGAACATGATCTTTACTTAATATTCTAATGATTTTTGGCATGAAAGAAAATTTGATAATTTTGACCCATACAATGCAATTTTGGCTATTTCTACAAATGTACCCATGATACTTATGACCGGTTTTGTTGTCCAGGGTCATGAATGTGTATCAATTCATATTTATTTATATCAACACATACACAAATGTGCACAAATAAAACAAACATAACATACAAACTTTTAAAATAAAACAAAAATAAAAAATCATAAACACAAGTAATAATAATAATAATAATAATAATAATAAAATAAAAAGGAAATCTGCTGGCTGCTGGACTTGCTGATAATCAGCAACATAAAAAGTTTTTACGGATCAATAAATACAAAGTTTCTAAGGAAGAGGTAATGTGTTGGAAGAACTCCTGGAATATTAAAGACTGTGTGCTGCAAATGGGTGCAGGGGGCTTTGGGTAGTAGATGTCATAAATGTAGAAATGTCTGAAACACAGATCCACTGCTTGTAGTAAGGTCTTCTGTTCCACTGCTTCACCGTTGAAAATGCTAAAAACTTCTTCTCTTGGAGTTAGTGCAGCAATGCTGGTGTCATCTGGTCGCATAAAACTTCCTTCATTGACTCCTTCCTCTGTGATAAGATGAAGCAGAAGAAGAAACATTTTACAGATAAACTAGAAACATTTTTTCATAATTGTTGGAAAACCTACACTACTAATCAGAAGTTTTTGAACAGTAAGATTTTTAAAGTTTTTTAAAGAATTATTTTCTACTCACTAAGCCTGCATTTATTTTATCCAAAATACAGTAAAAGCAGTAATATTGTGAAATATTTTTACTATTTTAAATAACTGCTTTCTATTTTAAAAGCTTTGAAAAGACTGGACAATTACATTTTAAATATATTCAAATAGAAAGCGGTTATTTTAAATGCTGTATTTTGGATGAAATAAATGCAGGCTTAGACAGAAGGGAATTCTTTAAAAACATTAAAAATCTTGCTGTCCAAAAACTTTTGACTGGTAATGTATATGGATCACTAATATAAATAGTTTACGTACCTTGAAATATTTCAGTTAATTGGCATGTGGATGTTTAATGTATGAGATTCCACTGTTGTAGTTTTTCCTTCACTGAAGAACCCAATGTCTAAAAATAAGTATAAACACATTTAGTACACATTTAAAAAAACATGCAAATCTGTCATAGCTTTATAAGAGAAATGGCTGTAATTAGAGGCGATTCTAATATATGCATAACAATATTCAATATAAATAAACCATAAAAACACATTTAGTGTTATTCCAATTAGTGCTCGCTTTCCAAACAACTGACGCTTGCCCTGTTTTGACCAGCAGGCGTCGCCGTTGTGTCACGAACGATTGGAAGCAGTGAATCATTTTGCGAATTAAGCGATTCGTTTAATTGATTCGAAACCTTGAAAAGCTTCGTTTCTCCCATCACGTCTTTCTTTTGGGAAATGTGATTATTTTTAGACTTTTCTAAACAGAGAATTAACTGAATTTGAGCGCATCTCTCTGAGCGGCCGCTGAGCCTAACGTTACATACTGGACCGAAGTTGAAAGGTTCGTGCAGCGCGGTTTAAATCAACAATGTCTCATTTAACATTAGCCATTTCCCATATAAAGTTAAATGTGATAACCATTAATGCGACCAAACAAACTGTAGTCAGAAACCGTATGTCTAGATCCCTTCATCGGCTGTAAAATAATACTAAACCTGTAGTAATGGTAGACGGTGATTTCAGTAAACATAAGTAGTCCTATATACATTCCACCATACATTATTAACTTTAGGTTACTGTAATACATCTCTAAACAGTTTTACAACTTTCTGCTAATGTTTATTTAATGTATTACTGCTAGCGACCTAACTGGGACAGCTAAGTTAACCTGAAGTTATTCGTTTACAATGGAGCTCATTCTCCGCAGTAACGTTACAATACACTGACTAAAGGAAACTACAACTTCGTTAAAAAAAAACAAACATACAACAACAAAAGTTCAATTTTGAAGTGCATTTCACGTTCTTCGTATAAGTATAATGTTATAAGAGTTATTAAAACCCTGTTACTCACCTCACACTGATGCAGCAGCAGCTTCTTCTGTCGTCAGTCACTGTCGACCGTTAAAATTTGAACTGTCGCCGCGGGAACCAATTAAACCCAACGCTGGGTTATTATTAAAAACAACCCAACGATGTTTAAAAAAATAACCCAACGTTTTAGAAAATAACCCAACACAGTGACCCAATATGTGTAACCCATCTATTGGGTTAAAAAAAATAACCCATCTATTTTTACTGTGTAATAACTCTGACCTAGTAAACCCCAAAGTGACAAATAAATGCGTCTTCACCATATCAGCCACACGCTACACTGTATTCATTTCAGAGCTGATCTAATGGCGTTTTAGCTTTGGTATTCAAGTTGTGAAAAATTTGAATTAATTGCAGTGTCGGAATGGGAGCCATCTGTCTTAGCAGAGGTGGTCCAGGGGTCGATCTCGACCAGGCTGCTGCGGAAAACCGTGAATTCCTGAGCACACGAACCAGTGAGAGACAAGAGATGGTTGTGCTCAACGACCGACTGGCAGCATACATCGAGAAGGCAAGCGCATTTACAAAAAAAATTAGTATGCCCTCGGTGCACTATATCACAGACAATAACATTGGCAGCACTTTATAATATAGCAAATGTCAGTGATGCCACTTTATTTAAATTATTTATAACAATAATTGATGTAATTGATTACAAAATAACAAAAATGCAATATAATTTAATAGTGCTCCTAATGCTCTTGAAAACAAGCCTTATTTTTAGAGGCATCTTTGACAGCATTTGTCTGATATGGCCACGCTTGAATGCGTCGCGGGCACTGGCAGTGTGGAAATGCCACTGCTGGCTCCCGAGATAAAGCGTATTATTCGCACTTCTGTGGGCACACAGACAGAGCACATAACACGCGTACTGTGTTTTCTTATTCTCCTGTCGCAACAAAGGTCCGATCGCTGGAGCAGCAAAACAAATTGTTGGAGACGGAAATCGAGGCCCTAAAGAATCGATACTTGAAGCCCACCGGCCTCCGCCTGCTGTACGAGGAGCAACTCAAGGAGCTGAAGAGGCTGGCGGACCAGATGAGAGTACAGCGGGTAGCTATAATCATTTGAATGAATATTTCGACAGGTCTTAAGCGTCAAATAATATTTCAAAAGGCTACAATAAATGAAGAGTACCTAGTTAATTATATGCAGCCATATAGTTTAATGTCTAGCCTATTAAATGACTTAAAAGTATGATAAAGTAAAATTAAATATTTACGCTAGCCTATTTTAAGACTTTTGATAAGGAACAATTAAGAGATAATTCGCACTGAGGGGAACACAGTCTCTCACTTTATATTTTAGTCTATTATATGATAATATCTCTAATTGCTTTTAAAGGACCTTGCTGTCGCTGCAAAGGATGCTATGGCGGGTCAGCTGGAGATGATGAAGGTGAAATATGAGGAGGCCTTAGAGATGAGGAAGAAAGCCGAGCTTGATATAGAAGCCTTCCGTCCGGTATGATTACCATCATATTGTTTTATAACAATTTTAGTTAGTTTTAGGCTATAAATGAAAAGGTGGTAGAATGAGAGATGAACATCTTTTACCGTCTCAGGATGTGGACGCCGCCACCGCTGCGCGTATTGCTTTGGAGAAGCAGCTAGAAAACCTGGAGGTGGAACTAGAATTCCTTCGAAGAGTACACAAAGAGGTAATATATATATATAGTCCTTGATAAATAAATAGATAAATATTAACATTTTTCAAAACCGCACGTCTTCAGGAAATCGAAGAGCTTATGAAACAGATCTACGCGGCCCACGCCACAGCAGCAGACGCATACACCCTTCCCGACCTCTCAAACGCCCTCAAGCAGATCCAACACCAGTATGATGACATTGCCGCGAAGAACTTACAGGTGAGGATTTTTACGTAACAAATAATGTTTAATAATGTTTCACTTAAAATATGTACCTATATGTTTTCCATTTTGAATGGAAACGTTTAAAATGAAATGGGGCGTTATGGGGATTATTTTATTATTTAGATATTTTTGTGAATTAAGATGGAAAAAACAATAACACTCTTTGTACTTGTCGTTAATTCACACAGTTCTATACATTTCTAAGACTTTTATTTGAAGCATAAATATAGGATTTTTCCATCCCATGTTTATGCTGCAAACAAAACAACTAAATAAAAACAGCTATATGTTTAAACAAATGTTACAACACATCCAGGACTTATATTAACAAAACTATTTTTTTTTTTGCAGGAAATGGACTCTTGGTACAAAACCAAATTTGACGATCTCACCAGCAAATCGTCAAAACATGTAGACAAGGTGCGAAGCGTGCGAGAGGAAATTGTAACTGCCAAGAAGGATGTAAGTATTAATGATAATTCTTAAAACATGCTTAAATTGGGCAACAAATCTCTGATATGTTAATTTTATATGATTACTATAACAATAGTAAAATAACATAGGCCTCATATTCAAAATGATTACAGTATCCACGTTTCTCTTCTACGCGGATGTAAGCCTATGGGTGAGACTTCCAGTTCATTATCCGCTATAGAGAAATAATGAGAAGAAAAAAATAGCTGGTCTCAGATGAGGCCGGAAGTCACACCCATAAAGTTTACAAATGCCCACTCTTAGGGGAAGAAAAAGGTGAATAACATTCATTCATTGTTTCCTATTGTTTTAAATATTCTGGACATTTGTAGATTCAAAATAAGGAACGTGATTTGGACTCTTTGAAAACCAAAAATGAGGCTTTGGAAGCACAGATCCGTGAAACTCAAGAAAAGTACAGAAAAGAACTGGAAGAACTCCAGGTGAGAAACCGAGTCATATATAATCATGTTTTGGCCATCATGCTTTACATTCAGAGAAAGAAATCTGAGCATAAACATGACCTTAGCACTTCGGTTTTGTTCTTTTCTTTTTCGTCAGGCAAGAATTGAGACCTTGCAGCTTGAGCTTAAATCCTCCAAACAAAGGACAGCACTGCTCCTGCGTGAATACCAAGATCTCCTCAATGTGAAGATGGCCCTCGAGATTGAAATTACCACATACAGGTAGATTTTACATACTTGAAAAACTGTTTAAATCCAAACAAATACCACCAACTCCAAAAAAACTTTCAGGGTAGAACAAACCAGAATTTAAGCAAAGCGGCATTTTCTTTAATCCTTCCTTTTTAATTTTTCTTCACAGGAAGCTCATTGAGGGTGAAGACTCACGTATTACTTCTGTGATGCAGAGCATGCAAACCATGTCCCTCATGAGCGGCAGCATGAGTGTTCACACTGCTGCAGCCGCAGGTGTTGCAGGACTTGCTGATAGAGAAGGCAGAGGTCTTGTTGGAGGTCTAGACAGTGGGTTTGCCAGAGGTATTGGAGGAGGCATTGGTAAAGGTGTTGGGGATGGTAGTGCCGGAGGTATTGGAGGAGGTCTTGTTAATGGCATCACCGGTGGGGTTGGCGGCCCAGGTGCCACTGCAGACTACACTCAAGAGCAAGCTGTGGAGATGACGGAGAGGAAGACTGTGCTTATCAGGTAGCATTAAAATCAAGTTTCTTTCTGTGGTGTTTGCAGGCACGTCAATTCTGACATGATCCCATTCTCATATCTCTCTTTATATAAAATTAAAAAGGGTTGAATTTATATTTTAGAGTTCCGTTCTTGTTCACTTAGATTCTGCATTGCTTTCTCTCACAGAACAGTCAAAACTGAGGATGACACGCTGGAGAGCAGCACACAGGAGAAATCATATTCCATCTCTGGAGCAGCAGATGAAGAAGAGTAGTGGTGTTTTCTGCTCACCAATCATGCCTTCAGATGTGCGTGCCTTACAAACCAAAAATCAGCTTGCATCTTGCATTGCTTGTCCACAATAAAGCTCTAAGCATCACATCTTGCGGGTTTTGTTTCTCCATTGTTTGTGCATACAATCCACAACATCAACAGGTGTAGGATGCAGGGCATATTATGACTGTGTCAAAGACAGATGATGAGGAAGGAACAGACAGGAAAACAACTTAGGATAGAGGCAGGGAGTGTGATTGTCACTCCAGGCTCAGTGTATCACCTCGATTCTTTGGCCAAAGGGGAATCCCATGCAAGCCGTCATATGAACGGTACTGCCACAACATGAAGTCACACAACTATATGGCCCCATTCTATCCAAATCTGCCCTCCTCATCTGCATCTGATCCATCTTGATCGGTTCACACTGGAACATGCCAAACACTCAAACTGTCTGGAAGTGTGAGGAAGATGTGCACTGGAGTACTTAAGCATAAAACTACAGACGCCAGACACTGTGGGCAAAAGGAGGATGAAACTGACACAAAACAGTCAAAGATATCCACCTTTTTCTTTAAGACTGAGGGTGAGACTTCTGCTTCATTAGCCGCTAAAGGGAAATAACCAAAAGAATAATAATGTGCATTAAACTGTAAAACTGTTTGCACTACAAACCAGTGTGCTCATAATTAAGATAGTACATTAAAATATTATGGTAAGACACACCAATTTGCAATATCAAGCAGCAAAACCAGCTGTTATGTATGGCTAAAAATAGCTGGATGCTGATGAGACCAGAAACCAAACCCATAAAATTTACAAACAACTCTCACGTGAAGAAAAGGCGGATATAAAGCATGGCATGTGGCACACTAATTCAACATGTTTTCTTTGCATTTCTTGTTGTTAGTGTATCCGATTTAAAATTTGAAAGGATCTATACGCATTCATCATAGACTTTAAATGACAGAGTAGGAGTCTGACCTTGAGCACTTTGAGCAGATCACTCATAAACTTTAAACTATAGCTACACTTCATACCCGAGTCAACAGTCTACAGCAAATATTGCTTCTTATTGAAGGAAGCCTACAGTATCTGACAAAAGAAAGAATGACTCAAAGGCCAGTTGACATTGCTCATAAGTAAAATCCATTTATTTTCTCCATATTTAAAATGTTGTTCCATTTTATGCCTATAAAATACAATACGCTACATTGTAATTTATTTTGTAGACACGATGCATTAAATTGTTCAGCGCAAATAATTATTAAACTCACTGGATTTAACATTATTATTATTATTACGGCCTTGTTTATCAGAACTGGGGGAACCATGGGCGCCCTGGGATTACAATAATAATTTAATTTAAAACAAAAAGGATTACAGTGGATTAAAACAAGTCAAAACAGCTATCTAGTTATTTAATCGTACTACGATACTCCGTCGTGACAGTTCATTTCATTTTTATTAGCTACTGAATAAAAAAAATCAATAATATTACATTTATGATGATGATGATTATTATTCCGATCTCAGTTTAGTTCACAAGGTCTTTTTTAATTGACAGCACTCAATAGCCCCTCATTACGATAGCTACTGTCGTCATTTCCACAAGCTCATCCCACCTGAAACCGAGGCGCAATTAACGGCCAGTACTTGCCTTGAATTGTTTCTCCGCAGAAATGCACTGGACATTATGAAAAACCCAGAAATGTCAATCCTGTCCATTAATGAGGGGCTACAGACAGTCTGCAGTGATGGTCGCTGATTCATATCATTAGCATGCCTTTTGCTAGTTACGTTAATGCGCATCCAGAGCTATAGGCGTTGTTGATTTGAAGTTGGTGATATGCATTACGGCATGATAAAAATGAACTGCCTCACGATCATCAATATAATTAGGTGGCGTTTACGTGAGTGGCCATTTGACCTTTAAAAGACGGGAGCTATCCAGGGTCCTGCCAGGCCCAAATAGACATTTAAAGCTGCTGAGAAAGGATTTAGATGTGGTCCTTACAAATTATTAGAATCAACGGCAAATGCAATGATTTTTTAAAATACATATATACATTTATTTTCATTAGGCCTGTTTAAAAATATTCCCATTTATTTCAATCTAAAAGAAAAAAGCTAAAGCGTGCGAGAAGTGTAATGTCTCATTCAAAATGAATAAAAAGGGATTTTCTATATTAATAAATCTTTAGTCCTCATTTGCACGTCTCAAGATACGTTTTTTTAACTTATCAAGTAACAATTTTTCTCACAATTTACACATATTTAGCTTACCTGAAAAATATTGTGCCTGAACCTTTCGGTTCATCAAAAATATTATGCAGACACCCAAATGATTCAACGTGTTTTCAATTCATGACTGAACTGAAAGAATCCTGTCAGTGGAATAACTAATGATCCGTCTGTACATACCGTCACACGAAACTCCCTCAGCTTTTTTTCCCAGCGTCCACTTAAATGATCTAAGGATCAAAAGAGGGCAAAAGTTTGTGCTCTCTAAAACCTGAGAAATTCTGTCACTTTTTGCATATGGTTTTAGTGCCTTAATCCCAATTAGGCCCGGCTGACACACAGAGCCATTCATCGCAAACCTCCTCTGAATACATTTGCCTAAAAATGAACTTCACAAATAGAGCTGGCGGTAAAGGCGTTGGACAGCAGAGAGAATCGGATAGACTGAAGGTTCATTCTTACGCGCTCGAGTGAAAAAGGGTATGAATTTATAAGGTACACCGAAACATTTCAATTCAGACAAGTTTACACCCCATTATGCGAGGCCTTTCAGCAGGGACAAGAGAGTTAAAGTTGGGGAAATTCGGTTCAAAAGGCAGAGCTAACTTTGTTCAGGCTTTGAATACTGAAACGAAGCAGCCCCCTTCCTTTTGAGAGCATTTAGAAATGGGAGCACGCATGAACAGAGTCGAATCAGTAGCCACTTATCTCGCCACTTTCTAATGCGACTTTGAATATTAGTCTGGGTTAAAATCCCAATCATGTCATCTGGTGGGACTCCCATACAAGCATAATTACTATTCAATCGCGTCACTAATGTCCCACCCGCATCCCCTATCTGCGACGCAGCTGGTCCGGCCTTTGTGAGGCTTGCACTTTCCCGCAACAAGAGCAAGTGGGTTAAACGCATTAAAACAGGCATGTGAGATTAATATTTGTAGGCAAACATATTTTCGTATGTTTAAAATAAATGTATTTATTTATTGATAAATAATCATAATTTATTTCCGATCTTTAATTTTTGAAGAATAACACATTATGCCATGCGACTTGTTGAAACTGGTGCAGAACTCAAGTAAAAATAAGAAATTTGTATACAAAACGATTTTTTTTTTTTTTTTTTTTTTTTTGCAATGGGAATATATAAAAGGAAAACAACGAACGAGTCCATAAAGGGAATCTGTGTAGCTGAGCGTTTATGGTTGGCGTAAAAAATGTTTTCTAGGGAGCCCGGGCATTGTGCATCGTTGAGATAGAGTGGTGAACCCTTGGCACTCAAACCCAGTTTGGACGCATGAATGAAACCCCTGGTGGGACACTGCAGTTCTTCACACAGTCTCAGTTACCCTACATTCATGCTTCATTATTTGGCAACCTGTTAAATCAAATCCCACATTTAGCTCGAATTGTAACGCTGAGACCCTGAGAAAAAGCTTTCAGCCACCTGACCGACACTTTCTTCGAATCTCACAATCCGACGCGTAAAAAACGTTCTGGAATGCTCCGCTCGGGTCCACAATATTGTTCCGAAATAAAGCTGCTGCCGTGTAATTAATGTGCCATTTAAAAGACAGCGGACAATGCGAGCGTTCAAGCTATTTGATTTCATTTAATTTTCCATCCCATTTGCTCCGAACACTGCTTTAGCTTCCAAAAACCGTGCTCCAATGAGCGCTTTGGGATGACTTTCTCCCCTTTGCTTTTCCCGGTGAGGAGGACAGAAAAGAAAACGTCCCCGTTTCCGCCTTTGTGCACAATTTATTAGTTGGAAAACTTCGGCTTTAAAGACACAAGACGAGAATGAGAATGGGCCCGGCTGGTGTGAGAGCTGTAGAGGCCGGACCCGCTGTTGCAGAGCGGATGGGAACCAGTCACAAATGGCAACATTAATAAATAACCCACCACACAGCCGGCCTTTGCATGCGCCTATTCAAAAATTGTTCGCGTGTCGTTCACGCTCTTTGACTCATTAAGGAGCCCAAAGAGAAAGCTCCCAGAAAGGAGCAGTGGGGTACCTTTTCCTGAAGAAAGAAATCCCACCTCTGCTTCTCCAATTACAGCGGAGTGTCATCGTAGAGTCGCCAGGCCAGAGGTTAGCAGGACATGTTCATGGCTTGAATTTATCGCCCACCAATTCTTGTTTCTTTCCTCGGCCTCTGTCCGGTCATTGAGGACCACGATCAAAGAGGTCAAATGCAGTTTTAAAACCAGTGGTGATTGAAGTTACTTCAGTAGACGCCAAAGGATCGTGGGGGAAAGTAGTGGACTCCTGTTGCCACGTATCTGAATGATAAAAACATGTATTTAAAATAAAACATTAAATTCGAAATGTTCTAACTTTTAACTAACCGCTTGGTAACTTTAGCCATTCAACGGAGAAATGTGTAAAAGTTACATGGATCAAGTGTATTAATTCGTGCGGGAGAAATGAAGACTTTGCCTGAATGTTTAACATGCATGAATAAAAGCAATACAAGTAAGTATTATTGCCTTCCCTTGAGAATATTCAATGCAAGTGAAGACAGCGAAAGCTGCTGGGAGATGAAATACTGGCAAGCAGCAGCTCTTGTCTTGCACAAGATTTCGTGTTTTGTCCTGCATCCTTTGATAAAAATCTTTTTTCACCCTCACTTTCCATTAATTCTAGAGCCCTGCAGGGCGCTTCGTCAAAACTGAATGCGACCATCCTGATACGTGACCTGTTGTCAAAAAGTGTGAAATGATAAGGTGGTGGTTATTTTGAAAGCGGCTCTTATTTTTTTGGCTGGTTCTCCCGTTGAGTACCTGCCCGGTCCCAGCACGGCACACGCCGGGAGTCAATAGAAGTTAACAAGTCTCCCAAACATTCCTGCTCCTTTTGTTGAAACGGCAACAGACAATGCAGCCAGGGAGAGAATAAAGAGCTTTGAAGTACATAAAACCTAAAAGGATGCAGCCAAGTAGATTTAAAGTAGTCACTGATTTCCAAAAACTGGTTTGTATAGGAACAATAAAAGGGGGGAGAATTTATGGAGAAATTATACAGTGGATTTGTCACTTAAAATATCGGAACTGTCTGGCGGACAAAGCCACATGCTGAGGATTAATGGTCGCGCCAGACCTTTGATTCTGCACTCTCTTTTCTCTGCCCTTGACAAATTGGATTTTGGGGATGGGAAGGTCGCTGGGGCCTATTGTCTCTTGACCGTTTGGAGCGGTTCATTATGCGCGAGGGTGAGGGAAAGTCTCCATGTGACCATTTCGGAGGCTTCTACAGCTGCTAAAAGAGCGCAACTCTCTCATAGCGCGCTGCTCGCCCTTGCGCATTAATGTGCCGAGGGGTACCTGACTGCGCCATAAGAAAAGCCGGATCACACACGCCACCGCGTCACTTGGCGGGCGGATATTAGTCTGTCCTCATCTCAGACTCTCTGCTCATCTCAATCAGTGCCTGCTTGGTCTTCCTGGTTCTGATAGCGCAGCCCCACACAGAGCCAGCCATGCAAACCACTCGGACACCCACTATCAGTGTGTTCGCCGACTGCAGCATCCCAGCCGGGCTTCGGATAGGACCGGTCCCGGGCATCTTCAAACTCGGAAAGTATGTTTCGGACCGCAAGGAACTTGGAGTGAAAAAGAAGGTGAGTTAGTTTGATTAATTTTATTGACTAAACTGTTAAACATTTTAGCATTACTTTTGAAAGTTTTTTTTTATTTATATAAAATGTACTTTGAGATTTTTTTTTTTACATTGCAAACGGATTATGCATTCGTGACATTTTAAACAAGACGTCCAAAATATCGTACAGTATAGGCTAGATAATGAATTCAAAATATGCCTTTACATTTTGTATTTTTTCCTGCATTTTCTTTATAATCTATTGAATGACAAGTTCATACAAGTACACATAAAATTAAAACTATACAATAATAACAGTTAATAATAATAATAATAATAATAATAATAATCTTTTCATTTTAGATTAAAGCAATGTTATAATAATAATAATAATTAATAATAATTCATATATATATATATATATATATATATATATATATATATATATATATATATATATATATATATATATATATATATATATATAACATGCAGCTAAAAAAAAAAAGAGTTAAGAACATCTTACTTTCCTCGATGCTGACCTGTCACTCTTCATAAAGCATCCTTGTATTAATTGGTTTGTGCTGTCAGTTTGGAAATAATTGAGTTATATTAGCAGGACAACATGTCATTCTACGCCTTTTACTTAACCGCGTTAATAGGGTGACCTGAGTTTCTGCGCGAAATTTCATGCCCTCTCCCCCTTTAAATTTCAAAGGCTTGAGGGCTGTTTTTTTACCATGTACCATTTCATATTTTTTTTATAAAAAGATAACAGTAAACTAGACAATAACCTATTAGTAATTAAATTCTGTTTCTGTAATTAAATTAACTGAAAGCACTACTGCATATTAGTATAAATCGTAATTCTATTAAATACAGGCTAAGTTAAATCTATTTAAAACTATTATGTTTTAATTATTTTATTCTACTGGCATATTAATATGTGTAATATTCGTAAATCAAAGGGGCGTAAAAGGCGTCTCATATAAATGGCATTTACTTTCCTAAATAAGTTGTAAATAGGCTGGAGCTCTTTACGCTGTCTGCTTTTGTGATTGATGCGCGTAAATGCAACGCCGCGGGCCATGGGCGATCATCAGGTGCAATCTCTGTGTCAAATGTCACGCTTTAATCTTTAATTTGTTTGAACAGAATAGAAATGCTTTGACACTCTTCAAATTCGTTTCTCATATCAACTCAATTATGTGGCCCGTTCTTTGAAAATTATCGCCATTGTCTAATAGACCGAATAAAACCATATTAACGCTCTTTTGTTTGAAATACCTTGGGGTGATATAATTAACAATGTCTGAGAAAAAAAGAAAAGAAAAAAAAGACAACAAAAGCACTTCAAATATATATAAAATAGGCTACATTTAAGCTGCTTATTACATTTTAGCTGTAAGATAAGTAAGCAATATTAAAGCACATCATTCATGTTAAAATGTGTATTTATAGATTCGTTTAGTGAGGGGAGAATTTGTGGATGAGTCTGGCAGTGCAGTTCCGGATTGGATCGGTTTAATACGCGCGGCCAGGAACAGTCAAGAACAGAACCTGGAGGCAGTCTCGGATTTACCTGGAGGACAGGTGAGTTAAATAAAAATGAATTTGACCCTATTTAAATTACAGACAATTTCTAATAATTGCAATTCTTTCAAAAGATTTTCTACCGTGTGCTGAGAGAAATACAAGCTGGAGAAGAATTGAGCGTTTGGTATTCCAACGCACTAGCGCAATGGTTTGACATCCCTACGACTGCAACTCCAACACATGACGAAAAAGGTGAGACTTTCATCATAATTTCGTTTATTTAAAAATTTACGTTTTATACACTTCAGATTTTTATTGAATACAGTTCAGTTGTATGTAGTTACATTATGAAACATTTACATTATGAAATTGTTTTGAAATGAAAATGCGTATTTTTGTTTGTTTTTTAATTTTCCAACGTAATTCAGGCAATCATCAAATAAAGCGCAGCGGTATTCCTAAATATGTTATAAATTAATAGTAAATACGAGCAACAAGCGGATTTTAAGTAACGACGCCACCAGCATAATCAAGGCAAATCCTATTCAAATCCGATTTAATAGGCTTATCTGAGAATGTTGTCAGATTATCCGTGTTTAGTTAGTAAATCGAAAGGTCTGTAGTCTGGGGCAGTAACTCCTATTGATTGGTTGAGAATTATTGAGCTGAGTACACAAACTGCAGGCTACTGTATTCGCTATATTAATATGCGATTGATCATGCTCAGCACTGCGGCTGTATTATCTCGCTTAATTCGTTTTATTCACTAAAAAAGTCCTGGACGTCCTCTCCTGGGCTGATGCGCGGTGTAGTTTAGCAAGGGGAAGAGGTTAACAAATGTCACCTAGTCATTAATATTCATGTATTCAAAAGCAAATAAATTCAAAAAGGTGCTCTACGGTAAATTAGCTGGCTGCGTAAGGTATTGTTGGCTAGTGAATGCAAACTTTTATGTGGGATGTATATTGCCCTGATTTGCGACGCTGTACTGTGAGCGATGCTCTCAGGCCAATGCGCGGTGCGCTCCTTGACATACGCTTCCTATTCTCCAGCGTCAACAGATGGGCCAGCCTCATTGTCTTATGCGACTAGCGATTTCAAGCAACAGCTGCCGTCAATTCCACGGGAACGCACACAGAGAAAGTCGCTATTCAATGTATTGGTTTGTAAGCGCCAGATTGGGCCGGCGCTTGCTCTTTTGATGGTGACAATAAACAACGGGGTTTTGCAGATTACAAAATCATTACATCTATATCATTGACCCCAGACTGCCCAACTGGTGTCATGCCAACGTGACCAAGGCATGGTAATAAAAAGTCAAGACCGCAGGCTTTAACATAAATGTTATCAGATTCCGCAAAGAACAATTTCTGGGCTGCATATGTGCATTAAATCATCTTTACTAGAATTTTATTTTTGTTTAAAAAATAAAAGTAACGACCATTTAATTAATTTTTACATTTTGTTTCAGGCGAAGAGCGCTACATTTGCTGGTACTGCTGGAGAATATTCAAATATCCAAACACCCTGAAAGCCCACGTCCATTTCCACTGTGCGTTAAGCAACGGCAGAAGTTTGGTGAACAACGAGCAAGCTAGAGGCACAGACAACTTTAACAGATCTCCAAAATCAGGGGACATCCCAAACACATCCTCGTCTCCACGGAACGGCCACAGCACCTTCATGTCAGACGCGGTGAAGCGGGTCGTGTCCACTTCACCGTTCGCCAATAAACTGGGAATATCGAAAAAACCGAGCGCAGAGGAGCAGGACAGAGCCCTTGACATGAGCGTGACCTCCGCCAGAAACCCCGGACACATCCTGGGCCTAGGCGGGACATCTTCTGTACTCAACAGCATGGGTTTTCATCCAGGCGTGCGCTCTGCTTTCAAACCAATGGGACTTTCGAAGATCTCCCCGGCTGAGGTAGCGAGAGATGAGCCTAATGGAAAACCAAACAGCGTCGGTTTTAGCAAACTACTGGGGAACATCAAGTCACCTGTACCTAACGTTCATCCCTCAAAATGCGGGCATCCCATAGACAGCACACCTCCCGTGATTCCCTGCGCAAACAGCATCCGTGGCTTTCCTCTACTGCCACATTTTGAGGAGACATCAGCTTTCAAGCACGTTGACAGCCGCATGCATCCCGCCCTGTCCCCCTCGCGCTACTCCCAGCTACCGGCCGGGTTCCACTTCGAGAGGTTCTCCTTGCCACAATTTGATGGGGGGAAATCCTACAATGGGGACTGCAATATACCCCTCATGCCATTCACGGTTTACAATGGAGAGCTGCTTTATAGTTCCCCATACTATCCTCTCAAATTTCACTTCGGCAATCTACTCAAATACCCAGACTACTTTGGTGCACCAGCTCTGAATCCAGATCTAAACGCGATTACGAATATCGACAGGGAGATAGCGATGCACACGCAACAGCTGTCCGAAATCGCGGTAGAAAAGAACCGTTCACGGTTGGAGTCTATGCCCGCATCTAATCCAAACTCGGGCAAGCCAAAAAAGGGACATTTGTGTCTATACTGTGGCAAATTGTACTCTCGAAAATACGGGCTGAAGATTCACATGAGGACTCATACAGGCTACAAACCACTCAAATGTAAAGTGTGCTTTAGGCCCTTTGGTGATCCCAGCAATCTCAATAAACACATCCGACTGCACGCCGAGGGCAATACGCCCTACAGGTGCGAGTTCTGCGGGAAGGTGCTCGTACGCAGGCGGGATTTGGAGAGACACGTCAAATCGAGGCATCCCGGTCAAAGCATCAAAAAATCCGACGACAAAATGGAAGGAATCTTCGAGGACGCAGAGCAAAAAAGCGACAACGACAGCGATGTCGACGTTTGCTTCACAGATGATCAGAGCGACCAGGAATCGAGTAAACACAATGATTAATGGACCAATTCCTGGACGTGTTGAAAGAGACTTTGCTCTTAAGTAGCTAAATTATGCATGTACATAAATTAGTTCTGAATTGTTTATTTTATAAAATTATTGTGAGAAGAAAACCTCGCAGAAGCAAATGTTCCCCTAGTAAATTAAATACTTTTTGTGAAGGAGGCACTCATTAAATTAATGTCATAACATGCTTATTGGTATTGAGGACATCTCGGCACCCCCAATGTGGAGCTGCACTTTATGAAGACGGGTTTATGCCATCAAACATGAGTTTGCGATATACTTTCTTTTAAAAAAGTTGTCTGACCTGTCAAATCCGCACTTTTATATTACCAAAAGCATTTAACTCATTCTGTAAATTTTTTTTTTCAGAACAACGGGCACCTACCAATAAAAATAAAGTGTTTTAAAGAGATGTTGGTGTTTCCATTTAGTCGAAAAGCATTTGTAAAAATGTGAATATTATGACGTCCTTCATTGTTAAGTGACAGTAGGTTGTATCGTTATTATTATTAATTTATACTGTATGGCAATATGACCATATATATATATTTTTCAAACAAATCCGTTTTTAAATAAAAAGGAAAAATATTCTAAAAAAGGGGAGGTTGATCATTTATATATATTTCATATATTACTTTTTTATTGGAAGACATCTACAGCTGACCATTTGTCTGTGGCATTAAATAAGCTCCTGAAAATTACTTAGGGTATGGCAATTAATAATTGCTGACCTTTACGCCCTACTGTTACTTCGAAGATGTTTCATTACGGTTTAAAATTAAATAAAACGTGGAAGGTATATTTGTAAAACGGTCAAGGCTAGACTGCTACGCGTTTCTCTTAATGACCAGAAACATGACCGTCTGGCTTTAATATTTTTTTTTACTAATTTAGAAGACATAAAGATACGATGTGAAAATGTAATTTGCCTGGATTTACATACAGTACATTATTCGCTTTCTCAGAAATCAGATTAGATTATTATACATAATTATTGCTTTTCATCATCTCCGTTTCTTGCAGTGTAAAACTTGGTTATCTAACAGCGCTCTATTTCTTCCTGATATAACTTTTAGAAATTACTTTTAATTATATTCCGTACTGTAGTCATGTTGATACAGTCATGAAAATATCTTTGGTATGAATAAAACCTGTTAATTTATTAACATGATGTTATTAAGAGGTTATTAATAAGGATGTTATTAAGCACATTTTTAGGTTACCTTACAACTACAGCTTCATTACTATTTAAATTACTTATCTCTATATCTCCTTTCAAAGCACATTAAATATTAAAATATATGAAGAGTTCAGATGCAAAACCAGCTAAAAGCCATCTCGGTCAAAAATTAGATAATGATACTGAGTGAATGCTCCTGACACATAGTACATGTCCATCAAATACTTTTACTTTAAACTCGCTAAATTCCAGCCTCAGCCCAATCAGAAGTGCCAGTACTTACATAGAAACCTATATAAAGTGTCAGAAAGAAATGCTTATTTTAAAGAAATACCTCAGATGGATTTAGCTGGTTTTTCATCTGAACTCTTCATATACTGCTAATCAACAATTACATCTTGACTGAATAAAGTGAGATCTACTAAGTTATGAACAAATCCAAAGAGTCACACTTAAGTTATAGAAATTCACCCTTAAGGTTGGGGGATGTAGATTTGTGCACAGCTGAAAAAGCACTCAGCCTTTCTCCACACAGAATTCTTTGCTTTATTTCTTTCTCTGTCCTTCTCCACATCAGTGTGTCCTTGATATGGTGCATTCTTCTTCTCCTCTGCGGAAACGCCTTGGCATTCTTCATACACTGGCGCAAACGTGTGCCTTTCTCTTTCATAGCTTCGACTGTTACCAGTCATAGCCTCTGTGTCTTTAAGGAACTGACAACACAAGAACAGCCTGTAAGTTATGGCATCAGCACCTGACCATGATTGTTTGTGGAAAAAATTAAAGAGGATAGGCTTGTGTAATTATTACTTCTGGATAAATGAATATCTGTTTAACTACAGATTTATGAATTTATATAATTGTGTGTGTGGTTTTGTCCCCCTTAGGGAGTACTTTATTTCTTTACTTGTTCACTGTTCATTCACTGCTAATATGAAAGATCTTGGATCCGGGCCAGAGATAACCCGCTCATCCCCTCCCCTGGTGCCCCCCACCCCCACCAGCGCTCAAATCAATTAGTGCCGTTGATTAGTACAGACACCAGAAAGAGGGATTGATAAAGAGTCTGTTGGCTTTTCACACAGTCTGAGAGCTAGAGAAGTTTGGGAACGCTTTACCACATCTATTATACACTTATTAATACATGCAGGGATAAAAAAAAAAAAAATTCTGCAGAGAAACGACCAGTTCCGTAGATAGAAGTCACAAATAAATATATTTATTCAATGTGTTATATGTGTATTTTGTGTGTGTGCATATCCTCAAATTGGTCAATACAGAAACGCAGTAATAATACTTAAATTAGAAGGGTTGTATCGGTCTGTTTTTAGCTGATTTAGCTTACATCAACATTGTAAATATATATATATATATATATATATATATATTTGCTATTTTATTACAAGGTAAATCAACAACAATTACATTTTTAACAATATTTCAAGTGTAATTTATGAGATTTGTTGTATTTTGAATCTAATTATATTTTGTAAAAGGCAAAAAGTTGATCATACTGACTGAACCAAAAAATATAACATCTTAGTTGATAATTTAGTATACTTTATTTTTGACAAAACATCCCATTTTTCGGTAGTGACATTAATGCCTTGTTAGCGACCACATCACATTACAGAATTTTATCTTGCAAAAAAAAAACACTACTAAAACATACTAAAATACAAAAAAATTGTATGCAAAAATTGCATAACTGTACTAAAATGAGACTGTACTGAAACAACAATGACTGTACTGAAACAACAATGACTGTTTCGGTAGTGGCAATTTTATGGGACAACACCCCAAAAAACAACAATGTCACTACAGAAACTGTACCAAATGTTTCGGTAGTGACTGGCTTTGTATTGACAATTTTATATACTTTTAAACCTACCTCAAAGATGCTAATCAGCACATGGTTAGCTAGCACAGTTCTGAACAGTGGTACACAAATAAAAACTAAATGTTATGGAAAAACTCCCAAGAAAGTGTGCTCAATTGTAGAAAAAAAGGTGCTCGGTGACGTTCTTTAAAGTTACACAGATTTTTCTGAATTTTGAACACATTTACCTCAATGATGGGACCTATCTACTCACACCTTGTAGCTATGAGAGAGGGGGACACAGGAATATTTCCTGATCATAAATGTAGGTGTGTAGTTAAAATCAGTCTCAGCCAATGGACTAATTTTTTTAAAAATGTGTTCTTGGTTGTGGTACAGACGTTTGGACCAATGTAAAATGGCCCATATATATTAATAAAGTTACATTAGGTAAAAAAAAAAAGAAAAACGTTTTGTTTTTTTTATTTGTAAATATTAAAATATATAGGTACGTGAAAAAGTAACTCCGATATTTTATTGAAAATAAAGAAAGTAATACGTTACTATACTAGTTACTTGAAAAAAGTAATCTGATTACAGAACTTGCATTACTTGTAATGTGTTACCCCAACACCTGTTCACTTCACACGTTTTCTCTGATTGGATATCGATCTGGGCTGCGTTTCCCAAAAGCATGTTGACTTGCTGAAGAGATACAGCTACGCATCCGCTGTGATGCGTGTTGCCTTAGCACTGTCATATCTGGCTAAAACATGTCTCACACGTTTATTTTGGGAGGAGTAAATTTTACATATGTGGTTTTACAAACAGATAAGAGAAGAATAACAAAGTGCAGTAAACAGTAAAACTGTTTGGACTACAAACCATTGTGTTCATAATTAAGATAAAACATTAAAATAATGTGGCAAGACACACCAGTTTGCAATATCAAGTAGCAGAACAAGCTGTTGTGTACAGCTAAAAATAGCTGGACGTGGATGAGACCGGAAGCCAGACACACTAAATTTACAAATGGCTGCACCCAGTCAGAGAAAAATAAGGTGGATAGTGTCCCTCTTCTTTTGTTGTAAACAAAATGTAAAATTTTTTTGGGTGAACTAACCCTTTAAAATCACATGACAGTTTAATTTCACAAACAGTATTATTGTGAAAGTATAGCTTGTACAACAAAGTACTGGGTTCTGTTTTGAACTCTGCAATAGTAAATACACAAGACAACAAATGCATACAAATAGGAAACAAGATGTATTGCAGTCCTTGACAGCTGGGTCAAGGAACAGGACCACAGAATGATTCCATTTCTTTCATCTGCACCTCGCCACCCATCCACCACACATCTATTGGATTTGGAGGTGTTTGTTAAAGATTGGTTATCCATGAAACACATGGAAGTACAGAAAATGTGTTGACAGGTGAAGGGGAGAGATGCAAGCGTTAAAGCACAGAAAGCCAACGAGGCATCTCATCCTTCACCCTCTTTGAACCACAATTGAAATCTCTGTGCAGCGTTGCAGCACTAGACATATACAAGCGACTTCTAATCAGCTGGAATCCAGTACTACCATTGCTGAACAACTGCAAGCATAATTTATCATATATGTATATATACACACACACACACACACACACACACAAACAAACTCCAAAAGCAAAGTAAAATTAAATGAAGTTCCAAAGTAGGTTCGGGAGGAGCCTAATCATTCAGTCCTGTCAATCATCATTACGAGCCTATATAAGCAGCTCTCATTGCACTGTCCCAGCCTCAGTTCTTCCAGCATCCCTCCACCTCCCCTTCTCCTCCTCTATTTCTGTTATTCTCCCTCTAGGTAATATTGCAATGGGGGTTTGAACTCAGCGCTCAAGCCGAGCCTCGGGTTCGAGCCTCCATTAAGGACAGTAAGCCAAGTTTGTTTACCATTGCCCATCAGGACTGGATGGGCAGGCGAACTCGCGAAATTTAATTTCAATTCGTTTTAATTAGTTTTTTGTGTGAATGCAATGCAAAAGTATTGACATTTTTTTCCCGATCGCGATCGCAGCACTTCCTGCTCTTCGGTATGAACGCACTCGTATGATGTTAAGCTATGAATCAGGTTAAAGGAGAGCCGGTTAAACAGTTATTTTCATTAAAAAACACAATTTAAATACTTTTTAATCTCAAACACTCGTCTTGTCTTGCTCTGCCTGAACTCTGTGTATTCTGGCTCAGGACAGTTAGGGTATGTCGAAAAACTCCATATTCTCTCATATCTCTCATATAAACTCGTATTTTCTCCCTCAACTTCAAAAATCATTTCAAAATCATCCTACATCGCTGCAGAGGTACTGACTCAGTCTTTGCAAAGTGAACATGCAAAGAAGATCAAACACCCTTAACAAAAAAGATAAAGCAGCGATAGAGGATGATTCTGAAGTTGAGGGGAGAACATGAGATGGGAGTTTTTTAAAATATCCTAACTGTCATGAACCGAAAAAAAACAGCTCAGGCAGAGCATCGTTTACAACCACATTTGGGATCAATTAAAGCCACATTTAAACTGCATTTTGGAAGTTCAAACTCGGGGCACCATAAAAGTCCACTATACGGAAAAAAAAATCCTGAAACGTTTTCTTCAAAAACAATTTCTTTACGACTGAAGAAAGAAAGACATGAACATCTTGGATGACAAAGGGGGTAAGTACATTATCTGTAAATTTTTGTAAGGAAGTGGACTTCTCCTTTAACGTCTCACCTGTAAGGACCTTTGAAACAGTCTACATTCTGTAGTTTCTATTCACTGCTCTCTCATTCCACATGTTTGCTTCATCAGTGCACTGAAGTGTGGTGTAAAAACAATTCTTGAGCATATCAAGAGCTGCAAATAAAAACCATTCATGGCTATTATACAGTATAGTTAATCTACATCAATGAAACACTGACAAGCCAGTGTGCAGTGTGTGCTTGAGAGGCAGTATGAGTAAAAAGGAGTAGAGAAACCCCTGCAGGTTAGCTGTATTTACCACACATGTACTGCTTCTACAAGCACCAAACAAGCTGAATGTACTCTTTGAATTAACGCCATTTAACATGGCCACAGAAGGCTCTCACAGATACTGTATAAGCCACGTTGTGCTCATCAGAGGAGAAATTTCACTACTGCTATGAAAACAAAAGTACTCCACAGAGCTGATTTAAAAAAAAGCAAAGATCATGCTTAAGAGACATCCTTAAGCCTAGACCAAAAAGAGAAAAAAGTTATACATTTTGTGCAAAAAGACTTAATGCCAACACATAAATTTCCTCTGTGTGGAGTAAACGCACGGTCCTTTTTGAGCCCGACTGAATGTAGAAAAGTAATTGAAGAAAAAACACAAATGAAACACTGAGGAGCTCAAGAGCACAGAGCCTTGGTCAGGTTTCTGAGCCTTTTGTCTGGTTGTGCGGCTTTGTCTGCAAGAGTCTGTGTGCTGGTGAAACATCTGTGGGGTTCCGGGCATGCCACGCTTTCTGTGTGTGTGTGTGATGTGTAGGGATGCTGAAGACACTTCTGGTTTGGGATCAGACGTCCACTCGTTTCTAAGGCAACAGGGATGTCAGTGCCAATCTGGATAAGAATGGGCTCTCTTAAATGAGTAATGCGTAAAGCCATTCAGTGCCGGTGGGGAAAGAGATGGCTGTGGAGTTGCAAGGAGATGTTGTACTGTAGCTAAACTGACGGCATGTTAGGGTGACATGAGAGCAGGCAATCTTTACTTCAAATATGCCTTGTTTAACTCATTTTGTGTATCTACTGTGTTTTTGTATAAAGAAAACCAACTGGCTTTCAACAAACCATAATGTCTTGTACAATTTTCTAGAACAAATTCAGTTTTTTTCGATATTTTGAAGAATGTTCAGGTCCAAACAACATTGGAACCCATAGACTTCAAGGGATAGTTCACACAAAAATGAAAATTTTGTCATTAGTTACTCACCCTCATGTCATTCCAAACTTGTATGTTCTTCATTCACCTTCAGAACACAAATTAAGATATTCTTGATGAAATCCGAGAGCCTTCTGACCCTGCATAGACAGCAACGCAACTGAACATTCAAGGCCCAGAAAGGTAGTAAGGATATTGTTAAAATAGTCCATGTGGCATCAGTGGTTCAACTGTAATGTTATGAAGCTATGAGAAAACTCTTTACTTGCAAAGAAAACTAAAAAAACCCTCTTCCGTGTCAGTTTTTGACACGCATTCACGACAGCACCATAATGCATGACAAAAAATAAATTGTTGAATAAGAAAGTTTTTTTTTCTTTGTGCAACAAAAAATATCCATAGCTTCATAAAATTAAGGTTGAACCAAATGAACTATTTTAACGACTCCCTAACCTTTCTGGGCCTTGAAAATGGTAGTACTGTGCTGTTTATGCAGAATCAGAAAGCTCTCGGACTTCATCATCAGGTTGTATGGGTTTTCGAAAAATAGCTGTTTTGCAGTTTGTAATGTAGCTATCTTTCAACGTAAACAGTCTGCAAAGTTGTTGTATTATACATAAAGATATTGTCTCTCAAAAGAAATAGTCGACTCAGAATCGCCTTAATGAGTTGTGGCATTTTTTGAATCTTCTGCCTGTTACGATCTACGCCACTGGGTAACACATTAGCACAATTTTGCTGCCCGCGAAATTCAGAAAGTCTGACCTGCTCACAAACACTTCTGCTAGTTGGTGTGTTTATATTATGTCATGAAGATGCTGTGTTCTGTGCTGTTAAAGTTTGTTTTGTTTTCATTGCCGAAAGGTGATATTGTGAAGAATCACTGGTTCAAATTCATTTTTTCCATGATACCACAGCAATACAATTTGAACCTTTTGTTGTGTGCTCATTATTTTACTGAGGACTGCTTCTCTAATCTTGGCTTTAATCTTCTTTGGCCTCTAATTTGGACCACCAAGCATCCGAACCACAACCTGTAAGTACAATTGATTAGTATGTGTACATTTTCAAATGAGTGCTCAAAATATCTAGTTTTTTTTGTGCTAATGGTGTGATGTATACCTAGGGCAGCTTTAGGTTTCCAGATAAACCACGATATTACTGTCTTAAAGAAAAAGTTCGTTTAATAATAAAGAATGTAACTGAGGCATACTTTGTTGTTTCATCAGTTTGTCATGTGTGTGTAAAGGTGCATGCTCAGGTTGGCAGGTTTTCACAACCCGCCCAACTGATACTCAAAACTAGTCCTGTTACAAATCGCGTTCCGCGATGCATGCTTTTTTAAAATGCATATTCTGAGAAAATTACAATGTATTCTGACCCTAGATACATTTAAACCTGTTGTAAAGGACAATTTTAAAAAAAAAAAAAAAAAAAAAAAAAAAAAAACATATGGCCTGCTCTTTAATTTGTGTTCTGAAGATGAGCGATGGTCTTACAGGACGACATGAGTCGTGAGTAATTAATGTCAGAAAATTCATTTTTGAGTGAATTATTCCTTGAAATCTGTGGGTTATATTGTTGTTTGGACCTGAACATTCTTGAAAATATCTTCACTGTTTCTTCGTGTGGAAGAGGTTTGGAATTACATGAGTGAGTAAATTTACAATTTTGGGTAAACTATCACTATCAAATATTTTCTTTAGCATTTATTTTCTTTCAGGTTCAGCATTAAAAAAAAAAAAAAAAAAAAAAAAAAAAATCCATATAACATTATAAAAGTACTGTGAGGGTCATTGGATCAGATTTACCCAAACACATCATGCACAGACAAAAATTGCTATTAGTTCATCAGATGACATTTTCTTGTCTAACCAAGTAAATCTCTCAATAGTAGAAGGCAGAATGAAACAAAAAACAATTTTTCCAGATTTTGGATTGTACTCAACAACCCTTCTCTCTGTCACACACAGTCTCTATGGCGCTTATCCTCCACCTCTTCATGCCTGCAGCTGTGATCTTGCCTATATCTTTGTCTAGCCATCAGAGCCGCGTCTCCTGCAGCTGATTAAAATCACGGCACACAGACACAAGGACATTCATCCAACAGACACACATCCAACATCACCCAGATGCCCTGTCACCTGCAAAGCAGCTCAACCTCTTTCTACTGATGTTGTCATTCAATTCTCACTTTATTCGTTCTCATCATACCTTTAAGTTTTTGACAATAAAGCTTTAAATACAGTGTGTTACAGCTGACAAGGGGGATTTCTGAGATGACACTTCTGAACTATTTAAATTTCCCCAAAAAAGTGTGAACACAGTTATTGTGTGGAGCTTCTAAAACATTGCTTTCTTTAAGCGGGCTGAAAAAGAAACAGTGGCTCAATGACTAACGACTCTCATTTTTTTACTGAATAGCTTGTCTCTCTTAGAAACTTTCAGATGCTCAGAACTGCAATGCAAAGAACACAGGTAATGCATTTGGGGAAATTAAGTGTTCTTAAACTTTGGGCCATAAAATAAAATAAATTTGTTTGTTTTTATAATTTTAACTTATTTTCCAATTTCAATTCTGAACCTCAATTCAAATTTGACTCAAATTCAAAAATTTTCAATGAATTCTGAATTTAAATTCTGTAACTCAATTCAAATTCGACTCAAATTCAAAAATTTAAAGTTAATTTTCAATTCAAATTCTGAACCTCAAATTAAATTCGACAAAAATTCAAGAATTCGAAATTCATTCTCAATTCAAATTTTGAATCTCACTTCAAATTAAACTCAAATTCAATTTAAAATTAATTCTCAATTCAAATTCTGAACCTCAATTCAAATTCGACTAAAATTCAAGAATTTAAAGTTAATTTTCAATTCAAATTCTGAACCTCAAATTAAATTCGACACAAATTCAAGAATTCGAAATTCATTTTCAATTCAAATCCTGAATCTCACTTCAAATTAAACTCAGATTCAATTTACAATTAATTCTCAATTCAAATTCTGAACCTCAATTCAAATTCGACTAAAATTCAAGAATTTAAAGTTACTTCTCAATTAAAATTCAAGAATTTAAAATTAATTCTGAATTCAAATTCTAAACCAATGCAAGAATTTAAAGTTAATTCTGAATTCAAATTCTGAAACTCAATTCAAATTCTACTCAAATTCAAGAATTTAAAGTTTATTCTGAATGCAAATTTGACTCAAATTCAAGAATTTAGAGGTCATTCTCAATTCAAATTCTGAACCACAATTTAAACTGAACTCAAATTCAAGAATTTAAAATTCATTCTAAATTAAAATTCGGAACCTCAAATTCGACTCAAATTCAAGAATTTAAAGGTCATTCTTAATTCAAATTCTAAACCTCAAATCAAATTTAACTCAAATGCAAAGTTAATTCTCAATTTAAATTTTGAACCTCACTTCAAATTTGACTCAAATTCAAGAACTTAAAATTAATTCTCAACTTAAATTCTGAACCTCAATTCAAATTTAACTCAAAATAAAAAATTTAAAGGTCATTCTCAATTCAAATTCTGAAACTTAATTCAAATTTGATTCAAAATCAAGAATTTAAAAGGTCATTATCAATTAAAATCTGAATGGTGCTCAACCCCGCTGCAGACGGATATAGCTATAGCAGCTAACAAACATATTAAACATGTGAAGACCAGAAAAAAACATGGATACAAGAAAAATGCAGAATGCGATTCCTTAAAAAAAAAAAAAAAAGTACTCAAAGTCAAGTATGTCTAAACACCACACTCAGGTTTTCAAAATCAGAAGGCACAGTGTATAAATTCTATACAATATCACTTTTAAAAGATACTGAACCTAATAAAATTGGGGTTTTCCTCTTCCTCTTGATCCTGCACTCTTCTCAAAAACATTCTAACCTGTCCTGCTGCTAAAAGAAAAACTGACTAAAGCCGTTTTTATTTAATAGCACTGAATGGTTTTGGAAAAATGAGCTATGTCAGAATAGCAGGCCAAATGTTCCTCTCTCCTGACATCTCCTTTGAGCTGAGGGGATGGCTTGTTGTGCGTGTGTGTTACTGCAAGTGGACGTGACAGCTCTCTGAGGTTGAAGTTGATAGTCTGTGTTCCTGGAGCAGGTAAAACCAGAGGGCCAACACAGGTAGAGCACACGCACAGCTGGTCACAACATCCACGTAAAGGACAAGGACATGAAGGATTTAACATAGCCTGGCTACAAGCGCGCACACACACAATGAATCTACAACACATCTCCTATTCTGGATGTCTTGTACTACTCCATTCACCACGGCTCATTGTGTTTCAGTGGTAGTGGTCAATAACCCACAGTTCTTGTCCTTCAAGGTCCCTGACCTCTTCCTCCCTATTCAGACCAATAGAGATATCCAACAGACTAGTTCAGCTAGTGCTCACACAACAGCATTTACTCTGGTCCAGTTAATAATTTTAGCATCACATATTTGATAATTGGAAAATAAGCCCACCCGTTTAGTTTGACTTGTAGGAATGTAACAGAAATATGTGAGATGAACAGAGTGTTCTTATCAGCTACTGTCCACTTCAGTTTTGAGAAGGTGGCCTTCAATAGAGGTCCTAGCTCGACTGCAAAAATGTACAAATGGTTTGGTGAGTGACAGAAATACTTCAGATATGGTATTACAATGCAGACATCAGGGTTTAATGTCAAAAGTGACTTGCCTCTTGAGAACAATACTGCACAGCAAACCATGCATGGTTTGCACAGAACGTCTGAGCTTAAACATAATAATAATTTCATTACAGTTTCTCTCAAATATGCCACTATATTGCTAATAAATGCTAAATACACAAAGAGTTCAGATGCAAAACCAGCTAAAAGCTATCTCGGTCAAAAATGAGATAATGATACTGAGTGAATGCTCCTGACACATAGTATACGTCCATCAAATACTTTTATTTTAAACTCACTAAATTCCAGCCTCAGCCCAATCAGAAGTACCAGTACTTACATGGAAACCTATACAAAATGCTAATTTTAAAGAAATACGTCAGATGGATTTAGGGGCTTTTGCATCTGAGCTCTTCACATGTTCTTTGGATTAGATCTTCTCAATTAAGAATAATTATTAAAGGACAAAGGTGTTGGAATATATTTAAATATATATAAATACTTGGAATATATTTAGCTTGATTGTATGACAGTTCAATAAGGTTACAAAAGATTTCTACAGTGTGTGCATAATTATTAGGCACGTTGATACCCTGGTCATATTTATTTTCCAAGCTGGAAGTGAAAAACTCCCTATATTCAGGTGTGCATAATTATTAGGTAGATTTTCTTTTACAGATAAATTGAGCCAAAAAAGAGATTTAACTCGGACCGGAAAGTCAAAAATTATTAAATGCATATGAGAAGGATGCATTTAAAGGAGATAATTCACTCACCCTCTTGTCATCCAAGATGTTCATGTCTTTCTTTCTTCAGTAGTAAAGAAATTGTTTTTTTGAGGAAAACATTTCAGGATTTCTCTCCATATAGTGAACTTCTATGGTTTTGAACTTCCAAAATGCAGATTAAATGTAGCTTCAAATTGCTCTAAATGATCCCAGACAAGGAAGAAGGACCTTATCTAGTTAAACGATTAGTTATTTTCTTAAAAAATTTGACAATTTGTATACCTTTTAACCTTTAATGCTCGTGTTGTGTAGCTCTACGTGAACTCTGTGTATACAGTTAGACAGTTAGTGTGGGTCGTAAAAATTCCCATCTCATTTTCTCCAGCTTCAAAATCATACAATCCTGAAATGTTTTCCTCAGAAAACATTATTTCTTTACAACTGAAGAAAGAAAAACATGAACATTGGATAACAAGGAGGTGAGTTGTTCTGGAAGTGAAATTCTCCTTTAATGCAACGCAAAGTTAAGGCATGATCAGGTAGAGAAGAAAAGACATGTTAACTGCAAAAGAACTAAGGTGAAGAATTAAAAAAACACCAGGAACCATTTAGTCTCCAGTGCCACCATTTTCCAGAATTGCAACCTACCTGGATTCTCCAGAAGTGCAATGTGTCAGGTTCTCTAAAAAATGAACAGCAATGTGTGCCAATATGGCTTCATTGAAATTTGAGCACATAAAGGAGCATGTGCAAGAACATCAGAATCATTTATTTTTAAACAGATTAATTGAAAAATTAATTGGTCCATCTCTTCAGATGATTTCTCCATCACATGAGACCCACAGTACCTGCAGGTGAGGGCGCAGTTCACACCAGCTGTGTTCTGTTGGTATCCTCTCCTCCGTTCTTGGGCCTCCACAAACAAACACATGCTAATCATAGCTCCCTCTCACAGACCCAGCTCTCACATTCAGCTGCAAATGAGGTCAGGCTTTGGCCTCTTCCCCCTGAACCCCTGTTTGATGTGAGCCACAATGAGAGGGTCTTCTCCACCACAAACATGAAACCCTAGCAGGTATTGTGTGGCGCATACTGCATATAGATTTCACAGTAAAGAGAAATTGTTGCAAAAGATGTGATTTTTGAAGCTAAGGTTGATCTTTCAAGGCGCACACACACAAACACACTATACTATGTGTATATGGTTAAAGACATGGTTCACTCATAAATGAACTCTGTCAATTCTGTTCACTCATGTTGTTGCAGATCTGTATGACTTACTTTCTTCTGTGGAACACAAAAGATTGTCTGCAACATTTTTCAAAATACTTTCTTTTGTGTTCCACAGAAGAAAGTCATGCAGGTTTGAAATAACAAATGTGAGTAAAAGAAAATGTGAATACCTTTTCTGAGAAAACTGTTCCTGTAAGAAATAAAGTAAAATACCAGGAAGCCTGATTTTCATAGGTGATACTCCATTTTTATACATTTTAGCAAAAGTACCATGTTTGATTTCATTGACAAAGGTTGGCCTTAATTTAATCAGCTAATTGCGATTGACAGTGTGGCTCTCACAAGCACACCTCACACACACATACACACACCATCCTACAGTCTATCCTAGATCCTGTTCTGACTGCAAATTTCCTAACACGTGCAACCAAATTTAAACACCTAATGCAGATCACCTGCTACTAGAAGAGCAAGTTTTAGGTCTGCCCATGTTCCTCACATTCAGGGACTGAGCCAGAGGCATAGGGAGAAGAGTGATTAATGGAAATTTGTTTACTTGTGGCCATGCTTTCTATCCAAGTACTGCTAAAGCTGTGCTTAATGTGTCCCATTGATTTCCTCATTATCTTCAGCCTAGTAAACAAGCAGTCAAACCAGGCTGCTAATGTACCAGCAATTACAACACCCCCTTTTCCATTCAACTATCGCTACAGTTAGCTTAGGAAATTGAATACTGACAAATGTTACACACAAAGTGCACCTATAATTGCAGACTTAAATTTAGACTGTATGATATATAAGACACTTTTCATTAAAAGTTAATTCATGTACACTATTTGCACCAGCAGTCCCTATGGAGTAACCTATTGTCAAGGGTCTTCCTTAGCATCATTTCATAAAAAATATCTTAATTTATATTCGAAGATGAAGGAAGGTCTTACCGAATCACGTGAGGTCACGAGGTCCCGGGTCTTTTTTTTTTTTTTTTTTGGGGGTTGTTGTTTTTATTATTTTTACCCAGTAATCTCCGCAGGTATATAAACAGGAAGTAAGGTTCAGTCGGCACCGGACATTGAGTTCATGTGTGAACGTCTTTGTAGGTCGCCTCATCTCTCCATCTCGACTCACGTGAGTACCGCTTGGCGGAACATTTATATACCTTTCTGTGTGTGTATGAGAACGCGGGTTTCCTGGTGGAAATCTCTACTCCTTTGCTGGAGCGTTCTCAGAATAACTGCGTGGCTAACCTGCTCACTCGTGTGTATCCGCGTTTGAGTTCTCCGTCACGCTACACAGGGACCTTATCTCGATCGACCACTTCTTGTCTTGCCTCCGTGACAGAATGTCCGGTCCCGAGATGGTCTCGGCGGATTTGGAGCAGCTGGTGGGAGTGATCCGGCAGCAGGCCGCGGAGATTATGAATCTGCGGCAGGAGATGGTGCATTTTCGGACGGAGATCACCGCGCTGCGCACCGAGGCCGCTGGTCTTCGGGCGGAGTGCGAGGGTCTCCGCTCGGATCTCACCGCCCTGCAGGCGGATCATGACGACCTGGCCGCTGCTACGGTTCCTCCCGCCGAACCGGTCCGCCAAAACCCCCCTGTCAGTCATCCCAAAATATCGCTTCCGGACAAATGGGATGGGTCCGGAACGAAATGCGATGTCTTTCTCACCACTCTTAACCTGGTTTTTGAGTTCCAGCCTTCCAGATACCCCTCCGACCGCAGCAGGATCGCACTTCTCACCTCACTCCTCACTGGGCAGGCAGCCGAGTGGGCTACGGCGGTTCTGAAGGCTGACGGAGACGTTGCACATTCATACCCGGCATTTACCTCCGAGCTCAGAGCCGTCTTTCAACATCCTGAGAGCGAGGTGGAGGTTGATTCACGGCTATATCATCTCAAGCAAGGGAGTCGCAGCGTCAGCAAATACACCACCGAATTCCGCACTCTCGCCGTTCAAACCTCCTGGTCAAACTCAGCTCTCCGCACAGCCTTCTACGAAGGACTTTCCACCCGTCTCCGAGACGAATTGGCTGTGCGGGAGCTCCCTGACACCCTGGAGGGCATGATACAGCTGGCCCTCCGGGTGGATCAGCGGATGAATCACAATACTAAAACTGTTTTTCGTTCTTTTACAGGAGCCACCGGTCACCACAGGATCCCAGAACCATCCACCTCCTATGCTGTCGCTGCGTCTCCATCACCTCCACCGATCGCCTCAGAGGCCCACTCAACCGGAGCCGGGGAACCCATGCAAATAGGGCGCACCTCCCTGTCAGCGGCAGAGAGGGCCAGACGCTACCGCGAGGGCCTGTGTGCCTATTGCGCCTCCCGGACCACCATCGTGCTATCTGCCCTCTTCGGCCGGGAAACGGGCAGACCAGGTGAGGAGGGGGAGGTCCTCATCTGGTCCCAATACTGCGAAAACCTACCCCGAGCCCGTTTCTTCCCGGCTGCTGCTACAGGTATCAATCCTCATGGGCCACCAACGGATCGAGACCACCGCATTCGTTGATTCGGGTGCGGCTGGGAACTTCATCGATCAGGCTTATGCTGCCCAAATGGGGATTGTAATCGAGGCGTTATCCCAACCCTTGAAAGTAACTGCCATTGACGGTCGCCCCCTAACTCTCAGTCCCATCACTCACCGTACCCAAGAACTCACCCTCATCATTGAAAATCACTCTGAAGTCATCCGGTTCTATGTAACGAAGATTCCCTCACCTGCCATCATCCTCGGCCACCCTTGGCTCGTCACTCACGACCCTCTCATCTCCTGGACATCACGCCGGATCATTCACTGGGGTGCGACCTGTCAGGAGCTCTGTCTCCGGGCCAGGGTTGGGACGTGTTCAGGGGAGCCCGGGGCCCTCGACGTCGACCACGAAGCCATCCCCGTCCAGTACCGCGACCTGGTCGAGGTCTTTAGCAGGCGTAGCGCGGCTCGGCTGCCTCCTCATCGCCCCTACGACCTCGCTATCGATCTCGTGCCGGGCGCGGTACCGCCCCCGCGGTCACCTGTACTCCCTGTCGGCCAAGGAACAGCTCGCGATGGAGGAGTACGTAGCGGAGGGTCTTCGCGCAGGTACCATCCGACCCTCCAGCTCCCCGGCGGCTGCGGGGTTTTTCTTTGTAAAGAAGAAGGACGGGGGTCTCCGGCCGTGTGTTGACTACCGAGGGCTCAATCAAATCACTGTGAAGAACCGTCACCCACTCCCTCTGACCAACACCGCCCTGGACGCCCTCTCTGGTGCCCACTTCTTTACGAAGTTGGATCTACGGAGCGCCTACAATCTGGTACGCATCAGGGAGGGCGACGAGTGGAAGACGGCCTTCATAACCCCCACCGGTCACTACGAGACCCTTGTCATGCCCTTCGGCCTCTGCAACAGTCCAGCTGCCTTTCAACACCTCATCAATGACGTTCTCCGGGACATGCTGGGTAGATGGTGCTACGCTTACCTGGACGACATCCTCATCTACTCTAAGACCTTAGAAGAGCATACCCAGCATGTCCGAGCAGTCCTCCAGAGGTTGCTGGCCCACCAGTTGTACTGTAAGTTGGAGAAATGTGCTTTCCACCAGCACTCCACCACGTTCCTGGGCTTCATCATCTCTGCTCAGGGTGTGGCCATGGATCCCCAGAAGCTGGAGGCTGTGCGTTCGTGGCCCCTACCCACATCGCTCAAACAGCTGCAACGTTTTCTGGGGTTCGCCAATTTCTATCGGCGATTCATCCGGGGCTTCAGCTCAACTGCAGCACCTCTCACTGCTCTAACTAAACCATCACGCGGAGAATTCCATCTCACCCCGGAGGCCATTCAAGCTTTTAGGACACTGTGTCACCAGTTCACCACCGCCCCCATTCTCACTCATCCCGACCCCACCAAGGCCTTCGTTGTTGAGGTGGACGCTTCCGATGTGGGTGTAGGAGCCGTCCTCTCGCAACGCGGTCCAGACGAGAAGTTACATCCATGTAGCTTTTTCTCCAGGAAGTTTAATTCCACTCAGCAGCGTTACGGGGTGGGGGACCGTGAGCTGTTGGCCATCAAGTGGGCCCTGGAGGAATGGCGTCACTGGCTCCAGGGCGGCAGTGAACCATTCACCGTCGTCTGGACCGATCACCAGAACCTCACTGTCATCAAGCAAACTAAACAACTCAACCCCAGGCAGGCGCGGTGGGCACTCTTCTTCGAACACTTCGACTTTCACCTGTCTTACCGTCCCGGATCCAAAAACACTAAAGCTGATGCACTCTCCCGTCAACACCAGAAGGACACTGTCACCTCCGATCCCGCGCCTGTCCTGCCCTCTCAAATCATCTTGGCTCCCATCCGGTGGGGGTTAGAAGAGAGAGTTCGCCAGAGTCACAACCAAGAACCTCCTCCACCTGAGACACCCGCTGGACGCCTCTTCGTTCCCAACCACCTGCGCCAGGAGGTGCTCCAGTGGGGACACGACTCCACGTTGGCTGGACATCAGGGAGTCCAGAGAACCATTCACTTTATCAGTTGAGCGTTCTGGTGGAGGACGCTGCGGAGGGACGTACAGGAGTACGTCCTGGCCTGTAACACCTGTGCCCGCTCAAAAAATCCCAACGCGCCCTCCACCGGGGAGTTGCAGCCCCTCCCCATCCCCAAACGCCCCTGGACCCACATCTCCATCGACTTCGTCTCTGGACTTCCCGAGTCCCAAGGAAAGAACACCATCCTCACCATCGTGGATCGTTTCTCCAAGGCTGTGCACCTGGTGGCTCTCTCTGGGCTCCCCACTGCTAAAACCACCGCGGAACTTATTCTTGAACACGTAGTCCGCCTGCATGGGTTCCCCCAGGACATCGTCTCGGACAGAGGGCCCCAGTTCACGGCCAAGTTCTGGCAGGCCTTCTGCCGTCTGGTCGGCACCACCTCCAGTCTATCATCAGGGTTCCATCCACAGACCAACGGCCAGACGGAGCGGGCCAACCAACAACTGGAGCGCTTCCTCCGATGCTTTGCCAGCGAACATCAGCGCTCCTGGGCTAGCTACCTCGTCTGGGCCGAGCTTTCCAACAATCTCCACACCTCCACCGCCACCGGCCTAAGCCCATTTGAGGTATGCTACGGATTTCAACCTCCCATATTTGAACATCAGGAGCCGGAGGTTGAAGTTCCGTCTGCCCAACAGTTGGTCCGCCGGTGTCGGCGGCTTTGGAACCACGCTCGTGCTGCCATTCAAAAGGCCAACCGACGTTACGTCGTGCAGCACCGCCGCCGACACCCTCCGGGACGATTGTTCCATGTCGGTGACAGGGTTTATCTATCCACCAAGAATATCAATCTCAAGACTGATTCAAGAAAACTCACCCCCCGGTACATCGGCCCCTTCAAGATCACCCATCGTCTGAACCCTGTCACCTTTCGGCTCCAGCTGCCTGCCTCCCTCCGGGTCCATCCCATATTCCATCAATCCCAACTAAAACCTGTTTTCTTCTCCCCTCTGTCTCCTCAGACTCCTGCTCCCCCCCCCACCTCGGATTGTGGACGGTGGTCCTGCTTACACCGTTCGGAGGATCCTTGACTCGCGACCCCGTGGCCGGGGCACCCAGTACCTCGTAGACTGGGAAGGCTACGGCCCGGAGGAGCGGTCGTGGGTTCCCGGACGGTTCATTCTGGATCCAGCTCTCATCCAGGACTACCGTCGTCGGGTATCCTCCACTCCGGGGCCGTCTGGTGCCGGTCCTGGAGGGGGGTACTGTCACACGCACCGAATCACGTGAGGTCACGAGGTCCCGGAAGTAATCTCCGCAGGTATATAAACAGGAAGTAAGGTTCAGTCGGCACCGGACATTGAGTTCATGTGTGAACGTCTTTGTAGGTCGCCTCATCTCTCCATCTCGACTCACGTGAGTACCGCTTGGCGGAACATTTATATACCTTTCTGTGTGTGTATGAGAACGCGGGTTTCCTGGTGGAAATCTCTACTCCTTTGCTGGAGCGTTCTCAGAATAACTGCGTGGCTAACCTGCTCACTCGTGTGTATCCGCGTTTGAGTTCTCCGTCACGCTACACAGGGACCTTATCTCGATCGACCACTTCTTGTCTTGCCTATTTTTACCCAGGTGCTGGGTTGTTTTTCTGCACTCTAAAAATGTTTTTTTTTTTGTTTTTAACCCAAATGCTGGGTTCAGCCTGCTGGGTAATTTTTTTTTGGGTTGTTTTTAATATTTTTACCCACGTGCTGGGTTGTTTTTCTGTTACTAAGCTGCTGGGTCATTTTTAATGGGTTGTTAAATATTGGGTTATTTTTTGCATGCAACTGCTGGGTTGAGTCCGTCTTCGACAAAGTCAGACAGTCGACAGTCAGAGTGTGGGCTTTTAGCTCTCTCTACAGGAAAGAGTGGTTCTCAGTGCCGTCGATTTGGTGCACTTCTTCAAGGAAATAAAGGTTTGTATCCATTATATTTAAAGTCTCTACTGTGCTGTAAAATATATTATTGTACACAACAGAACTCACAAGGACGAGATGCCTGTCAGCTGCATCAGCGGTCACTGCGAGAGGCTGCTCACTACTTGGTCGTTTCGTATGATGGAAACGCCTTTTGCCTTGCATAACATAAATTGATTTTATTCATTATAATATTTTATAATACTTTTTTCCCCCAGTGAACAGCAGGCCATCATATTTCGCAGACACACCGGCACAAGAATTGGTACTATTTTGGTGAAAAGTGATTACAGAGAACAGTTGAATACACTTAACTAAAATGCTGTTTTTAAATGTTATATATATTTTTTATTTTAAAAATGCTTGTTAAACGAGTTTAAATGTTTGTAATATTGTAAACTATGCTGTATTCACTCAAATAAATTCAATTTGTCTTTGCATTTTTGTCCATGGGTGTTCTTGCTTAATAATAAATGTTCATCTTTTGATTATTGCTGTTGACTCTATAATTCTGTGTGAGATTTTTCATTTCTAGCCCATTTTAAAATAGCAATATAATAATTTTTAAACAATAGTTGACTTAAAAAAAACAACCCAGCATTTTGGGTAAAAACATTTAACCCGACCAGTTAGGTCAAAATAACCCAGCATGTGTTCTTTCAATATTTACCCAGCGCTGGGTTGCCAAATAACCCAAGATGGGTTGTTTTTAGAGTGTAGTAGGACTACATCGTTTCAAACCTTTGACATTACAACAACCAAGTGTAAGCTGAGGTAAAGAAAAGGGAGGTTGTAAAATTGGAAAAAGCCTGTGAGGAAAGGTAAAGTCCAACAATTTCAGTTATCCTCAATTTTCCATCTGATTTTAGTTTCGTTTTTCTAGTTTTATAGACATTATTCAAAATTTTCTCAAAAGTATTCTATGAAAGCAACATGCTATTGCAGATAAATCCACTTCAAAAAAAAAGAGTCATTCCTAAAATCTAGAAATGCACTATTTTTTAGCAATACTGGCTGGAGTATTAAAATATCAACAGTGCCCAATTTCTCCCAAATGAGTCAATGTCACTTCTTTCTCATAATTTTATGATTTATCAGCTTTTAATTTGATTCAATTTGGTCTTTAAAGTTTCAATGCTCTAAATAACTTGGCCTCTTAAACATTCTCTTAGCGACATCATTTAAAAATGTAACATTTTGAAGGTTCTCAGACAAAAAAAGCATTAGAACTGATTGAATCTAAAAATGAGAGGCCGAAAAAAGAAAACAGAGAAATAAAGAGAGGTAGACAGTGAGGGACAGAGAGGTCTATTTGAGTGCAGTCGGCTATGAGACAGGTCCTTTCACACAGATCTAAGCTGACCGTCAGGCTGTGCTTGAGCGCACTCACCCGGGTAGCGGCACACAGGCCACAAACACAAAGTTAACCAGTCAACTCCATTACAGTGCAGGGGGGCGTGCCTGGACCTGCCACTCCAAAGAAAGCGGCCAGGCTGACAGAGAATATTAATTACCTTTAAATGAAGTGGAAGTCTCTTTATTGGACGTCTGGTGCTGGGTTTGTTATTGCTGGTTTGAAAAGGCCAATGGCCCTTTGGTGTCGCCGCCTTTGAAATCCCGTGGACACTGGTCAGTGGGTCGAATTAGCGGACAGAATAGTTTCACACTTTTTTCAAGAATTCAAGAAAATTCCTAAAGCCTCATTTTGGTTGAATTTAGTTTTAAGAAGCCTTTGAGCTTTTCAACCATTCATACAATAAATGTTTCATTTCTCAGTGTATCCTTTCTTTATTATGTACGAGAAGCTCATATATCCTCGCTTCTACAGCCGTCCGTGACCTGAAGAACATATTCTGATCGGGATGACGTCAGCAGGTGCCTCACTGCCCATCATTACAAACGCACACATTTAATTCCTCCCAGCCTCCTCATGTGAGGAGAGCAAACAAAGCCCCAGAGTCTGATCTTGAGATGAAGATGACGCCTGGGCTTCAGTGTCTGTGAATGAGATTACATATTAATCCTAGCAAGAGGGAAAAGAACATGCTACAGGTAGCCTTTTAAGCTCCTTTTGTAAGAGGGCTTTTTTACACCTCTTTTCTGAACACTGAATAGACTCTTTTCCTCTCCCTTTCTCTCTGTCTCATTCTATTGAAGAAATTGTTCCCTAAATACATGCTATTAGAATATCTGTATAGGTGAGTAATAAGTTATTAGTTGCAATTACTGGTCATCTATTAGTGGAGAATAATAGGCTGATTAGCCGCAAAGCCTTTTAACTTCAGAGGAAGTAATTTAAAGATGGCTGTCCTTTCACAAAAAGAAGAAAAGAGCTGCTCTATGAATGATACACCCGTCTATTGCACAATAGTGGAGAAAAAACCCATCATAATAGCATAACCACGATACCACAGAAAACTAATACAATCAATGGGAAGAATATCTCCATAATTTTCAGGAAATATGTTGCGGTGTGTGAGCCAAAAGCGGTGTAGAGCCCTTCACATGGCCAGGAATCAAGTCAACAGAATACGCAACCAGCTGTATACAAAATGTACAGATCTGAACCATAAGTCACATACTGCTTCCAACCAGGAGATGTTTGATTATATATTACATCTTATTCTATTACACTGCCAAAAAACTGATATTTTTAGATGCAATAACTAATTAGCAACAGCACAAACTTGAAGCCAGGCATCTTTCAGAACAACAACAATGACAAAAACCTTCCTCGCATTGTTTCAAGACTTTTCTTTGTGCTTCAAGGACATCTATTCACATAGACTACAATCATTTCAGGCAGTGAGACCAAGCATTTCAGCTTACTTTCATTTTTTCCAACCGTAAACAAAAGGATAGACTTTAATTTAGATGCTTTTCCTCATGCTTTTGCCATTACATTGGTGCAACAATGTACCGAAAATGTTTTCCAAACAAATATGAGCGTGCTTCATCGTTCTTGCATGCTTTACAACTAAAACACTTGTGAGTAGGAGTTGTGACTTTATATGATGACGCTTATTGGCAGGCTTGCAAGGATGAAAGTGGTGGAAAACAGGTTTAAAACTTGTTCTTGGCTGCATTTGTTTAAAGATTTTTGTTTTTTTTATGATGATATATGGAAACTATTACAATTTAAGTCTTGACTGTGAAGAGGGTAGATGAGACAAGACAGTTAGATTTTGGCAAACTAGGTCAGGCAGCAAAAATCTGTTTTTAATCTTTTTTTTTTTTTACAGTTTCAAAAGAAAAAAAAATGTGGTTTGAACTGGATTTGCACCAAGGCATCTCAGTCTGGGCAATCATATCGAATTCCACATTTACATTATACATTGTGGGTTATGTCAGGTGTCGCGACAAGAAATTTTATATTTATGTGTTTATATTTAGACAGTGCCCTCATTTTAAAAAAAATAAATAAATAAAAAATACAATAAATTGTTAAATGGCAATTGCTGAAGTCTCAAGCATAGCAAACCTACACAAATTTACATTGTTATAACAACAAGTGGACATGCTAGAAAAAACATGCATATATAAATCTGATCATAACTAGCAGTTTGACCAGTTAGTATAAAAATTTAAGTGCATAAAAAGTACAAAAATTAATTATTTAAAATCTAATAAAAATTATTTAAAGATCCTACAGTGTAAACCAGTGTTACTTTAGTATCACAGATACTATATAGTTTTTAATAGGGCTGGGTAAAAAATATAGATTTATCGATTTTAATTGATTCTCATCTTTACGAAAAGACATTTACTTAATTTTACCTCAACATATTTGGTGACCATAAACTTGTTAGTAAGCTACAAAAATGAACTCTAGACTAGAGGAGGACTAGTTTCGCTAAATATATGCACCATATAACATATTCAAATTTATACTGTTCTTCAATATTTAATTTATTTAGTTTTTAAGACAGCCAGCATTTAAATGTTTATATTTCAAAATACGCATTGGAGTAGAAATATAATTATGTAACTATAAGGTATTATAACTTACTTGCTGTAGTACCAGCTGTACATCATGTATATTTTACAGCATTAGGTTGCCATGTACTGTACCTGATAATATCCAAAATAATTTATATTGAATCGAATTGAAACGGAATTGCAAGCTTGTGAATATAAATGTAATCGAATTGTAAAATTGTCAATACCCAGTCCTAGCTGTTAATAATATTTGAAATATTCTTAAAATAAAACTTAAAAATAAACTAAATGAGAATAAGAAATGTGGACTTGGCAACGAGCTGTAAATATATCTAGCTTTTAATATTTTATTTCAGTAAACATTTATTTTATTTCAATTAACATTTTTTAATGGTTTTAGTGTTTTAGTTAACTATAATAGCCCTGGCCTAAAAACACCTTACATCACAGAAGAGTGATGAAGAGTTCATTTGCTCCATTTTTTTATATTTTCTGAAATTTTTCAGGTTTTTTTTTTTTTTTTTGTTTGTTTACTCTGCATTCCAAGTAATATCAATCAAACTGCATTTGGGATGTTTTGATTAAATAATACCTAAAAAAAAAACTGAAACCTGTGGATTTACCACATGCAATGCTGAGAAGATAGATACAGAGCCTCATGAATAAAGGTCTGTTAGACACATGAAGAAAAGTCTACATGTTCTACAATCTCATTTTTTAAACCCTATTTACTTTCTATTTTTCCTCTCTTTTCAGCTTTTGTTAATCTTAATTGTAGCAGAGGAAACAGCTGAACATGACACAAGGCTAATGATTACACATGTCTTGGAGTAATATGGCAGTGAGCTGGCCTTTATTGTGAGATGGTCTGCAGATGACAGGGCCGCCTGCTGCACCAGCTCCAGAGTGGACCTCCACAAACAAGCACATTATGTATACTAAATACAGCATACTGCATACAGAAAATAATGAAGTGAAAATCCTGAATAATTCTGTACTATTACTGGCAAATTTACATGATCTCAAAGACTACGGATGTTCAGAACAGTCAGCCACAGTTTTATCACGTGTCAGTCGGTCAGTTTACCAATTTCCTCTGCGAGTCATTCTGCCAATGCACTCAAGGGCCAAGTACCATCGGCCAGTCCATTCACATGCACGCAACCGTCTGCCAGAGGACTCGCAATTCCCCCTGATGGTCCAGTTTTGATCTCACAGCCGGTAATTGCTGCGGAAAGTGAGCCACTCCAGATGAATGGAAGAAGAACATCGGTGTCCGTGATGTCGGATGCACCACGTTCAGGTAATAGCCTCTCTTCTCCAGACCCTGTTGGCCTCTTGTACAGAATGGGGGGGATGAAAGTGCTGAGGGAAGGAAGGAAGAGGAAAGGAGTGGGGGGGTCAATAGGCTCTGCTCCGAGACTGGCAAACCATAATTACCTGTAATGAGACTTTTGTTTTGAAGTATCATGGAGATATTCTTGAAGTCACCCTGGCTGATTGGACGAAGTGGCACCACACGGGCCTCTAGGACCCTTTTCGATTACGATTTGCGTTCGGCGTAATTACTATTGAAGTCTCACTTTCCGCTCTGAGAATAAGCCTCCTTCGACTCCTTCCATAAAGTGCTCCTCCTGAGCTCCCTACGAAACTCTCCACGCTCAGCACTTTGATATTTCTTAAACCGTCATTTCGCTTAATGCGTTACCTTGACAACTGTCCTGAATTGAGGGCGAGACGAGTGAAAGATCATGATCTGACTATTTTGTCTTTGAGATCCGCTTCATAGGAACTTGCCATAACCAGCTGAACTGCACTCATGGTGGGCAATGTCTGCATCCCATGGAATTCCATTATTCCCAGTTAAGAGATTCGGTCCAGTCATGGCTGTGCCGTATCACAAATATCTCAGACGAAGTTCTTGATGCAGATTCACATTTGTAAAGAATGGTGACGGTTAACGCAGACTGCATTTATTTAATTAATGTTAACTTAAAGCCCTTTCAGCGCTCTGCCATTTACCGCTCTGCATTGTAAATGGAGAGCCTGACTAAAAGAAAATCAATTTAAGGTTAGCCACGATTAAGTGAATCTCAATGATGTCTGAGTTTTTGCAGTGTCATTCACTATAAAGCAGACTTTTATATGCAAGTAATTGGCTGTGTTATCTTTTATATAGTAACGAGACTATATAAAATCCTGCAACAAAAAGATATTTATTCAGAAGGATCTATTTTGTAGGATTACAGATCTGGTCCTTCATAGCAGCCTTGCTGCAGTCAACAGCCTTGGTCACATTCAACATTTTTCCATGTATTTTTAAAGGTCAATGCAAATTTTACAACCTTTCCAACAAAAATTTGAATAGTTCCTGGTTAGGCAGTAAACAAAATGATAATGCAGACAATTTTAACCGTCAAACAGAGACCCAAAGCATGAGGCATTCAACTAATGCTAATCACCCTACAAAAATGATATTTATCAAACATAGTCCATGACAATAACTCAATTTTGCTTACATAATGAATTATGTAATACAATGAACTATATTTCTCCCTCTACAAATTGTTTATTGTGATTAAAAAAAATAGGGTTAGGTATCATTAGCAACAAACAATCCTTTTACAGCATACTAATTTGGACTAATGTTAATTTATATATATATATATATATATATATATATATACACACACACACTATACCATTCAAAAATATTTTAAAATTTACAACCAGTTTCTAGTTTAATATATTTTAAAATGTAATTTATTCCTGTGATGCAATGCTTAATTTTCAGCAGTCAATACTCCAAGCCCTCAGTATCACATGACCTTTCATTCTAATTTGCTGATTTTTGTTCTTTTATTATTAATGTTGAAAATTTGCAGACACTGTTGTGAAAACCCAAACTTTTAAAGTATAAGCTATTGTGCAATATTCATTCATTATTGGTGTAAATTATTTAATATTAACCACAATAAATAAATAGAGCAAAAGTATTGTTCATTTCTGATTTATGATACTTATTAATCCATTATATAAAGTTAAATTGTTAGAACCTATACTGCTTATTGTAAAATATTTTATTTTTTGAATATTAGTGTCTTATTTTACAGCAGTTCTATCATGACAACTCCCGGAAGATTTTAGCATGGTAATGGATATGACATTGTTAATGTATTTGGTCTTGGCGGAATAGATCTACTCCACTGCTGAATTGCTGCTGTGTCAGTTATTGTAAACTATTGCTGCTACTGCTAAGCAAGTACGGGAACTTGCTAATTCCAATATGCCACGTACACACTGCAAGTTTCAGGAGTGACAAACGCATTTAAATGTGGGAGTGAGTAAATTATCGTTCCATGTGTTTACGGAAGACAGCAGTCACTCCCGCATTTGTAACTACTGCAACATTTAGGCATCTTGTGAGAGTGAATAAGAATTTAGCCATTTGGTATCTGCCATTTTTTGGCTAAAGACTATTTGTTTGTTGATTTTAACTAAACTACCACTGATAAATGTGTTGTGTTTTGTTTGTGCTCGGAAGACTGTTTTAAAAAGCACTTGCAGTGTTGCCATGTCCTTACATTTATAAGCGCTTTTAGGCACGCTGTTTGGTCTTAGGTCATAAAGCTAGGCCCTTTATGGCGTTAATAAAGTGGTCTGTAGCGGATATGTGATATATGATTTTTCTAGTGTTATAAACCAAAGCATTTGGGTGTTTTAGTGTTTTTTTTTTGTTTTTTTTTTTGTGCTTGTCATTGTTTGTTGTGTTTTTTTTCTATGAAGATCTGGCAACACTGACACTTTACCGCAGGGCTCGTAAGCACAACTAACCCTGTGTCAAAATCTGCTAAGATTAAGATTTCTTTCACTGTTATTTTCTTGCATTTCACATACTGACAAAGACACATTTCTGATGCGCATTTAAATACGTCATTAACAACTAGTTGTTCAGTTCAGTTCCGTACACACTGCATAGAATTTCTGTAAATGCGTTTGTCACTACCTGTATTTTTTTGAGTTAATGCAGTTGTTGAATGCGGTTGTCGGTCCCGTATTTTAGTGAATTATGTGTGTACAGAACGCGATTAAGGAGTAAAAGGTGAACTGACACCTGAATTTAGCTGTAGTGTGTATGTGGCCACAGATACACCAATACACTTCTGTGAGTATTTAACACACGGCTGTTGCACAAATAGCACATAATAAACTGTAGCAGATCTATACAGGTGGAGCTGGGGAAAAAGTGGAGGGTTTTAAAGAATTCTGAAGTGAATGCTAACCAGCCATTTAAATGCAAAGCTGCAAGCTCATTGGCTGTGTATGCAACATGAACCAATCTTGTGCCAAGCAGTTTAACACTGTGACTATCATCAGTTTGCGGTAAGGACCCATCGGCTTGTGCCATTTAGAGTTGCATGACAGAACTTGGTATTTGCCACTGTGTTAAAAGAAACAACGCTATAAGCATACCATAATTGTGGTGCAAGCCTGGAGTCCTTTGTTGCTTAAAAAAAGAGCTGTAAATCTCTAAAGATCTTGATTGGTTAATTCAATGGCTATATATAAGAACAGAACTGAATTAAGTTCATTACACTATCAAAGTAAAACAAAGTTTCACACATGCATCCACATGGACATGCACACAAGCGTACAAGCACATAAGACCTTGGATTCCATAAAGGGACTCGAAGACAAATTAAGATATTTTCTGTTGATGCACAAGCAGCATCATGCATACACCTGATAAGAGACTGAAAAAAAAAATTCAGAAAGATGCAGAGAATGCAATTGCCTCACGATGGTTGAAACCCACTGAAGAACACTTGAACAACTGCAAAGGATGAAAAGCTGGCCTAATTTTTGTCAGAATGCAGCATTCTGAAGGGCATTACAGTGGTTAATGAAAAGATGAATAATTTGTAAATGAAGCCTGATTGCCTAGACAGGAAAGCAGGGTCTGTTTGGTCAGGCCTCAGGTGGACTCTAGAATGAAGGGCTTTATGTCTCTCCAGGAGAGGGGTCCTCAAACTCCAGCCACTCCTCCTGCAATATAACATTATTTAGACCAGACCAGATATGAGAATTAATTTATGACCACACAGAGGCAGGTAGGCAGTAATGCACCGCTTTTAACCCAAACACACACACACACTCTCAAAGGCAAGCTGCAACAAGACTCAGCCCCCTTGTGTTTTGTTGATGTTGGTGGAAAGTTATGGTGAAAAGGCCTTTAAGTAAGAGTGTATATGCGTGTGTGTGCGACATGTGGGCTGGTTCCCAGTCCCCACTCAGCAGCGGGGTTCATTAGCATTCCTTTGTGCACGCATAAAGGGGCACGGAGAGCCACCTATTCTACGGCTGGACTTTACCAGCTGCCATCCAGGGCTAGTCCTCATTAAGGCCCCGCTGTTCCTCTGAGAACACCGCCACATGTTCCACACGCGCCCGCTCTTACCCACACTCACACACACACGACTGAAGCAAAGGAGAATTTCACACACCAAACGCTCAATCGTGCTCATACACAGGCTCGCACACTCCACCAGAAAAGCCTCTATTGTGACGGCCTATCGTCGCCTACATCTCCATATAAACACAAGGTGATCCTGCCTCGCAGGAGCTCCGCGCTCACCAATACACACCATGAGAAAGTCTACACACCGCGGCTAGGGTTCAAAACCCCGCTTCAGACGGCTCTATTCAGCACGCAGCCATCGGAGTAATTGCTGTTAGCAGATAATTGTGGAGCGGATAAAGCTGGAGCTCATGCATGGTGAATTTGATTGCATGGGGTATGCAGACAAGATTATTAAAGGATAAATGTATTCTCAACTCGGGGACACCAGCATACAGAACCTTTCATCTCTTCAATCCAATGCACTTCCAGTTACCTCCTCATCGCTCGTTCTTTTTGAAATACATTTGCTTGGATGCATGAATGCTTTAATGATTGAAAAATAAGTTGTATTCGTATGACCTTTGCTCATTCTCGAATAAAGTACAGAGAAACAGGAGAAATTCTCATCTTGTATGCATGACCACTTGCACAAATTGGTCTTGTGCAAATACTAAAGGAACACTATGGTTAAAGCAGTTCTTAAAAAAAAAAGAAGAATGTTCCTAGAGTGTTTGTCTAAGCAAATTGAAATACACCACAGTGTATAAACTTACAAAAATAACAGATCTATGGGCAAACCAATGCATTTTAGCTGCTGAATTTAAATCAAATTGATGACCTTCTGCATAGATGACTTTCTGAAAGTTCTAGAAGAGCCAAAATCACGGCCTTGTTGAAAAACTCCTCCTTGTTTAACTGTTTCAAGCTACTATACAATGGAAACTTGTTCTATACCTATACATCAACAGGAGATGCATTTAAAAATTTTAAAAGGTATGAAAGAAAGAAAAGAAATCACCTATAGTTCTTCTATAGATTGGGTATGTCCTTCCTGGAGGCAGATCAGGGACAGTAGCACAGCAATGCACCCGTTTCTCTGTACAGCTCTGAAACTCTGAGTCCAAGCACTCTATCAAACACAGGTTTTAGACTAAATACAATATTTATGCACAGAACACAACAATGGAAAAGTTCAACAATTAGGTGAAATTGGAAGGTTTTTTTTTTTTTTCTTTAGAGGCCTAGACCTAAAATAGAAAATAACATGATAAGGTAGTAAGGACATTGTTAAAACAGTCCATGTGACATCAGTGGTTCAACTGTTATTTTATGAAGCAACGAGAACACTATTTGTGTGCAAAGAAAACAAAAATAACATCTTTATTCAACAATTTTTCTCTTCCGTGTCATTCTCTGCCACCATTGATGAGAGTACCACGATGCATTGTCTGTTTTAACAATGTCCTTACTACGTTTTTGGTCCTTGAACATGGTAGTTGTGTTGCTGTCTATGCAGGCTCAGAAAGCTCTTGGATTTAGTGCTAAATCGAAATAGCGCTAATTCTCATGCCGGTGTGTCACCGAAATCTGACCCGGTGAAGGGCTGCTGTTCGCCAGGGCAACTGCAAACTTAAGACCACGGCCTCGCATTTCACTCATAGCTGAAAGATGCCATGACTGACTCCAAAAACTGCACATAAACAAATAGTACTGACATTAGAGAACATATTTGACTTTATTTCACTGAAGAAGTGCAAATCAGCTGCGCTGAGAACCACTCTCGGGCTCAAAAAGCCTGTGCTCTGACTGACTGTAACTCAGCAGCTGGGTTGTTTCGGTGGAGACGGGCTCAACCCAGTGGTTAAGTAGACAAAATAACTCAGCGTTAAAAATGACCCAGCAACTTAGTTACAGAAAAACTACCCAGTACCTGGGTAAAAAATATTTAAAAAATAACCCAGCATTTTTAGTGTGTATGTTTAAAATAATACGTTTTAACAATTACAGTAAACCAATAAATTAATAACTGACAAAAATGTATAAAATCCAATTATTTACGTTAGGAAACAATTAATGTTGTTGCTTTTACAATATCACACTTTTTTTCATTTCATACTTTTATTCACCAAGGACTCTTTAAAATAATCAAGTGACAGCAAAGACAATTGCAATGTTACAAAAGATTTCTATTTCATATAAATGCTTTTGAACTTTCTAATCAAAGAATAATAATAAAAAAAAACTCATTTTCTGTTTTTCACATACTCACATACTGCAAAATTAACCTTTAAAACACTAATAATTAATTATTAAATGTAATATTTATAATGTACAGCATGAATAATAGATACTGAGATTTGATAATGTGATATCGGTTGTAGCACTTGGTTTTAGTTTTAAATTTATTTAGGCAATAGTACAATATTAATATCACCTATTTGATATCGCATTGCCCATAACATGAAACAAGGAAATAATGATAAGCTTTTTGGCTCTATCCCTACCGTAATTCTTAAACTTAAATTAACCTGTCTAAATTTGAATGAAAAGACCCCTAGAGTGCGATCGCACCATCCACCTGCGGTGGGATACAAGCACTGACTGACAGACAAAAAGTGATCCACTGAGTGCCAACTCAAACCGCTTCACTCTCAAGGGCCATTGATTGACAGCACATGTTAGCGACACCCATTTAGAGCATGTTAGTGTGGCCACGAGAGATGGCAAATTAGAACGAGCGAGGACGAACCAGTGGAACAAGAGGAAAATTAGGGATGATTATAGCTGAACCACACCCATTGATAAAAGGTGGGCCGGCCCCCGTAATCCCCTGCAAGTAGACAATGATTAGAACATGAGGAGATTGAGGCCTGTGTTTTAACCTGGCCAGGGAGGAAAAAGCCCTCTCATTCTCTGTATTCTCAACATGTGAATGACCAGCCTATTAGCCGGCTGTTTTTAGGTTAGGCTTACATAGCGAGGAGCTGGCTTTGTCAGCCGCGGTCTCCTTTGTGCGACAGGCCCTTGCAACCATGCAATGGGATTCACGCAGTTGAAAATGACACTTTCCTGTGCACCCCTTTCAATAGTTCTCATTCGGTTGTCTGTTTTTGCAATAATTAGGTCTTGATTATTGGTTTGTATGTATGTGAGGTGTCCTATATCAATTGCAGGGGGCCAGGTTAAGATGTCTTATTGTCTTTAGGATGATATAGCACGTCTCTCTACTCAATACCCTGTGTTTCTATTTACACATGCACTGTGTCTGTAATTCTGGTCCTGTAGGCCAGGGATTTTCAAAATGGGCTCAGGGGACCCTCAGGGGGCCACAAGGGGACCTGCAAACAATTTGAAAGGGGAAAAAAAAAAAAAAAAATTATAATGCATTTTTAGGGCTGTCAAAATGAACGTGTTAGCCCTAAAATATTAGAAATATTAACCAAATATAATACTTAAAAAAAAACAAAAACCTTTTAATTATATTATAAACAATTCATTAATAATTAGCAAAAACAACATAAATTATTTAATTTTGAAAACAATTATTTTGTTGCCATTACAATATCATAGCTAATATTTTTCCCCTCACAGATCATAAATTAGGTTTTAATCAAGGTTTTTAATGCCTAAAAATATATAGCTGCCATTACAGTACCATTTAAACATTTTGGGTCAGTAAGATGTTGAAAAGTAATGGTTTTATTCAGCAAGGATGTATTAAATTGATTAAAAGCGACAGCAAAGAAATGTTTAATATTACAAAAGATTTCTATTTCAAACAAATGCTGTTCTTTTGCACCTCATATTTATTAAAGAATGCTGAAATAAAATGTATCACAGTTTCCACAAACATATTAAACAGCAAAACCATTTTCTATATGTGACCCTGGACCACAAAACCAGTTTTGAAATTAAAGATCATGTTCTATGAAGATATTTTGTAAATTTCCTACCGTAAATATATCAAAACTTAATTTTTGATTAGTAATATGCATTGCTACGAACTTCATTTGGACAAGATCAACAAGGTGATTTTCTCAATATTTAGATTTTTTTTGCACCATCAGATTCCAAATTTTCAAATAGTTGTATCTCGGCCAAATATTGTCATTTCCTAACATACATCAAAAAAGCTTGTGTAGCACAGGCTCTGGGATGCGCGTTCACAACACTACGTACTACTTAATCACAGTGAAAGGTCATGCGAAACGTAGGCAGAACTACAGACCCAGTGTTTACAAAGCGAACGCACAAAGACTAAGAAAGTGCAAGTAAGTTTGTAAACGCTTTTTACAAACAAAAAGGTACAACAATGTCCTCCTCTCAAGTTGTAGGAAAAAATAAGATGGAGTTTTTTGCCAAACTCAGTACACAGGCGATGAACTTACAAGTGATTCGTAGTGGTAATGGGAAGTTCAGATCATTTTACCGACTCTGACCTTTGAGTCTCGTTCAGCCAAATGAATGAATCTTTTTTCGAGTCATTTAATTCATTTTAGCAAAATATAATTAAAATGTTACGTGTTACTTCCCTAACACATCTACTGCTACACAAACGTTGATCACACTACAAACAAGACAAAACTATAATGCTATAAGAAACAGAAAAGATTAATTCATTGTTTACCTGGGTCTTTCGTCTATGATTAGCTCACCTCACCTCTTATCTGACAAGTTTTTGGGTTTGAGTTGTCCGTTCATCACGTGACAACCCCATAAGATGAACGAATGACTCGAAAAACCCGAAGACTCGAAACAGAACCTAATAGGATGTTGCGCATGCGCGACTGAACAAATCACTCCCCGAGATGACTCTTTCTTCCCGAGTTACACTGAAGATTCGTTCAAAATGAAAGAATTGTTCAAGAACGACCCATTACTAATTCGTAGCATCATGGTCTCGTGTCTCTGAGCCTGTGCTTTACGAGCTTGTGTGTTTTATTTTTCAAAAAAAATGACTGATCATTTCATTAGATAAGACCCTTCTTCCTCTAATGAGTTTATGGTCATCGAATACGCTTTATCTGAGGTAAATATGATGTTATGTGACATGTGATGTGTTTACAAGCTGTTATATTGACATCTTTCTGCGGTTAAAACAGTGAATGAGCAATTACATGAGACAAGATACAGATTTTGGTAAGTTGTGCTCTTTTCTTTTAACATGTTTTTTCATGTTTATTTTGTGCTGTAACTGGTATTAAAGTGGAGGAGATGATCAGCTTGCAATGCTAATGTTCTTGAACTGAGGCACTACAGCGATCTGCCACTCCACATTAAACAGTGCCAAAACGGCTTTTATTGAATACTGTAATTAAATGCATATAATTTGTTTATTTAGGAGGGCATCATATTTGGTGGTCACTGGCATCAAAAAGTTTTTTTTTTTTTTTTTTACGCTGTGCCTTTACCTTAATGTTTTGTCAATTGCTGAATTGAAAAAATGGAGAGGAGTCACAGGAAGTAGTCACCACAACAGAAATGGACATAAACGAATCATTAGTCTCACATCTAAGAAAAGAATCTAGTTTTCACATCAAAGAAGAAATTTTAATGGGTGAAATACTGACAGTTCAAGGGGGAAATATACTTACAGTAGCAAATGCAGAGTGTGAAAAAAACACTTTTCTTTTCCTTTCTCATAAGAATGTTTCTTTTCTCATAAGAACATCTCAGTAATATAGAGATTTGATAAAATCACAGATTTAAAATCAGACACGACATTGTGTTGCATTCCAAACAACAGTTCAGTTCAATGTCAAGTAATCTTAGAGACTGTAAGTCATTAATTAATAAGCAATATTTTTCTTTAACTCCAATTAATGAATGCAAACCCTCCTTTGCTGAATTCGCTCTTCTATGGTCATAATGCTCTTTCAAACTAAAAAGTGAAATTTAAAATATTTCCCGAGGACATGCAAACGTGGTTACAGTGAGAGAAGTATTCTTGATTCATAATAGAAGACTTCTTTAAAATGCCCAGTTATTACAAACTGTGAGTGTTACTCAGTTTCAAGGACGTTATAAATGAGCCACCGAAAAGGGCTGGTGAAACAAGGCAGGGAGTGACCTGTACTGCTAATCTGAATCAAGGCCAAAACCTTGAGAGAGGAGAAATGAGAAAAGCAGCATTCAGATTGTTTAGATTTTCTCTCTCGCACACTGGTTCCAGCTCTCTTTATATTACACACAATGCATACACAAACAAACAAACACCTTTCAGTGTAAACCTAAACAGTATTAAAATTACAGTAGCTACCCTATAACTGAAAAGTGATATCAATAGCATGTGTGTCACTGTTATCTTTGAAGTGATGCTGCTTTATTTTTTCACTTCACAAACAGACTACGCTATACAGTTTGTCTATTGTTGTGGCCAAATTGAAATATGAATTTCACAACGGTGATATACAAGAGAAGAATAAGACGTTTTATGTTTTGCATTCACTAAGTCAGTGTTCAGGATTGCCAATAGTGTCAATACTCAAATCATCCTCTTTATTCATTACTAAATGAATGGTGGTATGAACAAACAACCTTAGTCAAATGATTTTTCTATAGGGTGTGACGGCCACTTTTTCAGCTGTCTTGTTCTTTTGCCAGAAGTATTCATTTTCTCCATAGGGATTTAAAAAAAATCTTCCAAGCCATAAATCAATTAGTCTATCTCGGAGAAAAAGAAAAAAAAAAAAGTCCTTTATTTCGAGGAAATAAGATGAATTTAAGTAGTTATGCAAATTTGTCGTGTTTTAGTATGCAAGTTAAAATTCTGTAATGTGATGTGGTTGCTACCAAAATATTACTGTCACTACCGAAAATGTGCAGTCACGACCGAAACATGGGATGTTTTGTCAAAAATAAAACTAATGAATCCTTAACTTTGAAATCAGTATTATCAACTTTATGCCTTTTACAAAGAAAGACTGGATTCAAAATAGAACAAATCTCATAAATCACCCTTGAAATACTGTTAACATTGTAATTAGTTACCTAACCTAAGTTAGTAACCTAACTTTTTAATAAAATAGCAAAAATATATATTATACAATATATATTCACAAGGTAGATGTAAACAAAATTAAATGTATCATTCTTATTTAATAAATATTACACAATTTGTATACAAAATTTGTTGAAAAAGACAAATTTTTGCCAGATGTTTCCAAATCTGACTTTGAACCAGTTCTGTAGAATGGCCAATACACACACACACACACACACAAACATATCCTGGTCAGCTATCCTTGTAGGGACTCCCTATAGGCGTAATGGTTATTATACTGTACAAACCATATTTTCTATTGCCCTACACCAACCCTACACCTAAACCTTCTCATCACAGGAATAATAATTCTGTATGATTTATAAGCTTTGTACCCATGGGGACCTCAATTTAGGTCCCCACTGTGACAGGAGTCCCCATGAGTCTGTGTGTATTCAGGTTTAAGTCCCCACCAGTATACATAAACCAAACCCTACTTCATGTAGAATCATACACAACTGATTAGAAAGCTCATGGTAGATACAGATAGAAATTTCTCTTCAGAGAAAATAAATGAGATTTTTACTTTATACCAGAACCTGGCTGTTGCACACTATTAACACCTGTAGCATAAATGACTGTTATAAAAAGCAGCAACTTCCATAACATCAGAAAATTCTCTCACAACTGGCACATTATATGAATTAATGTAACAAAGGCACAAACTAATCCTTTAAATCTTAAATAACCAACAGCATTACATGAATGTCCAATATGAAAGTTTATGTGCAGTAAAATCTGAGTCACTACTGTATTATATGTGACCCTGGATCACAAAACCAGTCTTAAGCAGCACGGGTAAATTTGTAGCAATAGCCAACAATACATTGTATGGGTCAAAATGATTGATTTTTCTTTTATACCAAAAATCATTACATATTAAGTAAAGATCATGTTCCATGAAGATATTTTGTACATTTCCTATCGTAAATATAACAAAACTTAATTTCTGATTAGCAATATGCATTGCTAAGAACTTCAGTTGGACAATTTTAAAGGTGATTTTCTCAATATTTTTTCTCAATATATTCTTTTGCACCCTCAGATTCCAGATTTTAAAATAGTTGTATCTCGGCCAAATATTGTCCTATCCTAACAAACCATACATCAATTGAAAGCTAATTTATTCAGTTCAATTTAAGAAAATTGACCCTTATGACTGGTTTTGTGGTCCAGGGTCACATATGATGTGTCAGAAAACTTTTTGACCAAACCCAGTTTTAACCAACTTCACTCAAAATGCAGAAAATTTAGGAGAGTCCTTTGAGTTATAGAATATAGTTGTCACGCCGGTTCATAACAGAATCGTGTGTGAATGTAACTGTACTTTGCAGTCTAAAACAGGACTGCCAACTGACTGAACAGAAGGCATACCATCACCAGTCCCCTCCGTCTCTTTCCCCATTTCCATCATTTCCTTAACAGGTCCAAAAAATTCAATGTGTCTTGTCTGTTCTAACAATCATGGCAGTGCTGAATGTTTGATGAAAAAAAACATTTTCTGTATGTGGAAAAAAAAGACCACCCCCACCACATTATTTTCCTGCAACTACTAGAGCTTGTAGTAATTACTTTAATGATGTCCCTGCATCTCAGCCGCCGCGCCACGAGCAATAGAAGGCCGACCACAAAATAAAAGTTCAATGAAGGCACATGGGAGACACAATCATCTCATTAAATGACGCAGAGACAGAAAGTACAGAAGGAAAGAAAGCGGTGGCTTTTTCCTCACACGTATAATGCAAAAAAACCTATTAGAGAGGTAATATTTTCTAAGACTCCATGTGTGCCAGAAAATGGAGGATGTCGAATACTTGCAAAGCAGTAAATTACTTGCAGACATTTTAAAATGTGCCAGTGGTAGGTTTACTTAAGTGATAATGATCTAATTCTGTGTTCTCAAAGCCAGATGTATGAAGATGTATCCTATTACGGCCGTCCATAGCAATGAATGCGACAGCTCCAAAAATCGCAGCAGACACGGTCAGTGGAGAATTGCGCGGGGGCATTGATATCCACAGCTGTTTTGTTTCATATCAGCTAGCAGGGACAGAGATCCAGGGCTCACCCTCGCTGGCTAACCCTTACCTCTGCAAAAAACGTGTAATTTGATTTCAATTGGTCCTGAAAGGTAGATGGCAGGCCTTGTTGCAACAACAAAGACATCCACACGCTTCACCAGGTTTTCACGTCAAGGGGCACTGCTGCGCTTTTATTATTTATATGCAATGTTTATTTTTTTCACAGCAACAGAACTGCATTTTTTTTGTTTTGTTTTGGGCCTGGTTGGATGCCTTGAAAGGCTCCGGGGTGGAGGGGGCGCAGGGTGTGTACGGGCACGGAAGGTTTTCGGCCAATCTGGGAATCATTTACTTGCATTTCCCATCTGCATAATGAGCTGGGCAGCCAATGACAGCGCAGGCCTGCCGAAGACAGGGTGGCATGCCTTCAGATTTAATGGGCACGCGGAGGAAACTTCCAATGCTTTCTGACATCTCTCATAGCAAACTAAATGTGCTCTGGGTCAGGGAGTGTCTATTATGAAAATAAGAGACGAACAAGTCAATTATACTTCGCTGACTGCATTGCCAGGGGTCCTCATTAGAATGATCAGGAAGGTCCGTGCCGCTGCGCTCCTCTCCTCTGTGTAGCTCCTGATTAAGCTGTGGAGGAATGACAAGACCCTGTGCTTTTCTTTATCTTATGGAGTGCATCTATACAAACGTGTTCATGGAGTGGAATCAAATAGACATGCAAACAAACCTCATGAGGCTGTACAGGCGCAAGACCGCACACTGTGGGGGCAGCGTCTCGCAAGCCGGTAAGAAACCATTGACATGCTTGGATTAAACAAGAAAAAAAAAGTGCAAGACACAGAAATCAGAGGTCAGGACGCTGATAGCATCACGGATCATGATGCATCCAGGAAACATTTTTGGCAGGGGATGTTGGAAACATCCGTCATGCACGGACTGGACGCATGGCTTAGGGTGAGAGGTGGGGGGGCTATAGAATGGATCCAAATGAAAAGCCTGGGGTTTGGTGGGCAGATTGGTGCACACTCCAGCCTGCTTGGCTGGGCTGTTTCTCATGGTGAAGAGCCTGGGATCCACTGACAATGATGGGATCTGTGGAGACAGGGTGCAGGGAATCTGGCTTGTTCTTCTGGGTGCTTGTATCTTGTGCAGCAGAGTGAAGTTCAGGCTTTAATTAATTCATCTGAGCAGAAAAACATCTGCAAAAATCCTGCCCCACTACACACAATATAAATGTCTCCACCTACACTATATAATTCAAAACTTTGACATCTGTAATATACAAATAATGTTTATAAAAAGATTCTCGTTCTCCAAGGCTGCATTTATTTAATCAAAAATACAGCAGTTCTCAGTGTCACATGATCCTTCAGAAACAATTATAATATGCTGATTTGGTCCTAAAGTAACATTTCTTTAGATTAATTTAGGCGAAAACTCTTTTTTTTAATGAATAGAAGGTTAAAAAAACAGCATTTATCTTAAATTTTAATTTTACGTATCTTCGCTAAATCAAAGTATAATTTCTTTTAAAAACCCAAATATTTTGAATGGTAGTGTATATTATAACAATCTACGGACATTAAAGGGATAGTTCACCCAAAAATTAAAATTAGCCCATAATTTACTCACCTTCAAGCCATTCTAGGTGTATCTGACATTCCTCTTTTAAACTCTTTTAGGCGCTAATAAAAATATTGATTTTTAAAAAAAGTTTATAAACTTTAATCTCCAGCTTCCGGTCGATCAAGCAGACGCGTTCACGACAAGGCGTTTGAGCGTATGCCTTGTCGTGAACGCGTCTGCTTGATCGACCGGAAGCTGCAGAATGCAGATTATAAAGTTTTAAAAATCTATATTTTATTAGACTAAGTCGTTGTTTCGCATCAGAAGGCCTTTATTAACATCCCAGAGCCATGTCGAGTAGTTTTATAATGGATGGATACACTTTTTTGGGATTCAGAAACAAGGGCACCATTCACTGCAGTTATACAGCTTGGAAGAGCCAGGACAATTTTAAATATAACTGTGATTGTGTTCATCTAAAAGAGGAATGTCAGATATGCCTAGAATGGCTTGAAGGCGAATAAATTATAGGCTGATTTTCAGTTTTGGGTGAACTATCCCTTTAAATTTTAATATTTGATAATAAATATTGAATTGAATATCAATTAGTATATTTAAAGGATTATTTCACCTTTAGAGTTAAACATTTCTGGATAATTTACTCACCCCTATGTCATCCAAGATGTTCATGTCTTTTTTTTTTTTTTTCAGTCAGAAAGAAATTAAGGTTTTTGAGGAAAACATTCCAGGATTTTTCTCCATATAGTAGACTTCAATGGTGGCCAATTGGTTGAAGGTCCAAATTGCAGTTTCAGTGATCCCAGCTGAGGAATAAAGGTCTTAACTAGCGAAACGATCAGTCATTTTCTAAAAAATAAAAGTGCACTAGCTCTGCGATGTGCATTTTTACTCATTATGTAATTATGTTGGAAGGTCACACGTGGTTAGTTCTTTGTCTGTGTACTGTCAAAAAGGTAGGGTAGGGCAAAAAACTCCATCTCATTTTCTCCTTCAACTTCAAAATTGCCCGAAGTCGTTGTTTTACATTTTTTTGTAAAGGGTGTTTGAGTTTCTTTACACGTTCACTTTGTAAACACTGGGTTGGTACTTCTATGTCATGTGTGACCTTTCCAACGTGTAATGTATGTGTAATGTGTGAAGTTGAGCTAGTCTAGACGAGCAATTGTGATTAAACAGTATACACATTTTTATTTTTATTTTTTTTAGAAAATGACCTCGGTTGGGATTGTGTAGAGCCCTCTGAAGCTGCATTGAAACTAAAATTACGACCTTAAACCCGCTGGTGTCCATTGAAGTCCACTATATAGAAAAAAATCCAGGAATATTTTCCTTATTTCTTTTCATCTGAAGAAAGAAAGACATGAACATCTTGGATGACATAGGGGAGTGTAAATTATTGGGAAAATGTTATTCTGTAAGTGAACTAATCCTTTAACAGAAATATGAAACCATATCTGTAACTTCTAAAAAAAAAATGATTTCAATTAATATTTCTAATGGGGAAACACTGATACTATCTTATCTTCACATCCCTAAGCTTTTTATTTTTTTAATATATCTTTGTTGAGAAAACATACTAAAAAAACCCTGTTATAAAGTCGCAAAATACTTTTTCTTTCTATTTATTTACTAATATAAACGTCTGAGGTTCTTTTTGCCTCTCTTTGCATTCCGCTATCTGAAAAATCAATGCCTGCTTTAAACACTATTTTATTTGACAGCATTTCAGCAAAAAAAGTACTAAAGGTGTTCATCCAGCATATTATTCGTCTCCCTCTTTAGGTGCTCTTTCAAACATGGATGATTTAATGACATCTTATTTTCTAAATTTGTTCTGGCACCAAAAGCACTAATGAACCCACGGTAAATCGACATTCCCTGAGGTATTTAAAAGGCCATACGCTTGTGTTACCTGAAGGAAGATTGGTAGACATAGTGAGCACACCAGAGTACATGCAACCACATCCAGCGTGCATGTTAAAAGACAAAGCCCTCAACCCCCTTCCTGCTGTTGTGCAGACTTAATATAGCTCAAGGCTACGCAAATTTACGTCTTGACCTCCTTAAGTTGCCAAATCATGCAGAATAAAAAAGGATTTTTTCTGCTGCTGTCTGCCCTTATATGAGAATATTCTCGTTATGATAATTGGAAATTCAGTTCTTTCCCTCCAGTGTGCTTTTTAAAATATGAGCCAGCGCATGCAACCAAACCAACTTTAACCAGCATTGCAACCTGTGTCTCATCACGATAATTGGGTTTTTGAGTTGATTTGACTGCATGACAGCGATGTCTTGAAGATTCATCATGGCAGTCTTTTTACCCAATAGTGCGACTCAGGAGGAGGCATTTAATTAGGGAACTTAAAACAAGGTCAGTTTTGCCAAATGTTTGCTTATCCACACATCCTGCCAAAGCTAAACATCACATTTTGTTTTTAACATCATGCCAGTTTCTACAGCTCCTTTCATTGCTTAATTCCAAGTTAAAATATAATAGATAAAAACACTAAGTTTAACATCATAATATAATATGTTGTAGATCAATACTAACAAATGGATCTTAAATGGATTACTTCTTATATATGTGACCCTGGACCACAAAACCAGTCTTAAGTAGCACAGGTATATTTGTCAATAAGCAAAATCGATTTTTCTTTTATGCCAAAATCATTAGGATATTAAGTGAAGATTAATTTTTGATTAGTAATATGCACTGCTAAGAACTTTATTTAAACAATTTTAAAGGCGATTTTCTCAATATTTTGATTTTTTTGCAAACTCTTAGATTTCACATTTTCAAATAGTTGTATCTCAAAAAAAAAAAAAAAAAAAAAATTGACCCATATGACTGGTTTTGTGGTCCAGGGTCACATAAATTAAATCTCTTGTCTGCACTATAAAACTGTTTCAATTTATAATTTTTTATTTAAAAAAAAAAAAATCTGAAGTGCAACATTTGCAGATATTTTGCCAAACGACTAGTTTTTGAGATGCTAAAATCTGTATTGTTTAAATTCACAGGGATGCACAAATATTAAAAATTACTTAAATTAAATTGCACAATTACTTAATTAAATTGCACAAGTCAAAAATTACTTTCATCTCTTGGTCAAAAGCACTAATATTTAAAACTCTAAATAAATAAATAAATAAATAAATAATTTTACAAAATTTTCAAATTAATTTAGGCATTGCAACATTGTAATGTGTAGTTTAAAAAAAAATTGTCATTTTACAATTTGTTCAGGATAACATTTAAAAGTGTTATTAAAATTCATTTTAAGGCGAGACACTGCAGGTGAATAGGGTAAAAAAAAAAAAAAAACCTAATAGTTATCACCTTACTTACCCAGTTGATCGATTACATTGATAATTGCAAACATTTTTTGTATTACAAGTTTTCAAAAATGTTAGGCTTTAATATACAAATGAGGTATTATTTAATGAAACATGCGCTAATTTGCATACATTTCTAGTACAAAAATCTAAACACAGGATGAAGTCCTTTTTAAAATCCTTGTTTAATTTTGTCTGACATATTAGAGTCAAATGCTTTTACAGAGGGAATTTTGGGCATCTCATTTTTGTCACTCCATAACTCAGAAAATACTTAGAACAGACAGAAATGTATACTTTTTCAAGTCTTTTACTTTTTATTTTTTGTGGAATAAAATCTTGTATTTAATCAAGACAATTATACTTGAACAAATCCCTCTGTAAAAATCTTCACTTAGTGTCTTTTGGATGTTTTCTTTCCACTAGTCTGTAAAAACACTTTATGAAACACCAAAAAGCCCAAAATCTCAAACTTGACAGATGCATGAAAAAACACTGCTTTTGCTTGCAGTGTCTCCCCTTAAAACACAAAATTCAGTTATTAGCTGACAGCAAAGGTAGTCCAAATGTAAAAAGACCATGTACAATATCTAAAAAAATATCTGCCAATAACATATGCATAGCTTGATACTGTCTGATGCAATTTGCATTACTATTAACTACTATGGATTACTGTATTAAACAGATTAAAAAGAAAAACGCTCATGCTGCTTGACATATGCAAGGAAGAAACTTTTTACTAGAAAGAACTACTACTACTAGTTTCTTGTTGTTACAAATGGTCTGATAGTTAATGAGAAGATATAAAATAATGCTCATTGCATTTGTTTGTGCCTCAGGGGTCAAATGTGCCTCCCTAGGTCATGGCTTATCTAATGATGTTTTTCTAAGACCATCTTTTATCCTCCACCTACGCTCAAGTTCACACCTCACAAACCAGAGAAGCAACCTGGAGGGGAACCGTGCAGCGTTCATAATTTCACAAGAGTGGAGATGTCACTGTGAGAGGACAGGGATAAACAATAATCTTTCTAATGCCAAGGATCCACACAGCAGTCTAACTATTCTGGGAGTCACTCCAGGCCAGTGTGTTGTCCCTGTCTGCACAGTCATCTCAAGCTGGGCACACAATGTTACGGATGGAGACCCATCACCAATGCAGCGGAGTTTACAACACCCGAAGCAGCGAGTGAAGCGCAGAGGAGACCACACGACAGAAGAGGGAGTGTGGTTCTTGGTGCATCAAAGATAATTAGGAAGCAGCAAAGGCCCTTCAAAAAAAAAAAGAATTTGTATGTCTGCCGTTTTCCCCTGCAGTTATTTTACAAACAAAATGTCCATGATTAAGTTAAAAATGTCCAAGAATTTACTCCCTGATATATCAATTTGTCCTCTATAAGACAAACTAAAGACGACCATGACACTTTCTAACCGCATGCTACTCAGTCTACCACAAATATCACTAATTTTAATGAACTTCAGTGCTGTCACTAACAATTATTTTTGTAATTGAGCAATCAGTTGATTATTCTGATGAATAATCAAGTAATCTGATAATTAGAATTTTTTGGTAGTACTAAATTTTTTTTTAAGCAAAGAATACTTTAATTAAACACACAGTTTAAGTCAAGTGTTTCTTCAGAATCTTCAAAATGTTAATTATTTTACCAAAATGCATTATTTTTATTTAGTAGTGACCTGAGTAAGATATTTTACATAAAAGATGTCTACATATAGTCCACAGGAGAAAACAGAAAAATAACCCTGTTCAAAAGTTTACACACACTTGGTTCTTAATACTGTGTTGTTACCTGAATGATCCACAGCTGTGTTTTTTTGTTTAGTGATAGTTGTTTATGAGTCCCTTGTTTGTCCTGAACAGTTAAACTGCCCGCTGTTCTACAGAAAAATACTTCAGGTCCCACAAAAAACATTTTTAAGCATTTTTTTTTTTTTTGTATTTGGACCCTTTCAAACAATGACTGTATGATTTTGAGATCCATCTTTTCACACTGAGGACAACTGAGGGACTCAGATGCAACTATTGCAGAAGGTTCAAACGCTCACTGATGCTTCAGAAGGAAAAACCATACATTAAGAGCTGGAGGGTGAAAACTTTTGTACAGAAAGAAGATGTAACATTTTTCTTATTTTGCCTAAATATCACACTTTTTTCATTTAGTACTGCCCTTCAGAAGATACTTACATCCTTCCCAGAAGACAAAATAAGTTAAATTTATCCCGATCTTCATATTTAAAAAGTTTTCACCCCTTGGCTCTGGTGTTTCCAGGATCTCAAAAATCATAGTCATTGTTGGAAAGGGTCCAAATACACAAAAATGCTGAAAAACCAAAGAATTTGTAAAACCTGAAGGATTTTTCTGAGGAACAGTGGGCAGTTTAACTGTTCAGGACAAACTCATGAACTCACTAAACAAAACAAAACAAAAAAAAAAATAATTCAAGTAACAACACATTATTAAGAATCAAGCGTATGTAAACTTTTTATAAATTCAACCATCATTTTCTCTTGTGGACTATATGTAAACATCTTTTATGTGAAATATCTTATTTAGTTCAGTACTAAATAAAAAGTACAGTGCATTCTGTATGATCTTTCTTATTTTTGTAAATTAATTAACATTTTGCTGATTCTGCAAGGTGTAGGTAAACATTTGATTCGCATATATTAAACCTACATCGCATGTATTTATTTAAATGAATTGTAGCGTTTGTGAATTCACAATAGCATTTTGCTTTATGATGATTTTTAAATGGATTTGATATAGTACGTAGCCTTGGAAAACAGTTTCAGGATTGTTGTCCATGAAATTCACCACTTCTGGTATTTTGCCGGATACTCAACATGGGCAAAATACAATGGATAATTTTTTAAAATTGTGACAACCATAATAAACTTCATAAAAGCTCAGTTCTGACTAAAGCCTACTATCAAAAGTCTGACAAACAAATTTCTCATCAAATCCTTTCTCAGAGAATTACCTGAGATGTTTTTTTGTTCTTTACATTTACAGCATGTCCACAACTGCCTCCTTAGTAATGATAGAGCAGGCTCTGAACAATAAAGCAATAATGTCATTGTTAGCATGGCATTAGCTTGTCCTAGAGTGCTGGATCTTGTGCTGAGACAACTACAATCATCCTTGGTCTCATGTCCCTCTGTCCTTGACAAGAAGCAAACACTTCAAACTTTTCACTTTTGGTAATTTGATCAACTCTAATGCCTGCCACCAGGTAGATAAACAAAAATGCAGCCTTAGCAGCCAGAAAGGAAAAGAAAGTACAAAAGAAGAGATGGTACAAAACATGGCAGAGTGTACTTGAAAAAGGGCCAAGGCTTAAACTAGTGGCTCTCTTAAACTATTACTTTTGAATTAGAACATTGTAAAATTAAATAGCATTGGCTTTGCTTTTGGCAGCCTTGGGGAGAAAAAGAAATTACAAATTGCACATTTTATATTTCATAGTTAATTTATAATTTAGTCCAAGGCTGAAAATGCAGGCAATATATTAAAGTGTATATTTAAATAATTAAATATTTAAAACATAAAAATAAAAGATTATTTAAATTTGCATTTCTTTATTTTAGTTCATTACATATTATGCTGACATTTGCAGGTAGATGGTATACATGACCTGTTCTTTACACCATCCAACTCCATTTACCTGCCTAAACTGCTAATGCAAAGGTGTTGAAAAGGTGTTCCCTCATTAACAAACTAATTTACAAACCCAACCTTTGTTCACGACTGTATTTACTGCATGACGGAAGTATTTATGCAACTATGTGGTTTCAGTCGAGTGATCCTGTGTAGAAAGCTGTCTGGTCCAGATTCTTTCTAGCCATTTAACCCTGCTAATGGCCTCGCTGCTGCACCAAATGGCCCTTCTCTCCGCTCCGCCACACAGTCGTCAAACTGATATGCCCTAATGTAAATATTTGGACCTGTACCCCCACCCCCTCCAAAGGGCAGAAAAGGAGCTTTTTAATTGATATACTGCACACTCAAACGGTTTTAGCTTCTAGGAGAAGAGGTGAGTGTCACAAGGAGAACAAAAGATCACACTAGAACAGTCCTCTAAAGTGCTGGTGTTATGCATAGTGACCTCATGTGGGAATATCAATCTTTCTTCTACTCTAGATCAAAAGATAATACGACCTGGTTCATCACTAAATGGTTCAACTCACGGACAGGCCAAGACAAACAAGTGACAGTGAAAGACTGACAGTAGGAAGGGTGGGCGGGGGGGCAGACATGCATTAAAAGATCTAGACTAACCTCTACAGAAAGCACTACTGTCTAGGGCCCTCGGTTTTATTTTTTCCCAAATTACATTTTATTTTTTCCAAATTCTGTTTTTTTCCATTTTATTTTTTCTGCATTTCCATTTTTTCTGTTTTAATTTTTCTAGACTTTATGCTAGATATTAATCAAAAAGCATGTATAATCAATTGAAAACCATGAAACGTACACATTTTAACAGCAATTTGTATTTAACAAGTTACATTTTAAGGCCCTATGAAATACTTTTTATTTTTTCAGTTTAATTCAGTTTTATTTTTACCAAATTCTGTGATTTCATTTAATTTTTTGGATTCCATTTTATTGGTCTTAGTTCAGTTTTAATAATCAAAAGCATCTCTAACTGATTTTATTATTATTTTTTTTAATCATTTATTATTATTTTATTATTATTATTTTTTAAATCTGAAATACTGTGTTGTGTATTCAAATTTTTCTGGTAAATAAATTCTGGTAAATAATTTTTTTTAGCAGTTGTAGTACTACTATCATTACATTAAATAATATATTTCTGTCACAGTTTCTTCAAGTTAAACCAAACTTTCATTTTGACAGGTTGCTGTGAAGACCTTTTGGTATCTGTTTGTACATATAATATGACAATAGTGTTAAAAGAAACTGAAATTGAGAAAGCAAAGGCTGAAAACACAGCGAGCATCACGCGCTTTTCAGTATGTGTGTAGTAGACGAAACTGAGCAAATTCCACAAAAATTCTGCAAATTCCGTAACATAATACAATAAATCTGTTTTTATGACTGGATTCCACAATTCTGTCTGAGTTTTCCACATCACAGACAGCATAGGGCCCTTTTTCCAATTAAAAAACAAACAAACAAACAAACAAACAAACAAAAAAGTTCAAAATGACTACTGTGTCATTTCCAATAAGTAAATAAATATTTAATTTCTGTTGTAAAAGAGTTTTACTACAGTCCTAGAGTGAAAATAAGACATATGTGAGACACAAATGTTCATTTGCTCTTTCCTGTGATGGAATTTAATTAATAATGATACTGAACCTGAATTTCTCCTTCATAACTTCTCAATATATACAGTACAGCAGCCTCCAAACGCTGAGCAAATGTATAAATTAGGTTTCAAAATATGAAGCATGGAAAATATTCCAAATGAACACTGAAATATTAAGAATTGTAACATTTCTGCTGTTTAATATTAAAAATAGTTTAATATTTAATGTTATTTGTTTATTTATTTATTTTTATTTAATATTAAAAATGTATATTTCCTCATTATTGACGATAATGAGAAATGTTTTATGAAGCATGTGACATAGCTTTATAAAATTAAGGTTGAACCACTGATGTTACGTGGACAATTTTAACAATGTCCTTACTATCTTTCTAGGCCATCAAACGTTTCAGTTGCGTTGCTGTCCATGCAGAGTCAGAAAGCTCTCGGATTTCTTTAAAAATATCTTAATTTGTGTTCCAAAGACGAATAAAGGTCTTACGGGTTTGGAACGACATGAGGGTGAGTCATTAATGACAGAACTTTCATTTTTGGGTGAACTATCCCTTTAAATTGTAATAGTACTTCACAGCATTACTATTTTTAATGCATTTTTGATAAATAACTTCACACACACATTATGGTTCATTGATTTACATATTGTGGTCATTTTATGAACTGCAGGCAAATTATTCTAATTCTACTTTAACACCAAAAAGTGGCATGAATATAGTCTATACAAACATACAGTCCGCATATTATGCACATCCTCAGGCTAATCTAGGTCAAAGTGTCAGGAGTCTCATTGAGGCATGTGGCTCTGGATTGTCTTCACACCTCTCTGTGCTCGGGCTAATGGACTATAATTAGCAAATTTACTGGTCAGTAATTCAATTTTGATTGTTTTTTCTCCTTTCTTTGCTCCAGTGAATTTTAGAGCTCTCGCCCTGCACTAAGTGTCACGTCCAATCAACCTGGTGTGAGACGAGACCCAATTAGCACTGTGAGCCGATCCCTCAAAAAAGGGGGCCTAAAGGGGACATGTCCCGGGGACATAATTGAATGAGACACCAGCTTCCATTTGGGTCTATACATCGGCCAAGCTGGATTTGAGACTTCAAAATTGTTTTTGTTTGTTTTATTTTCGAAGGCAAAAAATAGATAAACACATTTAGAATTCATTACTTAAAAGACACCCAAAGCAACATACAGTACAGCAGTTATACAGACGATTAGGTGACTTCTACAGCTGAAGTATCAGGTCTATAGCTGGATTGTTGTTTTATGTAGAAATGACTGAAATGGCCTTCAAGCTTTAGCAGTCATGAGAAAGAACATACAAATGCAAAACTTACATTTACTTAAAGAGTACCACCATCCTACCATTTATATTCTCCTTTACCTGCTCTTAGCAAAGGCACTGAGGCAATCATCTTCTCTCCTCAGTCTATTATTCTAACAATCTTCAAAGCAGTGTTGAATCACTAAAGGGAAGACCTTCAGATCTCATTACTTTAAAACAGTCCACAGTGAAAGCCTGAACTTCTAACTTGATATGATTCTCCCGGCTAGGATTAATAGGACACCAGAGTTCCAACCCGCATCCAACCAGCCCAGCGTATTAGCACCATTCAGACCCAATAACTTGCAGTCTCTGGAGCTGGGACTTGCAGTCTATCACACAGACTTTGCTTAAATGTGAGGTGGCACTGCTAGGCTGAAGACCTGCCTCAGTTTACCAGCGCCTGAGGTCACGGCCTGGGATATCTCTGTCCAGTCCTGTTGCCCCGGGTCATCTTTAGCTGGACGACCCAGAAACCAGCAACCCAGCCACTCTATCACACAGCCCCCTCAAAAACAGCTGGTTAGACTCACCAAGGGCGTTTGCGAACAAACTAAGCAAAACCTTGGTGGTCAGCCACAAAAGAAAAGACGAAAAGACTACATAGTGTACTTATACTCTTATCAACTGAAAACGCCTGCTGAAGGGGATTTTATATCTAGCTTGCTCTTTTAAAGTGGTGCTCATGTTAAACTCTAAGAAGGCAAAAATATTGTAGAGAATCTTTCCAACAAGCAGAATTATAATTGTTATAAGTATAATTGCAGCCAATGAAGAGATGTTCTTCCCATAAAGCATTAAAAGAAGCTGTATCTTTAAGCCTAATGGCTCTGTCCACTTAGAAACCAAAGGTCATAGAAATAAGTGCTTCCAATAAGCAGACAAAGAACAACCAGTAAATTTGCTATACACACAAGCTGAAAAATGAAGGACAACTTATAACACAGACTTGTTACAAGTGGGAAAAATACTAAATATATATTTCATAGCATTATATTATAGATTAAATTATTTTAGCTCATAATACTCTGAACTAGGGGTGTGTGATATATATCCTCTATGATAATATTGTAATTGTTGTTTAAACAATATTGTTTATTGTTCACCATGGAGTACATGTCAAAAAAAAAAAAAAAAAACACACACACACACACCCAGAGAGTGCACATACTTCCTTTAAAATACATTTAGAATTGGCCCAAAATTCAAGATGAGGGGGCAAAAATCCCCCTGTATGACTTATATATATGTTTTATAGTTATATCAGCTGATACAGTTAATATCAAACGATATTATCTAACGAGAAAACATGCCGTTTTTCTCCAAATATCAGCAAATGTGATATTGATTTGATGAACAGCTCAATAAACAAGAAGTTAATATTACGTAACTTTCATTTCAGACACAAGCTCATGTTGTTTTTGCTCTATTTCGACAACAAAAATTGACAATATGAAATAATCAGGTGAATGAATGCATCAATGACTCACTCACGCAGTGATTTGCCACCACCTATTGGCAATTTTAGGTTTATATTTACAGTTTTCCAAAGTGTTTCCCAACCTTTTTTCTGTTGCGGCACAGTTTTGATAAGTAAAAAATCCCATGGTATACCACTAAGCACTAAAAAAAAAAAAAAGTCATTTGTCTGTCATTAGAACCAACGGATCTGAGGCAGTAAATAAATTGCATTACGTTTTTATCAATTTACAGTTATAATGTTTACTGTAGCTACATGGGCGCCCAGCTTTTCTTGTTGTTTAATACATTTGGCCAAAATCTCATGATATAAAAGATGAACCGCTATGCACAGGATATTTAAAACGTAAAAAGTATACTGGCTACAACTAGATGGCAAATGCTAAGAGACTCTTCTCCGCTCTTCAAACACACAAAAACAGTGTGTCTTGAGTAAATAAAACGCTGTACTTATTTAAACATCAGTTCTTTATTTACCCTTGCATTGCAAAGTAGTAGACGTCTGTCTTAAAACTGCGCGTCACGGCACTTCATTTTGAACGGAGGCGGGGTGGAGTTATGAGGTCTGACTGACAATTTGAGGATCCAATGGTTATGAGGTTTAGTTACAAGCTCTTTTGAATGTTTTTAATTGATTAAATATTTGTAAAACCCATAACAATGACCAATAGCACTGATTTAAAATAATAATAATAATGAAATATAATGGAGATAGGAAGTTTTTAATCATTTTCCACAGCACACCCGACAACACTAGTGTGCTGTGGCACAGTGGTTGGGAAACACTGGTTTATCTCTTTCTCTCCCTAAATAATTTCAAATATCTACTAAACATTTTGTTTTTAAAACATTAAACATTAATTATACATTTGTAACTGAAGCTTAACTGCATTTATGTCTTGCATTTGCAAGAATTTGACACAAAAGATGACGCATACTTTAATCAGGTTAGAAACAAAATGGCCATATAAAGGTAAATTTAAACTTATTGAAAAAGTCAATTTCTGCGAATAATCACCACAGAAAATGAAAAATTTCAAAAGCTTTGGGAGTCAGCTGTCCACAGCAGTCCAAAACCTGCCAAAATACCAGCACAACACGCCCAGCAAAATATCGTCATTGACAACATTCCAGAAAATAATGAGATATAATTTTTTGTCATTATCGCACACCCCTACTATGAAAATTCTCAGACCAAAGATCAGTATTTTTGTTAAACTTCTCAAAATCTTTTTAGAAAATGTGCTATCATTATACACTGAGATGAACATCTTTTCTTTTATTCTCATACATTTTTGAAATAAGAGCAAGTTATAGCATTTGAGTGTGGATCTTCTTGTATTATGATTGCTTAATGGGTTCACACAGCTAAAGAATATATGTATAAAAGATGAATGTGTGCAGTAAAGTGTAAAAGCAACAGTGTTAGTTCTATATAAAATATGCTGTGGCATTAGGTCAGTGTATTCTGGATTCTTTCTATTTGACAAACACAGACCAAACTAAATATACAATTATAAAACACTTAAGAGAAAAAAAGTCACAATATCACAATTGCACACTTTTTAAAAAAAAAATACAAAAACTGTCACTTGGGCAGCTCCCTCTCAAATGATGCTAATATGCACACCTTAGAGGTAAATACGCTACAAAACTAAAAGGATATTGCGTCTGTACCTTTTTTCATATCATTAGATATCACTATAACATTGTACCGATGGGTCCCTGCTGACTCCCACCCTTTGCACTAGTCTTTTATCTGATTGGATTACTTTTATTACCACATACTGTTGTCCATTCATCCTCTTGTTTTGGATCTTTCAGTCTTTTCTTGTCTCAGGTGATGACTGAAGGTGAGTGGTGGTCATTCGGTGACCTGGAACAGGAGCAAACAGATAAGAGTGTGTTAAACAAAAACTCAGCTAGTACACATGCGTCTCTTAAAAATAGCCGGAAAACGTTGCAACATCATTAAAGCAGTGTTTCGCTGAGAAACCACAATCACACACATGTACTCTCCACCGATAGGTCTCTGCAATTTTGATATTATGCACCTATACAAGTCTATTATTGTTATGACAGCCTGGTGATCCCAGAGGCCATTTTCAATTAAGCCGCTGGCTGTTTACAGGTATTGTGCTGGACTTGTTGTACCCATGCAGCCGGCGCTCTTGGCTATTGTGCCAGGCCACAATGGTTAATGAGCTATCTACCCACGAGGACCAAGCAGAACAAATAGACAATGTGCTCTTCCCTCCTACAAAACTCTCTTGTCTAACACATACACACAGACAATGTGCCGCACCTCTGCCACCGAACACACCAATCCAAGACCGACTACTGTAAATATAGGCCATTGCGAGTTCTCTCCTTTGATCTCTGTTTGCATTTCAACATCAAATGAGCTGACCTAACCTTCTCCTCGGATCATTTAAATGGTAATGTGTAGCAGGGACTGGTTTGGGCAGCCATTCATCTCAAGGTCAAGAGGGCGATTCGACGTGCTCTTTCTGGGTTAGCGCAAGACAACAAATGTGTTTTTAACCAACCAAATGCACAATAGAGTGCAGTTTTGACACTGTATGATTGCATAAGAGATGCTTTGGCCAGAACTGGTCAATGAACAAAATTATAGAAATGATTGACATGCAATAAACCAGACCTTAACTGCTATGTTTCAAAAACATGAGATCAGAAATCAGTGTAATCGCAAACATTATAATTTAAAGCATACAGTTTTTATAACATTACAATTTACCCTTAGACAAGCATATGGAAGCCTGTTGACACATCAGCATAAAAAAATAAAAAGATAATCATGAATATAGTTACATTTATTACAAGAAACAATATAGAAATTACAATAAATAGTTACACTGCAAGATATAAATGATGAAATTGCGAAATATAAAGACAATATGTGACCCCGGACCACAAACCAGTTACAAGTATCACAGGTACATTTGTAGCAATAGCCAATAATACGTTGTTCGGGTCAAGATTATCGATTTTCTTATGCCAAAAATCATTAGGATATTAATTAAAGATTATGTTCTATGAAGATATTCTGTACATTTCCTACCACAAATATATCAAAACTCAATTTTTGGACCATCAGACTGCAGATTTTCAAATAGTTGTATCTCTGCCAAATATTGTCCTATCCTAATGCCATGCATCAATGGAAACTTTATTTATTCAGCTTTCAGATGATGTATAAATCTCAATTAAAAAAAATTGACCCTTATGGCTGGTTTTGTGGTCCAGGGTCACATATAAAGGTCCAATTACAAGAAACAAAGAAATAAAATTGTAAAAGATGATAAGTCACATTGTGACACAGAGATCAAATTGCGAGACACATTGTGAGAAATTAAGACAAAATCGCAAAAATAAATACATAAATAATAAGATAACTGCCGTTCAAATGTTTGGGATCAGTACAATTTTTAATGTTTTTTAAAGACGTTTCTTATGCTCATCAAGGCTGCATTTATTTGATCAAAAATACAGAAAAAAATGTAATATTGTGAAATATTTTTCAATGTTAAATTACTGTTTTCCAAGTAAATCATTCTAATATGCTGATTTATTATCAGTGTTGAAAACGGTTTTGCTGTTTTTTTTTTTAACCTGTGATACTTTCATGATTTTAATAAATAAAAAGATAAAAAGAACAGCACTTATTTAAAATAGAAATCTCTTGTAACAATAGAAACCTCCATTTAAAAATTTGTGATCTGTAAATGTTTATTCTTTCTTTTCTTGAATAATAATAATGTTTTTTTTTCAGTATTGTTGATCAAGTAAATGCAGCCTTGATGACTCATAATAGACTAATGATAAAACACTCAAAATCTTACTGATCTCAAACTTTTGAATGGCAGTTTATATAAGAAAGTGGCAATTACGAAAAAAAAAAATCTAAATTATTAGCAACTAAGTCGACAATAAGACAAACAAAGAATAAAATGAGAAATATTGTGCTCTACAATATAAATATGCAATAACAAAGTCATTATTAAGAGACAAAGTTGCATTGGGAGATATAAGGCCGAAGTTATAAGGTGTATAAATGATGTGAAAATCGAAAATGAGAATTATAACAGTCTGTATAATTGTAAAAAAATGTATTGTAAAAAAAAAAATATATATATATATATGTATATTAAGAAAAAAGGGTAACACTTTACAATAAGGTACATTAGTTAACATGAACTAAGAATGAACAATACCTTTACAGCATTTATTAATCTTAGGTAATGTTAATTTCAGCATTTACTAATGCATTATTAAAAGCACAAGTTGCGTTTACATTAGTTAACATTAACATGAACAAACAATAAACAACTGTATTTTTAATAACTAACATGAACAAAGATGAAAACATAGTGTAATAAAGTAATCAAGTATTGTTCATTGTTCGTTCATGTTAGTTAACACATTAAGTAAGGTTAACAAATGACACCTTATTGTAAAGTGTTACTGAAAAAAAGTCACATTACAAAGTCACAATTATGAGACATAAACCCATGTTACAAATACTAAAAGCCCTTCAGAAATAGAGCATTGCCCATGTTTATATTCATGTTTAGTGTTACATTAACTGAATGCCATACCAAGAAAACAGCAACATCTAATGAACAGAAAAGCAAATACACACAAGCACATTCTTCCCGTAGCGTTTGTGAGTGGCCTATTGGGTAGGTGACATCTCATGACTCACGCTACAACAGAGTGCATATACAGGCAGCCAGAGCAAATCCAGTCACCCCTTGAGCAGGTAAGGAGATAAAATGCTGGCCGGATTTACATGCCACAAGTGATGCAGAGAAAGAGCCACCTCGCTCCACACTGCCACATCAAAGCAGGCCAGGTTATTAACGGGGCATGAAGAGCACTGGAGACCTCACTCGTATCACACACTATCTCAGCCCGATTTAAAATGGACAACACACACACAATATTTTAAATGTCTAATTCTGACATTAATGTGAGGCCTTGTTCATTGTCAATGCCCCTCACAATTCATTAAGCAACTTATTGGGCAAAAGATTCAAAATGCATGTTAATTTAATGGGATTTCTGGTTGGGGGGAAATTATATTTAAAAAAAAGCTTTGATGTTCACAAAACTTGGCAGTCAATCATTTTGCACTGAATTACAGCATTAATGAAGAATGGAGAAACAATGAGGGACGCTATTGTTTCAAACGCATGCATGTTAATGTTCTCCATTAGAATGCATGTAATCGTTTCAAAAACCATTAAAGCGGCCCGGCTCGTGTTCGGTACAGGTGATTTCTGCGCCCTTTGTCTTCTAACCTGCTTCTAAGGTTAATCTGATCATGTACATCTTAAACTACGTGACACAAAGCTAGATCAGCCACAACAAACCCACTCGGTTGCTATTGATTTCAATATAAAACCAAGGTCTTTATACATAAAAAAGCTCTCCACCTTTAAAAGTATCAGACTTGAGGGTAATAAAAAAGTCTACCAGGCAAGAATGCCCATGACATGACAACAGGTTAAAGCAAAGCCCACACACACTGATTCAATTAACGTGCAAACAAACTCTGATGATGCTGTTCGAACGACTTAGAAGATGACGACAAGATTTCGTTTTACTCCCCGGGTCTGAGACTGGAAGCACGCTGACATTTATACAGGCTAACAGAAGTGATAGATTGAGGTCAGATGGAAAACTGCATCTTGGTTTGTCGCATTTTCAGCATGTGTTGATCCATCTGGAGTTGTGGAGGCTGGATAATCAGCACAAGCCACACGAGCATGTGCCGCGGTTGTGGGAGCGGGAAATGTGCAATGTGCACCATGCTTTTGCATAGTCAAATAACAACTTGGTCGAATCAACATTTTTGGTCTACTAAACATCACGGTTACCTCACACAAACTGAGAGTATGTGGAAGAAAACGCTTAGAGGTTTATATTTTGTATGATATTGCTTTCACTAAATCAATCTGAATATAAAAAGGCATCCAAATAATACTACTAATCATCCTAAAATTTATCCTTTAAGTGATAGTTCACCCAAAAATGAAAATTCTCTCATGATTTTTTTTCTTTTTGAGGGTGAGTAAATGACAGAACCTTCATTTTTGGGTGAACAAATTTAATTTAAAGCGACAGTTCGCCCAAAACTGAAAATTCAGTCAAAATATGCCACTAAAAGATATTTTAAAATATATATATATATACATATACAAACACATACTGTATATCAAACATCTGATACATTACAGTGTTCTCACAACGCGTCCTCAATTGGCCATTTTGGCAGCACTAAACGTAAACAATGCCACTGAACTGAATGAAACTTGCATATTTTGCTGATTATTGCTGCTGAAAATGGTCAGTTATTGTTACGTTTTGAGCTGTACTAATCGGTCAGACCAGGAAAAACATTTGGGCCCGGTTTCATAGACGGGCTTAGCCTTAGCCTTATTTAATTTAATTTATTTTTTATACACGTGCAGCAAAAAAAAAACATTACTGATGTGCGTCTTGAGACAAAACAAAGGGACTGATATATTTTAAGATCAGTCAGTGCAAGTTTCTTTGGGTTAAAATAGCTTAGACTTACCTCTTAGTCTAGGAGGCCTAAGCCTGGTCTGTGAAACCGGGGGGGGTTGGAGTACTATAAACTGCCAAAAGTTATAACAAATCAAGGAGAAGAGTTCAAAAAAACTGAGGAACAAAAGGCGTTTGTGGATGGCCAAACTGATCCAGGATTTCCAGAACAAGAATCTTGACAACATTTGTGTTTGTTCTTATCATTTCCAGTCAGGTAGGTGAAATATTAGGCTAACATCTAACATCTGCACGTACCTTTACCACCTATTAGCCCAACTTAGGTTTGTCAAAATATTGCACCCTTTCCTGCTTACTAAGTGCTTCTCTATATAATTTAGCAACTTCCACACATTTCCGTGGTTTAGACAGCATAAATTAGCAGAAAAACATTTTATAGTACATCAATAATGCAATCAATGGTGTTGTTTACATCCGAGTATCTCCAATATGGCCGTCCATCTGGGTAACTGACCAAACCGTGACGTAAGTGCAAACCCTCTATACCAGACCTGTATAGTTTTTGATTTAATGCCTCCACTAGAAATTTAAGTGACCTGTAGCTGTCCGTATGCAGTGTATTTGGGATAATATGAAGTGTTTTAATGAATTAAAAACTAAATATAGTCTAGTCAGCTTTTATAACATCTTGTGCACCACCTACAGAACTTTCACATTTGGTGTTTAATGACTAAATGTGTTTTATATGGTTAAACAAATATCAATTTAAGTAGGAAATATTGCCATAAAATGTTGTTAATATGAATGGAAACCCAAAGTGAACATTTTTAAAACCAATAAACTGTTAACTTACCACTATGGGAGTCCAATGTTTTCGTTGAGCTCAGGGGCAGGGGCAGGTGCAGTGACACTTCCACACATTTCCTAGGCCTACATTCTGGCAGCCTACACAGCAATGTGACAATAACTTTAATCTCTAGGTCAGCTTGAGTATATTTATGGTTTTCACTTTATACATGTGAGTCAGGCAGCCCCACATTGATTCCACAAACACAAAGGCGCTTCCAAATGGATGGAATACTGCAATTGCGAGTTATTTCGTCGATTACAGGTCGAAATGTATCACAAACGAGCCCAGCGCGGCTCCCAAGGGAAAAAGGAAAATTAATTAAACGCGACTGTACTTCGTGCTCACACTTGTCATCTTATATCTCGGGCTTTTCACCACCCTCGCTGCACACATAGCGAGAAGCCTGTTCCAATTAACAAAGAAGTTGTCAGGCCCTTCATTCTCGCTTGGTTTCTGCGCGTGGTACCCGCGCGCGAAACAACAGGCTGTCGGGAAACCTGCGCGCACCATTGCCTCTCAGGCGAAAACCTGTGCTTATCTCTTCACACAGGTTTCACCATGTACAGACACGTCCGGGAATATTAATCTTACATTAAAACGACTAAATAACCGAGGTCATTTGTGAGAGTGCGAAAGTAGCAGCGCCAAATTGTTTTACAGTTTTAAAGACTGGTGTTTTCTTAAAGTTAACCGTGGGAATGAGTTGATGTTAGCGGAATGAAGCTCACATAAGATAATTTTAATAAATCAAAAGTTAATTATTTGTTAAAATATTCCTGTGTACATAATATTAACATATAATATATATATATATATATATATATATAAAAACAGAAAGAGAGAGAAATAACTTGCATATGCACGTCTAGCACATCACACTAGAAAGGGCTAATGTAAATAATGTTCTTTTATATCATTTATATTTTATGTTTACTGTATCTCATTTACGGCTACATACGACACAAACTGATATGAAAAATTAATTTCAGTTTAAATGATTTTATGAATACGCGAAGAAAAATAGTCCTTAACGTTCAATCTCTCTGGTTGTAGCCTTATCCAGTTTTATTCTCAATAAAACATAATTAATTTAATACTAAAATGAACTGGTCCAATGGTCCAAGACCATTTTTACAACGGTATTAACCGTTTTATTCTCTGCGTTGATAAAAATAGAGAAAATAGAGAAATTCGCGGAGTAGTACTAGAGACATGAAAGTAGACCCGGTTTGACAACAGTGAAATAATATAATATATATATAGTTTAGCGGTCTTTTTTGATCGAAAATGTATTCCAGGGAATTGTGTTATTATACATTAAATGTATCAGCAGGCCACAAAATTATACAAGGAACTTGCACATAAATATTCACAGAGAGAAAGATTCATTGATCTTGCATATAAGCTGCAATTTATAGTCTATATACGGTATTTAAAAGACATGATGAATTAACTGATTCGACTGACTATACATTGCTTACGTATTTTGCCTCGTTTTCAAATGCATCTGTCAACTCTGTATGCTGGGAAAATTGTCAGCCCATGCCCTCTACTGGTGAAAAAATAAATCAAATTTTGTGGTATATGTACGTCCATCACATCTGAAGTGAAAGATGCGGATATGCATTTTCAAAAATATTCGGCATTTTCCATTTTAGTGACATAAACAGGAAAACGTGTTTATTTGTCGCCTGTACAGTTCCACTAGCCTAGGGAAATTTAGGATTTTCTACTACTATCAATCCTACTACTAATAATCTGCCATAAATAGAATTTTGAGGGAAAAATGACACATTCACAAATTAAAACAAAGCACCCTTAACATACATTTACAATGCAATAAATAATCTTTCAATATAAAATTAACATAAAAACAAGCCAGTGTGTGAAAAACATGACACAATTAGGCAGCCAAACTGCTGAGGTGGAAGTAACAAGGTCAGTGCCATATGAAGCAAGTCCCAAACAAGGTCAAACAATGTCAGATTAGCAGCAGCAGCAATAGCCAGTCATCTCGCTCAGGGACCAGAATGATAATTCATAGTTTGAGAAAGAGAAAACTGATGTAATGGGAAATATACAAGGCAAAGACTTTGCATCATGTGCTTTATAGAAGAATGCAAAAGCACCTTCCTGCCCAGGCAGAATCTTTATTGCTGCACTGGAATCACTGACAAAGCCGATTGCACAACAGTTTGTATATTATTGTATTGAATAGTATTGAAACGCATGGTCTCAACAAGCTATGTTGGCACTGAAACACTAATATTGACAAGTATTTGAACACACCAGTTGGTATTTTGCCTCTGGCTGGCTTATTAGGCCATTAAAGATGTAACAGAGAAACAGAGAGAGAGAGAGAGACGGAGCATTGGGGTTAGATTCCAGTCATTGCCGCCAGGCACGCTTTAGGTCAGACGCGGTCCTTGTCTGTCTGTGGTCTGGTCGGAGAATTGATCCCACTCTGGGAGCTGGGCGGCAAACAGATCCCTGCATCTCTGCCCGTCTGGTCAGTGACCTCACTCTTAAAAGCTGCCAGCCACTTCATCATGATGTCCAGTACACACCAGACAATCCCAAAATGCCCTTGAAGGATTTCTGCATGACGGCAACTTTTTGTCCCGAGCAATATTGATTTATCTTGTGTGTAACAATGGCGATGCACTCACACAAGTTGAGTGAAAACATGCTCACGTGCCTCAATACAATCTGTACAGTACAAAGCAGCCATTGCTGGTATTATGAATTTTCCTTCAAAACCTGTTGATAACACAATTTAACATTCACAAGAAAATAAATTATCACATTTTCAAATACAAACAAGCTTAAAACCACAAAACAGAGTCATATTATAGTACAAGGCCACAATGAGCTCTACATCTGTGCCCCGAACACAGTTATTATTATTATTGTATTTTCTCCAGTGATGAATACTGCGGGCCACAAATGAATGCAGTCTGAAACTGCAAATTGTTTCCCTTCAAAACATTAATTCGATTTCAATTAAAGGCAGACATGCCTTTTCAATTCCACAATTTGAATTGTATAATTGCAATTCAAATTTGAAATGAAAGGAAATAGAAATTTAAATCATCATTTATATCATCATTGCAAATCAAGATGCCACGCAAAAAAAAATTAATGTAATTTTTAGATAGGAAAATAAAGTTTGTAAAGACAAACTTTATATGTTGGCTTGATAAAGCCTTTTTAAAAACTAAACAGTAGAGGGAGCCAAAATACCACATTAAACGATAAATAACAGCACAACATTTACAACATAGGCCTACTGTAAAAGGTGCAAAACATGCATACATGCACATATAAAACATCCCATGCCTCTTTTATGAACTCCCAACTGAAAACAAGAAACAGGAATCTTTCTCCAAAACAATTGTGCTTTGCCTATGATCAACCAAGGCTTGTGCATTGGTTTATCCATTTACAGTGTTATGTGTGTTTCAGTGTGAATTCAATCTAAAAACTTGAGCGGGGGGCTTGGATTTCCCGTTCCACACTCGGCATGCTGGGTGTATCCCGGCAGACCAGCCTGTGGCGGAAGTGTCCGCTCAGCAGAATGTAGATGAAGGGGTTTATGCTGCTGGCGGCGTAGCTCAAGCACACAGACAGGTAGTAGCAGGTGTGGTATGCTAATGAGGGGCTAGGTACGCTCAGGTTAACCAGCTGCAGGACGTGGTACGGCCCGACACTGACCAGGAAAACCGCTACGAGAACCAGGACCATTTTTGTGAGGCGGACCACGCGCTCCCGAGGCAAGCTGGTGTTATACCTGAGAGAAAGTGGGGAATGTAGGATTTGGTCATGCAGTATGTAGTCTAAATATTGCATCTAAAATTAGGGTAGTTACACATTTAATATATACAGTTGAAGTCAAAAGTTTACATACACCTTGCAGAATCTGCAAAATGTTAAAACACTTAAAAGTTCAAATACTCACTGATGCTCCAGAAGGAAATACACAGTTTTTCTCTTGAGTTACTGTCATATTTTATTACCATTTTCTAAACTAAATTGAATAAACTGTAATAATGTGAGGATTATTTAAGGTGTCTGACTAAATTTTGGCATGACTGTAAGTGCTTTTATATAATTTTAGCTTCATCTTTCTGCTTTAAACTCCCTCCAAAATTACTGCATTTTTTTTTTTAATCTAAGATATTTTTAATACAAATGACTTTGAATTCATGGTTTAGCCCATTAAACTAAATCAGTATATGCTGTCAGTTTTAAACTAAACATTTCTACTGTATAAGCAGGATAATTCTCAAAAGGGATGTTACATTTGACAGCTTCATACAAGAAATTCTCTTTGCAGTAGATATTCTCTTTATGGCTGGTGAATGAAATATTAATGAACAAAGCCAGCGTAGACCTAACTAGAAAAGTCAAGCCAGTCAAAAGAATTCACAAGCAATTAAATTTGCAGATTAACTTGCTGTAATGAAGGTAAAGTCACCTGTGAGCCTTTTTGTTCTTGCGATACATTCTCCAGGAGTAGCAGAGAATCAGTATATAGCAGATGAGAATGAGAGGTAATGGCAGGAAGAAGGAGGTCACAGTCTGGTAGAGTGTATACCTACAGATATATGAAGACACACGTTATCATTCATGAGTGAGAAGAGCTTTAAACCCTTGTCATCTCCCTCTCCACTTATTTTAATTAAACAAGAAGGATGGGGCTGCAGACTTCTGTACAGATTGTGTTGCTTTTAAGTGCCTATAAACCTATGTGCCACTATGCTGAATACAGCAAATAATAGAAAATAACTTAGAATATAGAAAATAGAATAGAAATAATAACTTTTTTTTCTTTTTTACTGTACTCTGCCAGGGAAAAAAAGAATCTATATAACTTTTCAGGCTTTGTAGCAGTTCTCAAACAAAATGCTGAAAATGGTACGTCAAAAACAGCAATTTGTTTGTGAGCCGTTTTCTTTTTCTTTTCAGTAGATGATTGTGTAACAATAGAGTAACAAAAGCACAGAATCCAGACTTCAAAGCAGAACTATGTCAATAAAAAATAAACAGGAGGTGAGAGATGGAAGGATAATCAGACCTGTGCAGCAGGTTATAGCACACAAGTAAAGCAGAACCAATTACCAGAGCACTTCTTTGGGAGAGACCAGGTTCAGCGAACAGCTCTCTAGCCCGTCCCTGAAGCGGATCACTTTGGCATGAACCCAGGCAGGCAGAACCATGATGAAAGAGGCTGCCCACACAAACAGGTTAATACGGATCGTCCTGGATCTGGTCCTGAGACTCAGCAGGCGAAATGGATGAACAAGGGCCAGGTATCTGAAGTACATAAATGAAAAACAATGTAGATTTTACTACCCATATATGTATGTTCAGACAAATATATGTTGTTTATCACTTAATTAGTTGTCTGATATGAGAAGCAAAATTTTCCAATTTAAATGGCACCTATTATGCCTCTTTTAACAAGATGTAATATTGGTCTTGGGTGTCCCCATAATGTGTCTGTGAAGTTTCAGCTCAAAAAACCACACAGATTATTTATACAACATTTGGAAAATGTCATTTTTGGGGCATGTCTAAAAAACAGCTATTTTGGTGTGTGATATCACTTGTATCACTTGAAGCGACCCCAGTAAGGTATATTTAGCTCCTGGAATGCTAATTTGACCAGGGGAACCCTGCCAAAAAAAGGTATTTTACCTCCAGGAATGCGATTTGTAACAGGGAACCACCCTCAAAACATGTATCAATATACTGATAATCATGGGCGATATCTGACTCTTGAGTCAAAAAAATTGGGGGAAAAAAGCAAAAGAAAAAATCTTTTTCGGATAAGCATCGAATCAATGCTCTACCTTACTGCCACGCACCAAAGCAGTCAATACAGCGTAGTCAAGAGTAACTTAAAGAGGTTGCCAGCGTTTACTAAACTGTGGACGAATCTGGCGATGCTTCCCGTTTTAAGTGTCAGTTGATGGCCTTTCAGTTTTAACCAGAAATGTGCACGCTGCTTTCCAGATTTTCCGTGTCTTTTTCCCGTTTCACTTGAAATGTATGCATTTTGATTCGTTTTTACTGAAGGTGAAACACTTGATGGCAATGAAATTAGGCTACTGGCTGATACTGTAACCTGTGGGACGTCAGGAAAGAACCACAGGAGGCAGGTCACCATCAACTTGTGTATTATTACTTAAGGAACTGGTGCAACAGCGACAGATAACACACTGTGTTCTTCCAGCATATATCCATGAGTGCAGAGGCAGGGAAAGGCAGGTCTTAAAGGGACCAACACCCAGACCGTTACAATATGCCCCGGTAGAGGCCTGCATTTCAGCCCAAGACTGACGGGCCTCGACGTTTTTACGCCCCTACGGCGCTGAGTTTAGGCTCTTACGGCATACTACAGAGTTCCCTTAGGCATTTGCACATGTGCACTATTCAAAAACGGCATTTGCAGAGGACGCGCAAAAATACATCGAATAAATGCATTTATATTTAGATAGAATGGAAGATATAGATTGCACTGCATGCTAGCTTGCTTACGGTGCCCAAAAGCATAATTCATTGAACCCGTATGTCTTACTAACAAGGAACTATGCTTCTAACCACAGGTCGAGAGCTGTAGTTCCAACCACCTATGTTTGTGACGCTGTTTGCGAATGTTCGTTTTAACTATTGTTTCGGGAAACACCAAATCGTTGAACTATGTTGGTAACGACGGAACTTGCGACCATAGCTGGCTAACGATGCTTTTGGGAAATGCACCCCCTGTTGAGACGCCAGAAAGCGTGTCATGTTTTGTTTTTTCTTTTGTAGAAGCACCATTTTGTTTATATTGTGAGTGCACACAAATAAAAGTAGACCATTTACAGTTCCGAATGATGTATTATTTTTACTTTTATCAGCAAAAATGACGAAATATTTTAAATTGTTTCCACTCAAAAAAGTGATAGCGCTGATATTTTATATCTACAGATTTTATTTTAGGCAATTCGTGATGATTTGAGAAGGCAAAATTTTTCAAACAGACCATGACCAGTCTTCCTCTGGCTGCTTTGCCGTTACTTCAAAAAACAAAAAGTTATATTTTTAACGAAAAAAAAAGCTTCAAAACGTTTTTTTTTAAAATTATCTTGATTTTAAAAATCCTGTAGTGTGAGCCCATCTTAAGGACTGTCAGTCAGCGGCCGTGGGCGGGGCCTAAACAATGTGACATCACACTGCTTTGAGAACAGTGTTGCCAAGTCTGCGGTTTTCCCGTTGAATTGGGTTATTTTCATATTAATGCCACGGGTTGTTTTTCCTGTCCACAGGTTGAAGCGACCCCAATAACATAATATTTAGCCTATGGAATGCAAATTTTACCAGAGGAACCCCACCAAAAAACGTGTATTTTACCCCCTGGAACGCAATTTTTACCGGGGACCCCCCTCAAAACCACATGCCTTTTTGGTTAAAAAATAAGGAGTGGGTGTTTTTTTGCTATTGTAGGGTGCATGTGTTCACATACTGCCAACACTCATTTATGTCCAAACACCGTGTAAAAGTGGATTTTGCATTATAGGTGCCCTTTAAAAACATTTCTCATTTCACTATTTTTCTCCTGGTGAAGACACGATCTGGCATTTACTGTAAAGGACAGGCAATCTTGTTGTTTAAAGAAAAAGCAACTGGGAATGAGCTCTGTGTTAAATCATCTTGAGCCGAGATGTGCTTTGGCATTAGTTAATTAAGATAATCTTCTCAAACCCAGCAAATAACCCACTTTAAAACAGGAAAGGAGGAAACAGTATACTGCAAACGCTGCATTGTGGACAGCCAACCTCTAAAACTGTCCAAATAACACACTTTGCATCCCTGGTCTATGTCTATCATCTCATAAAATCTAATCATTCTAACCATTACATATACTGTATTATGTAACAATATATGACTATGATACATTGTGCAAAACCTATGCGTGAAGAATTTTACAAAAACACTAGACTTTATTAAATTATAAACTTGTTATCAACATTATGAATATTTAATTCCTTATTTATATTCCTTTTGAAACAGTTTGAGGCAGCTATTTTTCATCTTATTGCAATTATTAATTCATTTAAATTTCCTTGTTTTTATTTCATGTTGTTATTTCTTCATTTTTTATTTTGCTTTTCTAATTTTACAGAACTTTGGGTCTAAGAGTTTTTCTTAATTGTGCTGCATAAATAAGTTTACCTGCATGATCTATAATTGTGGTAAGAGTGGCCTCTAGTGGTGAGATTTTAGTGTCGCAGCTCTAAATGAGACACTGACGCACTTGGTTTGGACTTTGTGCTGCATAAAAACAACATTACTGCACAACATTATTTCCACAATCCGAAAACTACATACAATTCACAATGAGAAGCTTCATCAAAACCGAATAAACTTTTATCAAATACCATTCTAGCTCTAACAATTCAGTGATTGAAAACTCAATCATTAATTTAATTGAGAATTATAAGTAATTCTTAGAGAATTTTTAAAAAATCTGTGATCAAATGCATGCACAAACTTCGAAGTATTCACTATAAAATAATCTATTAAAGATTTACACCATTTATAACAATATTATTTCAAAACAAAAACAAAACGTCTGATGAAAATGGTGACGCATTAAGTACCACTAAAATATTTACTATTTTCTGTTGTAATACATGTACCACTCTCTCAAATAAATATATTTATTTATATATTATATAAATAAATAAATAAATAAATAAATGTATTTACATATTTTAATAAACATTAAGCTATTTTCTTATAACATCAAAACAGATCATTTTGGGGAGAGAAAAATTAATTATTTATTTATGAAATTATATTAATTTTTTTATTAATTCATTTAAGTATGTATCATTAATTGATTTTAAACAACTGCATTTTTATTTCCCTTTCCTTGCTGATGTAATAATTAATGTATCATAGGGTTAAGGACAAAATATCCTAATTCATGATGAAAGCAACATACACTGCCATTGTAAAAAAAAAAAAAAAAAAAAAAAAAAAAAAGTAAGAAATCAGAATCCTGTCTCAAAACTTTATAGTTACACAGTTACATAACTTTATAACAACTTCTCCTTAAAACAGTTTGCCGCAGATTCATCAGTCTCCTTTCATAGCAGAGAATTCATAGCATGAGCTGTTATTTTCAAGGAGATTAAATTTAAATCTAACATTAATGATTCATAGAGGTCACTTTTCACTGAATATTTTTAAAATCATGCATAAGGACACTCAGAATCAAATAATGAGTCACAACCATTTCTTATCACATTAGGTCAATAGAAATGCACTTTTGATTTTGTGTCCATCACTGCAGTAGAGACAAAAACATTTTGATTAAGGTAAAAATTTAGATTTGATTTAAAATGATCTGTTTTTCCAAATAAAAATGACTCTTTAAATGAAAAATGGATCACTTGTATTGCTATATTTGCTGAAAACCCAGATCTTAATTATGATCTGGAAATCTATTTTTTTTCTTTCCAGCATAATTTGATCCACACAGCATCAATCCTTCACTGATCACACACCTGTCCAGACTCATAGCGGTCATGACTGCAGCGCACGCCACCTGGTTGCAGTTATCAAGAGAGGTGATGATGGTGCAGAGGGTGCTGCCGAACACCCAGTGCCCTCCACGCGCCCACTGGTGAATCAGGAACGGCATGACCGTCACGTGGACCAGGTCGGCCACAGCCAGATTCCCCACATACACATCTGGCACTGTCTTCTTGGCAGACCTGCAAAAAAGACAAGAAAGAACCTGTTGTGATCTGTGGTCCTTTGATGAGACACTGCTAAAGAAACAACAAATGTGTGAAAATTCAAATGGCAAGTTGCAAGAAGCAATAAACAAGGTTACATAACCTCCAGTGATTGACAGCTCCAGTGCGGTTGGGTCATGGCTAATTCCTAAATGAATCCATCCACTGGAGCAGTGAAAATCCTCGGAGGAATCCCTCCACAGCTAATTAAAGAGGTTACTTACATCAGCCATTTTCAGTGCCATGGTCCACAGCTCACATCTCTGTTCACATCAGCCCTTAGTATTGTTTTGGTGTGGCCCTTATGCGTCATATTTCAGAATATGGTATTATTTATGTATGTATGTATGCACGTATGTAGACTGTGTGTATTTATGTATATGTTTATGAATGTATGCATGAATGCATGTATGTAGAATATGTATAATATATAGAATATATATATATATATTCTTGTGAATTAAATCATTAAAACAATTGATTTGATATAATGGAAAAGAAATCAGACAAATAGGAAATAATATATCTTTAATTAGTGATTTGGCTAATATACATTTTGATTAACAAAAATAAATATTTTAATCTAATCTGATCTAATATTGCCATATTAGAAGAATCTTTACATGGAAAATGAATCAGATGTTAAATCTAAATGTATGCTTATTTTAATACAACTATTCAAATATTAAAGCTATCAAATCCAGTTACACCCTTTCAACCATGATTTCAAAAAGATGCTTGAATCTTCACAAACGTGCTTTATTATTTGCTATGATTACATTATAATTTGTTTTTCTTTGAAATTGGACATACTCGTTCTAACTACCTTTACACATTTATTCGTATATGTAGAAAGAGAAAATCTTTAACCACAGATATCTCACCATTCCAGGTGGATGTCATTATTTAAATGTATTATTATTATTATTATTATTTTAAATATACCAACAAATGCAAATGAAATTAAAAAAAAAGAGAACAGAGAGTTTTCCCCCCAACAACCTGTGAACTCACCTTAAAATCGTCACCAAAACAAGAATATTTCCAACAAGCCCGGTTGAGCACAAAAATCCAATAAATGCCGGGAGAATCTTGGTTTCTGTAACGTGAACGATATTATAATACTCATCTGCTGGATATCCTGCTAGTGTCTCATTAGCGCGCGTTCCATTGTCTAATTTGAGCGTAAAGTTCCAAACAACAGGTTCCAACTCCACCATGGCGCTCATCATTTGCATCGACTTGTCTGTCCATGGAAAGTCCTCGTGGGCTTCAGCATCCTCATCATACCACACAATGCGCGCTGGCGTCTCCACTCTCACCAGCGCGCGCGCACATGCAGCCCCCTTGTTACTAGTCCGTGACTCACTCCAACTCGATATTATTGACAGGTATTATTGACAAGGTTTTTACGAGATTTTATCGCACATTCGGTCCTTTTTCAAACTCCACTTTTAGCTTTATTGATTATTTGCACTTGGAAAGAGTGTGAAAAACAGTGAGGAAAAAAGTACGTAAAATCGTAAAACAAACTGTGTTATATTTAAATATATGTTAAAATGTGCTTTATTCCTGTGACGGCAACCGTTAGTGTAGTCTTCAGTGTCACAAGGTCCTTCAGAATTATTTTAATATGCTGATTTTCTGCTCAAGGAAACATTATTATCAATGTTGAAAAGGGTTGTTCTGCTTCATATTTTGCGTATATAGGGAATGTATATAAGGAAATGACGAGAAGAGTAACAACGTGCACTACAAAACAGTGTGTTCACAATTAAGATAACACATTAAAATAATATGGTAAGACACGCCAATTTGCAATATCAAGCAGCAAAGAGACTGAGACTGAAAGCCAGACCCATAAAATTTACAAATGGCCTATTTTACTGGAAAATATTTTTGAAAATTTGAAACTTGATAGTAAATGAATACACAAAGTTTCTTGAGCATCAAATCAATTCAGCTTTGACATCAGGAATAAATTGCATTTTAAAATATATTTATGAAATATAGTTCTTTTAAATTGTAATGATATTTGACAATATTATTGCTTTTACTGTATCTTTGCTCAAGTTGTTATAATAATATAATAATAATAAGTAGAGAAATGATGATTTAATCAGTGCTCCATTACACTGTAAAAAACAATTTGTTGATTCAACTTAAAATAATTTGTAACCTGGCTGCCTTAAAATTTTAAGTTCAACTCAAAAAAGTTTATTCAACTTGAAATGTTAAATTATACTAAGTGACAACTTAGATATTTGATTTAAATCAACTTAAAATTTTAAGGCAGCTGGGTTACTTACTCGTCTGTTAAGTTTAGCAAACACAAATATCTAAGTTGCTACTTAGCACAACTTAACATTTCAAGTTGACTAAACTTATTTTAGTTGACTTAACTTAAAATTTTAAGGCAGCAAGGTAACAAATTATTTTAAGCTGACTCAACAAATTGTGTTTTTTTTTATTTTTTACAGTGTAGGACGTCTTTCATTTCACCTGGTGAATACATTGGTGAAACATGTATACTTTACATTCATGCATTAGTCACAAGTTATTCGAAGTTGCTTATACTGCATTCAAGGTTTATTTCATCATTTCATGCATTTCATTGCAATCGAATCATGACCTTCATGATGATGATCCACCATCTGATCATTTTTTATAATGACAATTTGCTCTTACCAAAGTGAAATCGATCTTTTGGATGAGAAAAAGTATTAAAGATATTCATAGACATAGCTGTACCACCACAAGCAAACTCCTTGATTCCTCTTTAAATGAAAGAGCCTTAATGAAAAGCAAACGGTGCTATCATACAACGTGCCTGCGTAGTGTTACCTTGGTTACACTTGTATGATGTGTCATCAGCCATAAAGTATACATAAGTGAAGATCATAGAAAGACTTCTCTCTTCTAACATGGAATTTGTCTTTTCCCATTTCAAATTTTCTTTGAAAAGAACTCCCTGGTTTATATTAATGTACTGAAGCAAGAACTGTGCATATAGTTTATATGAAATAACAGTCAGAGGCAGAAAACTTGTTAAAAATAAATCAAAGCCTTTCTCTTAGAATCCATGGAGGGCAGTAGATCTCTTCTCCACTGTGAGTTCCTTATCTTTATTTAGATTCTTTAAACATTGACCTGCAATATATCACCTGAGACGGCTGATCTAAGTAACGAAACTTCTCACTGAACATGATCAACATGCAAATCACATCATTTCCTCTTGTGGAAATGTCGTCAATGTGCAGCCTAAAGAATGCAGCCGTAGATTATAATTAGAGTGTCTGAAATCCACAAATTTTGAGAGTGCTCCCAAAGTAACAGCATGTTCCAACAGCAACAAATTGCAGTAATTGAGATATTCAGAGTCCCAGTGAGGGAAGTGCAGTGAGATGAGCTTGAATCGGTTATCTGAATCCTTTATTAAAGGGGTCATCGAATGCCCATTTTCCACAAGTTGATATGGTTCAGGGTCTTAATGAAGTCTATAATATGCTTTGGTTAAAAATTCTCAATGGTAGTGTAAAACAACACCCTTTTTACCTTGCCAAAATCAGCTCTGCAAAAATCATCCCGTTCTGGTCGAGGCTGCTTTAAATGCAAATGAGCTCTGCTCGCCCCGCCCCTCTCTTCTCTCTGTGGAGTGACGAGCCTGTTTACTTTAGCCGCATTTAGCCACATTTAGCCACTAAACTTGCTAACTAGCACATTATTAGGAAAGGCAATCGCAAAGATTCATAAAAAAACGTTATACTCACTTCTGCTGTAAGTGAAGCTGGATCACGAATGATTCGGATATATATAGATTTGTACGTACACTGCCAAAACACATTAATGTTCAAACAGCATGTAAAAGTGAACTTAGCATCCGATGACCCCTTTAAACACTGCACTGTGCAGATCTTTTCAAATGAGCAAATGATACATATTTCTTTGATGGAATTTTGCATTTTTCTAACCTACAGTGATGTCATTTGCATTAATGACAGGAAATGAATGAATATTACACAGTGTACCCAGTTTGTAGTTACATCGCTGTCAGGGTCAGAAAGCTTTTGAATTTCATCAGAAAAACGTAATTTGTGTTTCGAAGAATTTTTTGGGTAACTATACTTTTAATTCTAAATCTGTCATTTCAAAAATGATTCAGACAATGTTGTTTCTAAGTACATTGCCTGCAGTAAAACATGGCTTCACAAAAGCTTTATATAGCACTCAGCCGGCAGCCATGACGGCTCATTAAGTTCTGCCAATGTTTTCAACACAAGCACTTCAGTATAACTGCTACAGGATGTGTACCAACTAATAAGTAATTTCCAAAGGAAATATTTACAGTAATTAGTTACGGTGTTAAAAATGTGCATGAGGATTCTTAATATATGTGGTGCCAGAATTCTGCTTTTATTGAAGAGAATGACTCATTAGGCAAGATTTAGATATGACAAGAATATTAAAGGTGCAAGGGGCTTTGGAAATGAAAGCCAAACAAATATATATGCAATGAGCTTTCTCAGTGCTGCAGGTTCTCTCATGAATCCAAATGAACACTTATGGACGATGAAGACTGAAGAATTCCATACAGTGTATTGAATAACACACAATCACAAAATTACAATAAATTACATTTTATTTTAAGGTTTACAGTAGCGTAGGTTTAGTATTATAATCATATTAAGAAATCACATTTTAAAAGAGAATTGTCATATAAATCTCATTCTGGCCTGTGTATTTTTTGAAGCTCATAGTTTGCATGTTTGGACAGTAATGGCGTTCTCAGGCCAGCTGTACGAATCTACAGCAAACTCTTCGTAGTCTGTGCTGTAGATGAGCGAACGAACAAAAGCCTCTTTATCGTGTGGCTCCGGATGCAGGGTTGCCAGTTTGTTTTTGAAGGCGTACTCCACAATCTGTCATGATGCACATAAAACGATTATGTTAAAAAAAACCACCAGCACAAAAAAATCCATAAATAGCGACATGCATGAATCATGGCTGTAGCTTAAGATGTCGAGCTCACCTTCACAGCAAGCTTGATGGAAACTTCCCGGATGTTGTTGAGAGGAGGATACAGACGCCCCTCTGCAAGATCCTTCTCGGTCACCAGTTCTGCTATAGCCTGTACACAGGTCAAACTTTTCATTATTATGGACTCAACTTTTAGACAATGTTTTTAATTATACTAGTTGTGCAGACGCACAAGAGTCTGAACTCAATTATTCATCTCTTGTTTGTTTTGCTGATACCACTGCATCAAATATTCATCCTGTTTTTTCACTGGTATAGACGTGGATTACACAGGCAGTAACTAGTGGGTTTTTCTTGCCTGTGACCAGCCGGATTCAATAAAAAACCTGCCTAAATCAGAAATTAATGAGGGCTTGAAAAAAATTAATTCATAAATAAACTCATAAATTCAAGACAAACTGGCAAAAAATTGCCCCTGTACAATTAAACAACGTATTACGGCTGTCGCGATTAAAATTACATGTGAAAATGAATGGAAAGTGTCCATTCGTCGAATTACATTTAGATGCTTTTCGTGCTGTTTTGTGCAGCACTGAGACTTATAACCATTCCAACGCATTTCTGTTGAACTTAGGAATGCACTGGCCAATAAGAGGCGTGTAGATTAGTCAGCGCTGAAAACATGCCAATCAAAGGTGCTTAGATTAGTCAACGGCAGAGCTGTTGAGTGTGCACGCTTGTGAATTCCCTCATCATAGACAACTCAGTGGACAATGTAAATAAAAGATTACTTTCGTAGCTTCAGTGATTATAATGGGAGTTTTTGCAAAACTTGTGCTGGACTTGGCTAACGTTATGGACTGACTGTAACGAAGCGGAGATGAGACGAGGATCTATGTGCAAGAGTTTATTGTACATCCAAAGAAAACAACAAATTATCCAGAACGGGGAACCCTTAGAATCCAGGCAAGAACAGGGAGCAACCATCACAGACATTAAACAACTGACCAAATACAGGGGAAAGACAAGGACTATTTATACACAGGGTGAGGTAATGATCTAATTGGTAACCGGGGTAACTGATGAGGGAGTGGGTGTGGTTCAATGAAGATCCATGGCAACAAACAAGGGAACAGAGGTACAGGGAAGCAGGGAACAATAAGACACAAAAACTACAAAATAAAAGTCCTTAAACACGAATACAGAAGACAAAGACCAGGCACATGACATAACCCCCCCTCAAAAGAGTGGCTTCCAGACGCTCCAAACAGAAATACCAGTCCAGGAAGGGGGAGGAGCTCAGGCAGAACTGGGGAAGGGATGGAGGGCCAGGTCCATGTAAGGGGAGATAAACAAGGGACTGAAGCAGAGCAAGAGGCCAGGGTGGAGTCGGCCAGATGGGAGGAGCTGAGGACCACCAGATCATGAGAGAAGACCTCCACGGCGGAGCAGGCGGTACCCAGCAGGGCGGAGCAGGAGGCTCAGGAGCCCTCCAGGGCGGAGCCGGAGGCAGAGCAGGTGGCACTAGAGCCCTCCAGGGTGGAGCCGGAGGCAGAGCAGGCGGCGCTAGAGCCCTCCAGGGCGGAGCCGGAGGCAGAACAGGTGGCACTAGAGCCCTCCAGGGCGGAGCCGGAGGCAGAACAGACGGGCGCTACAGCCCTCCAGGTCGGAGCCGGAGGCAGAGCCAGCGACACTAGAGCCCCCAAGGGCAGAGCCGGAGGCACAACAGCCCTCCCAGGCGGAACAGGAGGCGGAACAGGAGGCGGAGCAGGAGGCGGAGCAGGAGGCGCAGCAGCCCTGCGGGCGGAACAGGAATCTGCATCACGCTCTGGGACCTGGGGAGAGCAGGGACAGAGGAGGCAGACAGAATAGAGGGAGAAGGCGCAGCAGCCCTCCAGGGCTCCAGGGCGGAACAGGAGGCGGAGCAACCCTCCGGGCGGAACAGGAGGCGGAGCAGCCCTCCGGGCGGAACAGGAGGCGGAGCAGCCCTCCCGGGCGGAACAGGAGGCGGAGCAGCCCTCCGGGCGGAACAGGAGGCGGAGCAGCCCTCCGGGCGGAACAGGAGGCTGCGTCATCGACTGGGACCTGGGGAGAACAGTGACAGAGGATGTAGACAGGGAAAAGGGAGAAGCAGAGAGTTTGGTGGTTAACGCCCCCTCCGTAAGAGGTTCTACGGCTGGCGCCGACACCTCTGGAGGCATTGGCGCAGCTTCTCCGACGGGGAAGGCCTCTGGAGCAGACTTGAGACCAGACGGGGCCTCTGGGGCAGACTTGAGACCAGACGAGAGCTCTGGTGCAGGCTTGTGATCAGACGAGAGCTCAGAGGCTGACCTGTGAACAGGCGTGACCTCAGGAGCACAGTGTGTAGCCCACACACACCACATGGCCACTGCCATTAAGGGAAGAGCAGCAGCGATAACGTCACTTGGCTTGTGAAGATCTGCTGTAACGTGGCTTGACTCGGGAACAACATGGCTTGACTCGGGAACAACATGGCTTGACTCGGGAACAACATGGCTTGACTCGGGAACAACATGGCTTGACTCGGGAACAACATTGACTTGGCTTGACTCGTGGGGAACAGCTGCTGTAGCTTGACTCGGCCCTGTAGCTTGACTTGAATCAGGGGTAGCTGCTGCCGCAACAAGAGGGAGCGCCATCTTAGCTGTCCGTACAGCCATTAGGGGTGAGTCCAACACGTGGGTCATCATGTGGCGTGACTTGGAGACAGCGACCATCTTGTGGACTGGCTTTGGCGTGGCGGCCATCTTTGCGACAGGCTCTGGCGTGGCGGCCATCTTTGCGACAGGCTCTGGCGTGGCGGCCATCTTTGCGACAGGCTCTGGCGTGGCGGCCATCTTTGCGACAGGCTCTGGCGTGGCGGCCATCTTTGCGACAGGCTCTGGCGTGGCGGCCATCTTTGCGACAGGCTCTGGCGTGGCGGCCATCTTTGCGACAGGCTCTGGCGTGGCGGCCATCTTTGCGACAGGCTCTGGCGTGGCGGCCATCTTTGCGACAGGCTCTGGCGTGGCGGCCATCTTTGCGACAGGCTCTGGCGTGGCGGCCATCTTTGCGACAGGCTCTGGCGTGGCGGCCATCTTTGCGACTGGCTCTGGCGTGGCGGCCATCTTTGCGACTGGCTCTGGCGTGGCGGCCATCTTGTGCAGTGGGTCTGGGCTGGGCTGGCCATCTTGCAAGGAGACTCAGGAGTGGCGACCATGCTGTGAATTACCCTTTCTACTTCCTTAACAGAAAAAGGGGATTCACAGAACAGCAAAACAAAGTCTATATACTGTGACAGGGTCCAGCTGGGGTCCTCATCCGGTAAGTTTAAACTAACCTCTGGATCGAGTCCACTCCAGAAACAGTCCTTTATTTTGGTGTCATCTCCAGGCACTAGCTGGCTGTAATAAAGGAACTCCTCCACATAATATTCGATCGGTCGGCCGTTTTGAAAAATTGAGCAAAGAGTGCTCAGAGGGTCGCGATAAACTCCTGCTAGATCCATAGTTGGTCAGTTGTTCTGTAACGAAGCGGAGATGAGACGAGGATCTATGTGCAAGAGTTTATTGTACATCCAAAGAAAACAACAAATTATCCAGAACGGGGAACCCTTAGAATCCAGGCAAGAACAGGGAGCAACCATCACAGACATTAAACAACTGACCAAATACAGGGGAAAGACAAGGACTATTTATACACAGGGTGAGGTAATGATCTAATTGGTAACCGGGGTAACTGATGAGGGAGTGGGTGTGGTTCAATGAAGATCCATGGCAACAAACAAGGGAACAGAGGTACAGGGAAGCAGGGAACAATAAGACACAAAAACTACAAAATAAAAGTCCTTAAACACGAATACAGAAGACAAAGACCAGGCACATGACACTGACATGTTTAACTGTGAAGTCAGAAAATGACACGTCCAAAATGAAACAAAAACTTTTTATATTGTTTTCTACGGTGACGCATTGCCGCCACACACATATTATTTTTTCTATTCAATTATGTCGTAATAACAAGATGATATGTCATTTTAACATATTTTCTCAATAAAATTACATATTTTTTAGTAATAACAAGATGTTGTCTTTAAAACGACAATTGTCTAATTAAAACGACATCTTTTCTCGTAATAATGAGGTGTTATGTTGTTAAAATGACAATTATTTAGTTAAAACAAAACATTTTCTCGATAACGACATAATTATCTTGTTAAAACGACATAATTATCTCACTAAAACAACATCTTTTCCCGTTATAACAAGATGTTATAACGTTAAAATGACAATTATCTTCTATTTCTATCATCTATCTATTCTCTTAATAACGAGATGTTATGTCGTTACAACATAATTATCTTGTTAAAATGACAATTATCTCATTATAAAAACATCTTTTCACATTATAACAAGATGTTGTCATTAAAACGATATCTTTGTCTTTTTAAAATTACATCTTTTCTCATAATAACAAGATGTTGTTGTTAAAACGACAATTATCTCATTAAAACAACATCTTTTCTCGTAATAACAAGATGTTATGTCGTTGAAATGACAATTATCTCATTAAAACATCTTTTCTCATAATAATGAGATGTCATTACAACAACATAATTATCTTTGTAAAATGACATAATTATCTCTTTAAAATGGCATTTTCTCGTAAATAACAAAATGTTGTCATTAAAACTACGTAAGTATCGTAATGAGATGTTATGTCATTAAAATGACATAAGTATATTGTTAAAACATCCTTCTCGTAATAACGAGATGATGTCATTAAAATGACAATTATCTCATTAAAACTACATCTTTCCTCATAACGAGATGTTGTCGTTACAACAACATATCTTGTTAAAATGACATAATTATCTCATTAAAACGACATTTTCTCATAAACAACAAGATGTCATCAAAGTATCGTAAAAACGAGAAGTCATGTTGTTAAAATGACATAAGCATATCGTTAAAACGACATCCTTTCTCGTAATAACGAGATGATGTCATTACAATGACAATCATCTCATTATCCTACATCTTTTCTCGTAATAATGAGATGTTATATTGTTAAAACAACATAATTATAATCTTTTCTCGTTATAAGATGTTGTCATTAAAACGACATCTTTGTCTCGTTAAAGCAACATCTTTTCTCCTAATAGCATGATGTTAAAACGACAATTATCTTGTTAAAACGTCATCTTTTCTCGTAATAGCAAGATGTTGTTAAAACGACAATTATCTTGTTAAAACGTCATCTTTTCTCGTAATAGCAAGATGTTGTTAAAACGACAATTATCTCATTAAAACGACATCTTTTCACATTATAAGATGTTGTCATTAAAACGATATCTTTGTCTCGTTAAAATGACATCTTTTCTCGTTAAAATGACAACTATCTTCTTAAAACGACAATTATCTCATTAAAACGACATCTTTTCACGTTATAACAAGATGTTGTCATTAAAACGACATCTTTGTCTCGTTAAAACAACATCTTTTCTCATAATAGAAAGATGTTGTTAAAACGACAATTATCTTGTTAAAACGACATCTTTTCTCGTAATAACGAGATGTTGTCATTAAAACAATATCTTTGTCTTGTTAAAATGACATTTTTTCTAGTTAAAATTACAATTCTTGTTAAAACGACAGTTATTTTCTAATTAAAACGACATCTTTTCATGTTATAACAAGATGTTGTCGTTAAAATGATATCTTTGTCTTGTTAAAATGACATCTTTTCTCATAATAACAAAATGTTGTTGTTAAAATGACAATTATCTCGTTAAAACGTTATCTTTTCTCGTAAAAAAGGGATATTATCTTTTTCTCATTAAAACGACATATTTTCTTGTAATAACAAGATGTTGTTGTTAAAACTACATAATCATCTCGTTAAAATGACATATTTTTCCATTACAACAACATCTTTTTTCTCTATGTATTATGTCAAAAACAATGTTTTTCCCGTTATAGAAGATAAATGGTTACATTATGTGAGCAGGCAATTGTCCACACTGCTGTCGCCATCTTTTCTTGTTAAAACGACATAACATCTCATTACAACATAATTAAGTGGAAAAAATAACGTGTGTAGAAGCAATGCGCCATCGTAATTTTCTATATGGATAAATTATTATTACAATATAAAGAGCAATAATGAACAATAATGATTTTTGTCATTATATTGCATTATATGAGCTCCTGTTTTTTTTCACAGTTCCAATTTTAAACAGTCTACTGTTATTGTCAACAGTTCAAAATATTAATTGATGCAATTGGATAAATTTAAGTATCTGATATTAAAGACAACATAGTATGGTTTTTGTAATAATGAGGTGATTATAAAAATTGGCCTCACAAATTTAAAAATGCCCCTGGAAATTAATTCCAGAGGGCTAATATTGCCTCTTAATGGAAAAGTTTATTTCTGACCCTGTTCTAGACTTCCCCTAGATTTTTTCTTGAGCCTCTGGGACACAGTATTGTTATTGTTAAAGGGATAGTTCACCCAAAAATGAAAATTCTGTCATCATTTTCTCACCCTCATGTCATTACAAACCTGTATGACTTGGGTGGACTATAACTTTAACTAAAACTAAAATTAAAAATTGTTTTGGTCAGCAGAAATAAAATACAGAGATGAAAAATGAAAATAGGAAAAATTAGAAAAAGTGAATTCACACTAACAACATGTGTGGCACAGAATTAGAACTACAGGTCAACTGGTTAAATAACTGCCAGAAGATCTTGCAGCTTTACTTAAACCAAAGCACAGCTGTGGTGCTTGCAGTTGTGCCACCCTCAAGATAATTTCTTTTTGTAAATACTAATAGAGTCCAAACCTTTTGGCTCCATTACAGCAACCCTGACCAGCAATAACAACAAGGTATAATAAATCACAACTAGGGATTGTTATTTTCCAATTTGGACATAATTAAGACAGACAACAAAATTCTCCAGCCACCACATCAGTTGTAGTCACTCATTATTCTTTCTGGTCGTTTTTTTGTTGGTTTATTTAAATCCATTCCCCATCTCTCCCTCTATTTCTCCCAGTTGGTTTGTTTTGCCATTTCAGGTCACATTCCTGAGACTCGATAGTCCAGAACCATAACTTATTGAAATACACAAAGAGTAGTAGGACCAGCGGGGATAGAGAAATTAAGCATTCCCCCTGCTGCCCAATGCTGTTTGAAGTTTAGACATCCATATTGCAGCTTCACTGGAGCAGGAGAAGTGATCCAGCTCATGCTTAGAGGACATCACACCACTCTGAGTGGCTCTAAAGAGATAAATCTCCTTTAGTGGCACATGCTGATATGATGTGTAGGCCTGGATGGCCTTGGCTAACCTTTTAAACTGCAATGGGCTGTTTTCAGCAGAACAGAACAGTGGTTCATTTGGATTCAAACCAGTGCCCTTGTTTACCCCGTCTGATGCAACCATCCACAGTACCTGACTACAACACTGTCTGGGCGATATCAGGTGAAGCATGCAGGACATCTTGACAGATAAGTTCAGCTAAATAAGAGATGACATTGCGCTTAGTGATAAGTTGTTCACATATTGTAATGGGATTTTATGGTTTATTTTGAGCATGTAGATTTAGAGTAGTTTTAGGGCTGGAAGCTGGATTTTTTTTTTTTTTTTTTTGATTATTCATCGCACACACTCACTTTTCTCCCTTAAAATGTCTTTAGGAATCAATTAGTTATAAAAAAAAAAATCATTTTATTTAGGCAAAATCTGTATCAGGGTATAATTTGGAAAAACATTGCAGAATTGGCAGTGGGTATTCCGGGTTTTAAAAGTTCACCACATGTTTGATGCAGTAAGTGGAAGCCTATCTGAAAAATAATGTATTTCAACTAGTAAGGACATAGTCATTAAATTTCAGAAACTTCACTATTTTACCATTAAAATACAGGACCCAATTTTATGGTTCAGACTTCTGCACATTGTTATTCTTCTCATTATTTCCCTGTAGTGAATAATGAACTGTAAGTCTCACCCATAGGCTTACTTCCACTTCGAAGAAAAAAGTTGGAAAAATAGTAATTTTAAAATCACTTAACTTAAGAAATATATGCTGCTATATCAACGAGACAATAATGAAGAAATGCCTCATAAAACACCTGGAAAAAATATTTTTTCAAGCTGTGCTAGTTAATATACACATTTTTACCCACCAAAACTATGATCAATTTCAGACTTTCAGCTACTGTTACAGTTTTACCCAGGCGCTGTTGTTAATTTTTAATACTCTTTTTGTAGTGTACAAAGATGAAGGTTTTTTTTTTTTTTTGCAATCTGAATCAATAGTTTAGAGAGAGTTTCTTTCATTTAGGCAATACATACACTGTAACGAATAAACCCTAACAAACTGAAATTGAAATAGGAATCAAATCAAATCGAACCAAGAGACAGTGAATCTGTACTGAATAATATTAGGAAATGTGTATTAATATGCAGCCCTAAGAGAGAGTAAAATATGGAGACAACTGATTAAAAATAAATGAAAGCTGCAGCAGCGTTGAAAGTGCCCTCACACCCGGGCTCGCCAACAATGAACAATATGCATTTAAAGCGGTAAATATGGGAGGAATATGTCAAAGTCATTTATATGTGCCAAACGTCCTGCTGCCAGCTGGTGGCGCTGTGACTATAACTGAGTAGATGTCTTCAAGCTAGGACTTTGATCAAACAGATGAAGCTTGGTGCAGATGGAACATGGTATGTTTCAGTTAGTGTAAAACATGACATATCCTATTGCCAACAGGTGGTGCTATGATTATAACTAAATATTGGCCTTTAGATGTCTTTAGGCCAGAACTCTTACTAAACATGTGAAGTTTGGTGTAGATTGGACATTGCATGTTTAATTTAGTGTAAAACAAGTCATTTCCTATTGCCAGCAGGTGGCGCTATGATTATAACAGGATATTGGGCTTTAGACATGTTCAGGCCAGGACTCTTATCGAATGGGAGAAGTTTTGGCCAGATCAGACATTGTATGGTTGAGTTATACCAACTTCCTTTTACATGGTGAAACATCAAATTTGTCAAGCCGCCACGAACACACCCTTTAACGAAAGCTTAGGATCTTCACAATTTAACATTGCAAAGGCCTTTAGAGTAGACTGAAAAAATATAATGTTGATGTCATTAAATCTCCATGAGGAGTTCATTAGACCGTAAAACATGCCTCTTCCTGTTGCCAGCAGGTGGTGTATGACTATAACTGAATACGGTCATAGGCATGTGTTCAGGACTCATGCTCAGGACATTTTGGTGCAGATTTGTATGCCTGAATTCCAACAACTTCCTTTTTCAAGGCAAAACATTGAAGTTTGTCAGGCCGCCACAGACATGCCCTTCAACAGAAAGATCTTTGCAATTTAATGTAGATTACACTCACCAAATTTGGTGTCGATCTGGTTAAATCTCTAGGAGGAGTTTGTTTAAATAAAAAAAAAAAGGCACAAAACTTGCAAACTTGAAAATTCAAAATAACAGACTTTCTGTTGGGTTTCAGACATCATACTGGGGGACTGAATTTCGTACATGTATGTGAAACACAGCTTGAGGGGCACTTCGGTGAAATTTTATAGGTGGCACTATCGAGCCATTTGGTTATGCCCACTTCTGAAACCCACATAAGATGTAAAAGGTTTCATGAGTTTTCGAGCATGTTTAAGCCCTCAAAAATGCAATTCATTTTGGAGAAGAATAGAGGAAGAGTTTTCAAAAGCAGTTTATAAAAGCCCTATTCAGTGGTAATTATTTCTCATGGGGATGTAAGGTATTTTCAACATTTGCAGGGGCTGGTCTGTGATTTTATAGCCGTCCAAATCCAGAATGTCTGTGTTGTTCTCCCACCACCCATGTAAAAATTCCCGGCCGAATTACCTACTGTTTTTTTGACAAATACCAAGGTTGTGTGGTAATTTAAAGGGTTAGTTCACCCAAAAATGAAAATTCTGTCATTAATTACTCACCCTCAAACCTGTAAGATGTGAAGATGAGTAATTATTGACAGAATTTCCATTTATGGGTGAGCTATCCCTTTAATTGCTGTCCAAATCCACATCTCTGAGTTTACAAGAGAGGATAAATCCAAAAGTCATTTCATAAATCCCTTCTGACCACTGTCAACACCGTACAGTAACTGTTGTCCAAGCAATGTGACTGAAAATGTGACTGACCACGTGAGATCAATTCCAGTGCTTGAGTTTTATCACTGAGGAGCCATGCAGATTTATTTTTACAGACACCCCCATGAGAAACAATTACCATCTGAATAGGGCCTTAGAGACCGACAGAAAAAAGCAAGTGAGATTCGATCACCTCAGCTGAAACGAGGAAAATATCCTCAGGTATATGTCTCATTGCACAAGCGGTGACCCCCAGCCCCACTCCTGGAAACACATAAGCGTTGTTGCCCTGACCAGGGTAGAACGTCCGTCCATCGGAAAGGGTTACCGGATCAAAGGGACTCCCGCTTGCAAATATCCCCCGTCCCTGCAATATAAAACACCAAGAAGCGAAAATTAAACCAAATGTTTCACTTTCTCTCACATAAATGTACACATGCCACTGCTTCTAAAAGCACCTCAGTGAGTGTGTAGCACTGCTCAGCAGTGCACTCTGCCTTGCTGGTGGGGTTGCTTAGAGCGAAGATAATGGGTCTCTTATTGAAGGATGCCATCGCTTTGATTATCTCCTCCGTGAAAGCGCCAGCTATAGCTGCCACCCCTGAAAAGAAGAAAAAAAGGATTTGAGTACAATAGCCCTAATAGGAACCGCTGGGACAACAGCAGTGTATATTTATATATGTATATACCAATTATAGCAGTGGGCTTCAGCTTCTTCACTACATCCTCAAGCTTCTTCATTTGTGCATGCTCATGTGCAAACCTCTCTTTTTCATGTGTGAGGTGATCCCGACCCTGAATTAGACACACAGAGATGACAATACACAGAGAAAGAGAGATGATGAAAGGATATTGGAAACACACTACAGCACACATATTCTCTCCACAGGGAACACAGAGCATAAAATCCAGCAGATGTCACACTCGGAATTTCATAAATGTCACTGCATTAGACAGAGCATTGAAAAACTGACACACTTATCTGTATATCTGGTATTTATATTCACAATACAGCACATGTACTAGTTAGTTAAGGCAACACACTAACTTTATGGCTGTCAAACACATCCAACTGACTACATACAGCCACTAATACAATAACTACTTTAAGAACAGTGGGTTAAAAAATAATCATAGGAATGGCACGAAAGTGACAAAAGGTCCAGCATCAAAAGATCATTGAGAAGGTCTAGCACATGGCATTTGGTTTGGTATTTTATCTAAAGGAATTAAATTCACACTTTTTTCTTGTATATTTAAATGCATATATTTATATGCTCCGTTCATGGGATGTGCCCTAAGTACTTTTGGTTATTTCACGCTTTACAGCATCTGAGTAAAATGTTGAGGACAAAGCCGCAGGCTTCAGGGGAGCGGAAAGGAACAAGACTTGTGAAAACTGCTGAGATCACAGAGCTCCTTCTTCACCATTTTGCCCTAAAGCAAGGTTCTTACTCCAAGGAGTTCCAAGGAAGTAGACAGCAACTGGTGTAACACCAGTGTCATTATCAAAAACTCTCTGATCTCTTTGTCTGTAATAATGTAACATTGTAAAATGATCTGTTAAAAGGATAGTTCACCCAAAAATGAAAATTCTGTCATTAATTACCCTCATGTCGTTCCAAACCCATAAGACCCCTTCATCTTCGGAACACAAATTAAGATATTTTTAATCAAATCTGGGAGCTTTCTGACCCTGCATAGACAGCAACGCATCTAACACGATCAAGGCCTAGAAAGGTAGTAAGGACATTGTTAAAATAATACATGCAGATTTCATCAAAAATACGAAGGTCTTGCAGGTTTGGAATGACATGAGGGTGAGTAATTAATGACAGATTTTTTTAGTGAACTATCCCATTAAGCTTAAAATAAAACCCTCTACTGGCTGTATCAGTTTTTAAAAATTCTAATGAAAACCTGTTAACATGACTGAATAAGAAAAGAGAATAAACTCCAATGCAAACCACATGGTGTTTGAATGTCAACACCAAATGTAAAAACCTTGCTTTTAATGATGACCTCACCTTCACGATAAGTCCTTTAGAGTCCACCATCCAGATTTTCTTTATACACTGCTCATGAGGAAGCCCCTCTTTCTCCATCGCCATAATGATGAGCTCAGCTATGCCCATCGCAGCCTGAAAACATAAAAATGCTGTTACAGATTTGCATTTCACACACATTCAAACACATCAAAACAGATGTGTGATCTCTGTAAACACACAGAGCTTGACCCAAATAATGAATCTTTAATGAATTCATTCCATACATCTTAAAAGTCAAGAATCTTTTAAGATGCACGCAAAGTTTTATTGACAGACAAGATGAACCGTGGCATATTTACACCCTTGCAAGGCTGTTGTTCACTCAACATGGATTAACAACCATGAAGAAACTGGAAAATTGATGTTTAAAACTGTTATTTGTGGATCTGTGCAGTCAACACACTCACCTCCCCGGCACCCTGAAATACAATGGTATGGTCGCTCATTTTGCTCTTGGTAATGCAAAGGGCAGCCAGCAGTCCCGCCACAGCAACAGCAGCAGTACCTACGGACAGAAAACACAAGTATCTTTCACTCTGGACTTAATCTTATCTCTGAGGTGAACAGAAAAACTGTTCATAAAAGGATGAGCTGAGGCTTGAGACTAAACTTTGGAATTAATTGTAGACATAAAGGTGGGGTCAATATGAAGGTGGATTTCTGGAGGAATTGTCAAAGGAGTGAGATAAGCAGCTGTTTATATATTCTGTCGAAGAAGAAATCTGTTCTAAATGCTAGAGATCTGCTAATTTAAGTCTATTAAATGCACAGCAGTGTGGCTGTCTTCAGAGAAGTCTAGCTTGCTTTCAATACATGGTCAATAAACTCATCATACAAATGCATGACAACAGTTGGAGAACTCTAAACTGTATTTCTGAATGGCCCATATTAATTTATGGTGTTTTTTGTTAACTGAGCCAACAGCCTAGACCAGTGGCTCTCAACCAGGGCACCTCAGCAAACTCCAAGTGGGCCACAACATGACTTAAAAGTATTTGAAATAATAGTTGAATTTATAAGAAGTTCAAAAGTTTACATACGCTTGATACTGTTTTGTTACCTGAATGATCCACAGCTGTTTTTTTATTATTATTTTGCTGTTCTTCAGAAAAATCCTTCAAGTCCCACAAATTCTTTGGTTTTTCAGCATTCATGCATTAGGAGGTGGGGGGTAAGAACTTTCTAAATTTGAAGATCAGGGTAAATTTTACTTATTTTGTCTTCTGGGAAACATGTAAGCATCTTCTGTAGCTTTTGAACGGCAGCACTAAATGAAAAAATATGGCATTTAGGCAAAATATGTACACATTTTCACTATGTTCAAAAGTTTTCACCCCCTGGCTCTTAATGCATTGTTCTTCCTTCTGAAGCCTCAGTGAGCATTTGAACTTTCTGTAATAGTCGCATATGAGTCCCTCAGTCATCCTCAGTATGAAAAGATGTATTTCCAAATCACACAGTCATTTTTTGAAAGGGTTCAAATAAACGATTTTCACAAATTTGTGAGACCTGAAGGATTTTTCTGAAGAACAGCAGGCAGTTTAACTGTTCAGGACAAACAAGGGACTCGTGAACAACTATCACTAAACAAACAAACAAAAAAAAAACAGCTGTGGATCATTCAGGTAACAACACAGTATTAAGAATCAAGTGTATGTAAACTTTTGAACGTGATTTTTTTAAAAAAATTCAACTATTATTTTCTCTTGTGGACTATACTGTATGTAAACATCTTTTATATGAAATGTCTTATTCTGGTCAGTACTAAATAAAAAAATAACATGCATTTTGTATGAGCCCTCTTATTTTGGTGAAATAATTAACATTTTGCAGATTCTTGCAGATTTACAGATTGTGTGTAATTTTTTGACTTCAACTATATATATGCAATCCATAAATTGAATACAATTCTTGACTATAGAACATAACTTCTGGAACCACAAAATAAATAAATAAATTTAAATTAATAAATAAAATAAATTAATTAGGGTAATTAATTCAATAAAAACTACCAGAAATATCTTAGCATATATGGAGGGGCCTGAATATTGTGCCCTTTGAGTAAAAAAGTTTGAGAATCACTGACCCAAACACATAAAAAAGTGCAAACTGTCTGTGAAATATGAAACAAGCATTGAAATCACAAGATCACAACTCTAATATCTGACAGCTGCCGTATAGAATAAATTGGAAACGGCCGCTCAGCTCTGCTCGCTCCACTCCAGTGGACACATATGGTTAATTCTATGAATGGTGAGATGATTAACTCCACCCAAACGTTTGATAGAAACTCACTTTCAAACAGTGTGATTGCATTAAATTTGTTGAATGGAAAGTGCCTGCAATGATTGTGCAAAAAAAGAAAAAAAGACTGAGAAGGAAGGACTGAGAAGAGAAAATAGAAAGAAAAATGCACTTAGGATAACCACTCAGTTTTACCACTGAACCATAAATACAAGAGGGATTTAGGAAGGAAAATCAGTGAGAAATGTGGTCTGAATGACTAGCTTATAGTTATTAATTTCTGGACTACAATATAGACTTAGAACCAGCTTAAGCATAACATTACAACTCTTCTAATTAAGACAAAACATAACTTATACTGTATGTGTTCTCTGTGCTTTAATAATTTTGTGCAGGTGACTACAGTCTCTTTTTGTGCCCATACCTTGGATGTCGTCATTGAACGTGAGGTACTTGTTGCGGTATTTGCTTAACAGACGGAAGGCATTGACATTGGCAAAATCCTCAAACTGGATAAGGCAGTTCACCCCATACCTGTGTAAAGCAAAAACGTCAATGCATATTTCTTTAGAACTCAGAAGCACAACAAAAAGCTCAAAGCTATTTGTTTTAAATACAAAGAATCTTTACAAAATGGTCCAAATCCTCACAAGCTAGTGAAAAAACCTTTTCATGTTAAGTAGATAGTTAAATGCACTCCACTTTAGCCTGCAGAGGGGGCCATCCAACTGCTCCTTAAGCCTATCACAGATGGGGTGGTTCTGGATGATCAATTCTGAAGGGTTTTTTTCCATCTCAGTGTGGGCCTGAGACAGTTATTGTTGCTTCGTAGTCATTTCCACAGCCAAACACAACTCTCAATGCTCAGAAAAACAAATAACAACTTATCAGTTAGCAAATGATCTGCCAACACCGTGGCCTTTAATTCTCTCAATGAAATACAGAATAAAACCTATGAAATGACTATTCAAAATCAATAGCCAATGAGCTGCACAACCACAATCGTGTCTCTCTTAAGAACAGAACTTTATTAGAAAATCTGTGGACTTTTGAGTGGACTGTAGTGGTAATTCAGTGGTTTCTCTGGTTATTTATCCAGTCAGCAGAACAGCTGAAAGGACAGTATAGAGCAACCAACTGATTCCCCAATGTAATATAGAGGGCAGATTCTGGCCCATCAGATTTTGATGCAATATTTGAGGTCCCAGACACCTAGACCTTGGAAACAGGATGGGCAAACACTGCAATGTGGCACCGTGGAGAGCTGACCTGTCACTCAACCCACTGCAAGAGGAACAGAGATCTGTATTGCTGACTAGAGCTGTCATATACACATATCACTTAAACACACACAGGAAAATGGCTCACTGTATTCATAATGTTAGTCGTCTCTTGAAGTATCCATCTGTTCCTCCATTTTCATTAACAACATCATAAAGAGAAAATATGAAAAAAAAAAAAAAAAAAAAACAAAACTAACAAACAATCTATTCCCCTCTAATAGTCTGTTAAGCTCATCAAGTCAGTGAGTTGAATTTGGAAATTGAATCAGTCCGATTCATGAATGAATTATTCAGGTATAAATGTAACTCACTGCTTTACTACCATAGTAAAATGCATTGTTTGCATTGTACTATGGTATTAAAAAAATGCCTTTAACACTTTTGTTAAAGGGATAGTTCACCCAAAAATTTTAATTACCCCATGATTTACTCACCCTCAAGTAATCCTAGGTGTATATGACTTTCTTCTTTCAGACAAATACAACTGGAGTTATATTAAAAAATGTCCTGGGTCTTCTTTGCTTCTCTTATAATGGCAGTGAATGTGGCTGCCAGGGGGTGAAAACTTTTGAATTTGAAGATAAGGGTAAATTTAAATTATTTTGTAGTCTGGAAAACATGTAAGTATCTTATGTAGGGCAGTACTAAATGAAAAAATATGATATTTAGGCAAAATAAGAAAAATGTACAAATCTTCATTCTGTTCAAAAGTTTACACCCCCGGCTCTTAAAACATAATTTTTCCTAGTTGCATATGAGTCCCTCAGTTGTCGCCAGTGTGAAAAGATGGATCTCAAAATCATACAGTCATTGTTTAAAAGGGTTCAAATACACAAAAATGCTGAATAACAAATTTGTGGGACCTGAAGGATTTTTCTGAAGAACAGCGGGCAGTTTGACTGTTAAGGACAAACAAGGGACTCATGAACAACTATCACTAAACAAAAAAAACACACACAGCTGTGGATCATTCGGGTAACAACACAGTATTAAAAAATCAAGCGTATGTAATCTTTTGAATGGGGTAATTTTTATAAATTCAACTATTATTTTCTCTTGTGAACTACATGTAAACATCTTTTTAATGTAAAATATCTTACTCACATCAGTACTAAATAAAAAATAAAATGCATTTTGTATGAACCCTCTTATTTTGGTAAAACAATTAACATTTTGCAGATTCTGCAAGGTGTATGTAATCGTACGACCTCAACTGTGAATATGGAAATTTTTCTTACACAGACACACCCACGGAATCGCGTGGAGTACTTTTTATGATGGATGGATGCACTTTATTGGACTTCAAAATCTCAACAGCCATTATAAAGCTTGGAAGAGCAAGGAGATTTTTTAATAGAACTGCGACTGTGTACATCTGAAAGATGAAAGTCATATACACCTAGGATTTCTTGAGGGGGAGTAAATCATGGGTAATTTTCATTTTTGGGTAAACTACCCAAGTAGTTTAACTAGTAGTTAAACTACCCAAGTAAACTACCCAAGTAGTTTATATATATGGAATGAAAGATACTGATTATACTGCATGTTAGCTTGTTTATTTTAATCATGAGCATGATCAAGTCCACATCATGCTAACTAAAAACTGTGCTTTTAACCACAGGTCAAGAGCTCCAGCCACATGACTTTGAAATGCAGTATGTGAATGTTTATCAATAGTTAATAAATTATGGTTTTGAGAAAAACGTAATATGGTAAATTATGGTTTTGAGAAACACAGAATCATGGAATTATGCTGCTAAGAATAAAACTTGCAACCATTGTTGGTTAGCGCTGCTTTTGGGAAACGCGGTTCTGTAAATTGGATCAATTTACTGAAAGTTTTAGGACTGATTCTTTTGCAAATCATACATCACTACTTCTCTAATGAATTCACAAAGCAGAGCTTGGGTGGATATTGAGATTTTCAGTGAACTGATCTCACAAAGCCACTGTATAACTAGAAGACTTGGAATACTGCATGCAAACTATTTTTATTAAACTTAATTTTGTTTCTATGTTGTTTTGACATTTAAAGGGTGATTTTCATTTTTAGTCATACAGGTTTAGAATCACAAGCAGTTGAGTAAATGCAGAGAAATTTCATTTACAGTAAACTGATCCTTTAAGTTATATAAAATGGTCAGTGTTCCGTGTTCAGACATGCTACAAAAACAGAAAAACGCAATAAAGTTTTCATTGTCTCCAGAGAATTTCCAGCACCAAAGCAATCTAGGTAAACAAGGTTAACTAAGCTCAGAGTCTCTAATCCAAAGTTTTAAGAAACCCCGTCCTGGGACCCATCCTCAGATTGATCTTTCCTAATCAAACTGCAGTCTGAACTCTGACATATCTGCAGGAGGAGGCAGGAAAGCAGTCAAGAGAGACTGACAGAGTAATTGCTCGTGGATTTGGAGAAGAACTTTGGCAGATATAAATAGGACGTAGAGAAAGTGAGTCATAATCCCAGCAAACTCTCTGATCTGTTGAAGTGCATCATTTGACAAGAAAGATGAAAAATGAGATCATAACCTCCTGTTCTAGCTCAGCGCTGGTTGTAAAAGATAGTAATATTAGCATAACAACAAGAAAAAATAGCTGTTAACTAAATACCGTTTGAGGTGATATAGGGTTAACTACAGCTTTCATGGGTTTATGTTGAAAAAATGTGCCTTAGTGAGAGGCAGAAAAAGACAGAAACAACTACCCGACACAGCAAAGTGCTTATTCGTCGGATTGTGGTCTCATTCTCACCAAAGCTTGTTGTCTTTTTCTGGCGCCTCGTTCATTGAGATCCATAATGCACCTCTGCGTCTGCTGTAAAATTTAAACAAAGAGCTGGCCGGGGATCAGCTTCACTGGTACTCTCCACCAAAATTCAGGCCAGACAATGACAGACACACCCAAGCACACTGAGCTGCAGGGACTCTGTCTCTCCTTATTTGCCTTTACCTCCAGACAGGAGCAGAAAGCATTGGGAGTGTTGAGAGGAGCTCTTCAAGCCAATGTTCAATCAACTCAGTGCTCTAGGACAGCTGTGCTGTGCTTTTAGGAACAGAAAAGCATGAAAAAAATCCAATTTTATAAATAGGCTACTTGCTTGGATTCTGTAAGAGCTCTAGGTCAACAGATCAGCATGTGAGAATGAGAAAACTTCACAGGCTGGAACAAAAAAAACTTTTAGAAAAAGATTCCTCCAACTCCTGTATAGTAGTTACTACACTTCATTTGACCCTTTTGGCATTCTGTTCTTTAGAGAAAAGTATGAGCAAGTGGTGAACACACACCTGCAAGACTGTTGCCAGCTAAGTTTAAATCTCAAGAAAATTAAGCCTATTTTTTAGGACGCTAATTAAAACAGACATTCTTTTAATGACAGTAAAACAACTACTATCCTATATATATATATATATATATATGTATGTGTATATATATATATATATATATTTATATTTACATTTAATCATTCAGCAGATGCTTTTATGCAAAACGGCTAACAAATGAAGCAAACCAAATATATATTAAACAATTATATATTGAAAAAAATATAATGTGTTTTTTTTTGTTGATTTTTGTTTGAATATTTAATATACATTTTTTGTATTACATTCTTATGAAAGAAATTATAATTATATAACTTTAATTATAAAATTTCAAATTATAATATAATAATCATTTATGATTTTTACAAAAATATATTTATTGTGATATTTATAATAATGTATAGTAATATACACACACAAATACATGCCGTTGCAAGTTTGGGATCAGTAAGATTTTGAATGTATTTATTTGATCAAAAATATAGAAAAAACAGTGATACTGTGAATTGTAATAACTGTAATATGATTGTTCTATTTCAATATGCTTTAAAAATATAATTTATTCCTGTCATCAAAGTTTACTTTTGTTCAGTCATTACTCCTTCAGTGTCTTCAGTGTCACATGATTCTTTAGAAATCATTCTAATATGCTGATTTATTATCGATGTTGAAAACACTTGTGCTGCCTAATATTTTTTTTGGAACCTGTAAAACTTTTTTCAGGATTCTTTTATAAAAAATGTTTTAAAGAAATTATAAAATTATAAAAATTATAAAAAAAAACTTAAAAGTGCATAAAAATGTTAAAAAGAACTCTTAAAATAGAAATATTTTTTTAGCAATATACACTACTGTTCAAAAATACTCTACATTCAGAGCCCTCATTTATTATTTTCAAAATTCTACCATGCACCACATCTCACAATTTCCAAATCTATTTGTCAGTCATATGGAAGCTGAAAACTGTAGCAGCAAAGCTCTCCTAAAGAAGAATGCAGCAAACGCGCTCAGAGCCCATGAGAGACTGCTAAACCCATCTCCACGCCACTGCTAACAAAACACAACAAGGCCCTTTGTTTCACTCAGTGATGATTTACTGCTTGTTTTTTTCAAAGATAAATGATTTCCCACAGACAAAAGTGCACACTAAGTCGATTTTTGATAAAGCACTGAGATTTGATGTAAACTGGCCAAATCTCACTGCAGCACTTCAGTGTTCACACACTAACAGGAACACAACATGACTGTTGGGAACTAGGCATTTCTCATAAAGTGGTTTACTCATTGGAGAAGAAAAAAGAGAGAGGAAAACACAGCCACTAGGTTTAGGTTTAGCATAATCCTTCTGGGCCACACAGGCTCAGGACGTTTGCAGCGATTGGGTCTAAGGATTCTGGCAGGGCGTCATGCTCCCAAAGATAATCTTTTGCCCGCACGCCTACCGTGCAGCCCACTGGCCTCCCTCCGCGTTAAAGGTCATGGTAAGAATCCCATCCAAACACAGCTGTTCAACCAATATCTCAAATACGTCTACACACACATGCAAGCAATATAAACAGCTTCTAGTATTCCAGACAGGTTTGCCCACATAATCAGGTTTAAAGTCAAACTGGTATATCCACATTTACAGATCATTCCTTCTCATTTGCCAAGGATGAATATCTCTAACACCTCATGTATAAAATTTTGCATAGTTTTTATCCTAAAAGTATGTGCATGCACAAACTGCATTTTCCACAAGTTGATATAATTCTTTAGGGTCTTAATGAAAATTCTATAACATGCTTTGGTTAAAATTTCTCAATGGTAGTGTAACAAATTTTTTACCTTGCCAAAATCAGCTCTGCAAAAATCATCCTGTTCTGGTCGAGGTTGCTTTAAATGTTAATGAGCTCTGCTCGCCCCGCCCCTCTCTTCTCTTTGTGGAGTGACGAGCCTGTTTACTTTAGCCGCGTTTGGCCGCTAAACTTGCTAACTAGCATGTTATTAGGAAAGTCGCAAAGATTCACTAAAAAAAACCCCTTATAGTCACTTCTGCAGTAAGTGAAGCTGGATCATGAATAATTTGCGCGAACATAGACGGATATATGTAGATCGGGAGGCATCTTCAGTGGCTCAGATTTGGGGAGTAAATGATGACCACTATGTTCATTATTACATCCAGCAACACAACACCTCAATCAGAGATATTCTTGTCTAACTTACATCCCTGCTCCGGCATCGAAACAATGGAGGTCGGACGGTTACAGCTGACAAGTCTGAGGTAAGACGCTCATGTCAATCAACTATCGTGGAAGCGGCCTCTGTCGGTGTGACGCCAGATTTCACCATATAAAAATGAGGAATTATTTATTTATTTATATCAACTAAGAAATTATTTTTTTCTATTAAGATATTTATTTTGTTAAGGAAAAATGACTGGAGAAAGTGTAAAGAATTCAAAAAGCAGTGTTTGTCATGTTCTGACAATAAAGAATAGTTTAAAGCCACAGTTAACACTCTGGTTTTTATGACTTTTACATTGTAGCAAAAATCAGCCTTTAAACTTGAAAGAAATAACAATTTGACATTTATCATGATCATTATCGATATTGAATAATATGAAAAAAAATTACTGTGATATTTTTTGGCTGTATCGCCCAGCACTACCTGACATTTGTGGGTTTTTTTTTTTTTAAGCATCTACAGCTGTTTCAGTAGCTGTGCTCTACTAAAAGCCTCTAAGACATCAGGGCTAAAGTGAGGAGAACAAAGACGCGGGTATTTAGGAAGTTCTATTCGTCCACAGGCATCTTCCCATTCTTTTTTCCTCCTCTTATCATTAGGAAAGCAGTGAAGACTTAAATTGCTTCTCTTGTTTCTCGTCAACTGAAAATTACAACCAAAAGCCACACAATGTGGCATCATATCGATATTTTATTTTCACTACAACTAAACACTTCTAAAACACAACCATATTTTTCAAAATGTCAGAAATGCTTCATATCATGTTATGATTACTATCGGGTTGAGGTTAAGTGGGACAGTACATTGACTGGTGAGCATCCAGCTCTCCAGTGCTTATCTCTATCACACACAGGCTCCCACGGGGTCTATGGGGCTTCATATGCTGTTGAACACTCCTTCAAACATCATTCCTCAATTTTTCATCTGCATAGAAAAATCAACCGACATTCCCCTACATCCCCTGTCCTAACATGGCTTCATAATGGTGCCCTGAGATGGCACATGTTACCATAGCGATTTCTGGAACACCATCACCACTACAGCTTTGTGAAAAGTGCCGAGCTCTAATGAAATAATTTGACGTGGGAATTGTGCCGGTGTACACAGAGGGGCTACACAAGACAGATACTTTTCAGTCTGTTCTGGGAGATGATGGAAAACAAAGTCAACCCCCCCTCAAACTACTTCAACACCACAACACAAAGCCTGAGACGCAAAAAAAAAATCTATTCCTGAATTAACTACATCGTAAAAGAAGCATAACAACCCCCCGCGCGAAAATAATCCCAGCGTTTACTACACAAAGTGCTGCTTTTCTTTTGGATGCGTGTTTCTTTATATGGTGTTGTACACTCTTTACCCAAATTAAAGGCCTCAAAGAGAGCCTGTGCCCACTATCTGCTCTAGTTCTTTGTGTTAAAGCCATTGTGGGAGAGAAAAGTGGCCTGACTGGGATTGGTGTCATTATTCTTCATCACTTGTGTCCGGATTTACACAAAAAGGCTTGATGGGAAACAGAGCACCTGTGGGCTGTTAAAAGTACAGTCTGCAAGCCTGAACCTCAGTGAAAGCTGAAGAATTTACAGTGTGCATTTCATGATTTTCCTTTGTCTTCTTCTCACATTATGTCTCAAAGTGGCATAGCTATTGTGCACAAGTGCTAGTTATCTCTACTTTTAAAGGAATGGTTCATTCAAAAATGAAATTCTGTCATTAATTACTTACCCTCATGTTGTTCCAAACCTGTAAGACCTTCATCTTTGGAACACAAATTAAGATTTTTTTTGATGAAATCCGAGAACTTTCTGACCCTGCATAGACAGCATCGCAACTGACACGTTCAAGGCCTAGAAAGGTAGTAAGGACATTGTTAAAATAGTACATGAGACATCAGTGGTTCAACCTTAATTTTATGAAGCTACGAGAATACTTTTTGTGCGCAATGACAGACAAGGAGAAAGAAACTGTTGAACAAAGTTCAAAAAGTCATAGCTTCATAAAATTACGATTGAACCACTGATGTCACATGGACAAATTATCAATGTCCTTACTACCTTTCTCAGCCTTCAGCGTGTCAGTTGCATTGCTGTATATGCAGGGTCAGAAAGCTCTCAGATTCCATCAAAAAAACCTTAATTAGTGTTCCGAAGATGAACGAAAGTAATGAGTAATTAATAACACAATTTTCATTTTGGGGTAAACTATCCCTTTAACCTACAGTAAAATAAAGCCAAATTTTTGCCTCTTCCTGACAATAAAAAATACTCTCCATGTGTTTAATATTATTGATTCTTAAGTGTGAATCATTTTTGAGGTTTAAGGTTTTGAGGTATAAACGGTCTAAATAGGCCTTATCCCTTCAATGCAATCTAAGCTGTTTTAGAGAAATGCATAAACGTATTTGAACCCTGATTCAACAAGCGAATGTTACCTTTCAGGATTTTTCCTGAAGCACTGAGCCTCTGAAATATAAAATTATAAGGAGTTTATTAAAAATCACCAGGACTGTAATCATTTGTTCAGTCGGCAACCTATAATCATTCATTTTCCGCCAACTCTGCACTTTTGGGGAAAAGTGATGCTGTTCCCTGTAGTTTCATGTCCACCCCGTTATTATAGAATCATGGCGATATTCAGCCAACTGGAGGGAAATCAGACACTGGGGTTTTTGAGTTCTGCTTTAAATACAGCCATGTGTGGCACTATGTCCTTATGACAACCACTGTCAAACCAGGCCACACCAGAGCCTATGACAACCTAGAAAACTTTGACCAAGACCCTGGTTTATGTTAATGGTGTTTACCAGTACAGAACTTGCCACTATATTTTAGGTGGTTATATTCTTTTTTCCTAGATACTGTTTGTATCCTTCCCTGCAAGTCTAAGGGACTTTTTTCATTCCCCAAAAGTATAATGACTTAGAAAAGTACCAGCACTCATCTCTTAATCAACCAGCATGATTAGAATTATAATTCATGGCAGCACAATTAGTTTTCACTAAATAGAAGTAATAGTGATGCATGCTTCAACAAATTCCACTACTCAAGACCTAAAAACACTCATCCGTGCAAACAATGCCAAAATCTAGCGTTCATTTAATATATTACAGCAAATATTAATCTCCCAGCTTCTAAAGTGAAATGAAAGATGAGACGACAGTGACTCTTCGAAGACTATCGAAGACAAATAGCACAAGATAGTGAACTATTCTAAGCATCAGTGAGCTAAATGAACCATCAGGCAGTGGGGCTGGTTATGGGGTGAATTACATCACCGCATGGCTCAATATCGAGCAGGATATGTGGGGAGAGAACTGATGAGGCGTGCAGTCAGCGATCCGGTTCGGGTCTCTGCCACTGGAGTCGTCGCTCAGATCCCGCAAACCTAGAGGCATGCGCTTCACCCCACATTCCTGCAACGCAATGGCTCAGCTATGCTCTCCAGGCATTTCCATCAGCGGCCTGTGGAAGGAAGCGTGTGCTGTGCTAGAGGGGTACACTGGGTTTACTATACCTGTCTGTGACAGCCTTCATGAATTCTTCCAGAAGCTCATCATAGGCCTGTCCACGTACTCTTTTATGCCTCAGACCAATGTATAGAGGGTCCTTTAGGAGTTCCTGTGATAGAGTTAAAAGAAAGAGAAAAAGGGTTTTCAGTTCTATATTCCCAAACATCAAGTATGACTATTCATAATATTGCTTTAACCAATGGAGAAAAGAAAAAGAGGAAGAGAAACAAAATTATAATACCATCAACACTCAAAAAGCGATGTTTATTATGTGCACAGCTTTTCTTTAATTAGATTACATATGGTAATCTGGTTACCCCGCAGCTGTATAAACTTCTCACACAATAATTTGTGCCTGTAAGCGAATGTTTAAAGGAAAGACAGACTGAGAACAAGAGAAAGAGAAATGCACAAAAGCATAAAAAGAGACAGAAAGAGGCCAACACGCGAGGAAAAAGAACGGCACTGCATTTTCAATTTTGAAGTCTAGCAGCTGTCACTCTCGTACCGATCTGCAGACTTCACACTGAGAGTCACTAACACTATGGGAAAAACAGAAGGGAAGTGGAGAGAGAAGGCGAGCGTCATATAAAAATTCTGTGCGCCCTATCGTTGTCAGTGTGCCAGTCAAGCAGAAAAGAAAATGGATTTACAGAGCACCTGCATCTCTCTCAGCAGTATTGATGTGTGGTGCATACTTTACATCATAAGGCAACAAGTCTGGAACTTTTTCCTCATGTTTTGATCACGGAGGAAGTGCTTTCATCAGAACTCATTCCCACATGGCACACAAAATTTCAGTCGTAATCTTTTCTGACGATCTGTTCTCAGTGTTAAAGTATCTTTCATCTAAAATGACTAGTGAAAAAAAAAATAGAAGAGAGCTATGTGGGACTGAAAAAGCAATAACTTCTATAATAATTTCTGTCTTTAAAGTTGACATGGAATGACAATTCACCCTATTTTTTTCCCATTTCATTCAGGAAAGATCTGTTGCTACTTCTGTTTTATCTTCAGTTTTCCCCTCAAACTTCTTTTCAAATGTACGGAACCCCTTAAGGGACATGGTGGTGAAAAAAATCAGAGTGAGTGAAAAAAAAATTCAGGGTGGGAGGAAAAATATTTTTCAGATTTTTTTGCGTTCCCTCGCAAAACTTTGCGTTCTCTCGCAAAGTTTTTTGCGTTCTCTCGCAAAGTTTTTTGCGTTCTCTCGCAAAACTTTTGCGTTCTCTCGCAAAGTTTTTTGCGTTCTCTCGCAAAACTTTTGCGTTCTCTCGCAAAGTTTTTTGCGTTCCCTCGCAAAACTTTTGCGTTCTCTCGCAAAACCGGTTGGGTTCGGACAAACACTTCCTGTTTACTCAGCTCAGTATGTTCACAACGGAGCGGTTCATATAAGTTTTATACTGAACTTGAACTCAAGTGGCCTATTATAGAAATACAGTCATTTAATTGCTTATAGTTTAAGGCACGATTTGGGAAAATCCTAAAACGCTTAATGTGGATTAATGTACTAAAACAGTGACAGCGGAGGCCCAATTCGGTATTAATAAATGCTATTCATACTAATAAAAATTTTAATATTAATAGCATTACTCTCAATAAAGCAGTCATAAATGCAACTTGCTTTTCTTCCCACAGAAAACCTTTAGGATACAGAAAACGCTTAATGGAAGCTAATGGACGAATTAAGACGGTATTTGTAGTTACAGTGGTTTAAGTATAGTAACCATGGTTAATTTGTTTGCTGCTTGTTTAAAAAAAAAAAAAATATAAGTTTTTGAAAGGAAAAATAAAACAAACAAGTCACGTAGCCTGTTAGTCCCATTTTATTCAGAAATAATACTACCAGCAGGCCTACAGCGTGTTATAATACCAACATTATAAACACACATAGCCTAGGCCATTAGTTCCCTGCACTTCACAGCAAATCCTTTAAATTTAACCGTATTCAGAACAGACCAAAAACTAAAACCAAAAACTATAACTTATTCATTTTTAATGAATACATATAATATAATGCAGTATATAATAATAGGTATAAGCTTATAGCTATAAATAAACTAAAAGAAATAATTTAAAGCGAAACTGAAAGTATGGGCTCACGTATGGCTCTCCTTCAGCACAAATCCAAATGTTTCCATATTCACAATGTATTTGCAGCTAAACCATTAAATTAACCGGGCTTTGTACGTTCCAATATCGACATGAAAAAATCATAGTGAACAAAAATGTGCTGCAGTGGATTGGACCGGTGCTCACGCTGTACGACACAGACTAATACAGACTATTTGAACTGACTAGTGTAAGTTTGTATCTGTTTGGGTGATTCTGTGTATTATTTCAATAATGAACAGGCTGCGAGGCGCCAGCGCGATCAAACAGCTGAAATATAAAAACTGTAAAAAAAAAAAAAAAAAATATATATATATATATATATATATATATATATATATATATATATATATATATATATATATAAACTGTCTTCCATACAGAAAAATACCCTGTGCGAGTTATTGTTTTTCATGTTTAAAATAGGAGAATGCAATATCCAAACGACTGCAAATGCAACATTTATTTTATATAGCAGTTCAACAAAAAGGGTAATATTAAGTGACATTTTAAATGTAGCCTACATTTTAAACACATGTTTGTTATATTTAACGAAATAATAATAGTTCCAACGAAATCCGCAACAGAACTGGCGTCTCTCCAAGCAACAGCGGTGTTTCGTTTCTGAATTAATCTGCAGCTTTGAACCATTCGGAGAGTCCGTGATTAATCACCCATTCATAACTACAACCATTTGCTTAGTTATTGAATGAATGAATGAATGAATGAATGACGGGACGCCTTGCTCATTAAGACAGTGACATGCCGCCACCTACTGGAACGTTTGAGAACCACTAGTTTAATGGATTACTTCATTAATTGCCTATTTTTAATAAAACATAAAATGTTGGCTTTTTATATCATTGTCTTCTTATATTAAGCTAAGGTACATTGGAGAGCTTTCTGTTCATATTCGGGGCTTACCTGCTTTCTTACATTTAAAATGTATAACAAACTCTATACCGAGTTCGGCCTTTTATACTCTATTATCCCGTTAATTTTTCTTTCTGGGGGATACGCTTAACGTGCAATTTAGCGGGTTACGTTTATATACTGAGCTATTCTGGTATATAAGGTGTGTACTGAACTTGGTCCTACAGTGTTTTACATTTTAGAATGTACCAAAATCGTGCCTTGATGTATTTATATAATAGCCTACTTGAGTCCAAGTTCAGAATCAAACTCTATGAGTCGCTCTATGAGTCGCTCAGAGTCTACATTGCGAACGTGCAATGTAGGAACCACTACAAGCTGTAAAGTAAACAGATAGTGTTTGTCCGAACTCAACTGGTTTTGCGAGGGAACGCAAAAAGTTTTATGAGGGAACGCAAAGTTTTGCGAGAGAACGCAAAAGTTTTGCGAGGGAACGCAAAAAAGTTTTGCGAGGGAACGCAAAGTTTTGAGAGAACGCAAAAGTTTTATGAGGGAACGCAAAAAGTTTTGCGAGGGAACGCAAAGTTTTGCGAGAGAACGCAAAAGTTTTGCGAGGGAACGCAAAAAACTTTGCGAGAGAACGCAAAAGTTTTGCGAGGGAACGCAAAAAACTTTGCGAGAGAACGCAAAATTTTGCGAGGGAACGCAAATGTTTTGCGAGAGAACGCAAAAAAATCTGAAAAATATTTTTCCTCCCACCCTGAATTTTTTTTCACTCACTCTGATTTTTTTCACCACCATGTCCCTTAAGGGGCTCCGTACTAATGCACTCTAAAAAGTAAAATGTTATAAATAAATACGTCAGTAAAGTAAGAATAAAGGGAGAGTTTTATTCTGGATGTTGTTTGGTCAATAAAAGATGAGTAATACAAGAAAAGAAAAAAAGAAAAGAAAAGAAAAGAAAAGAAAAGAAAAGAAAAGAAAAAGAAATACAATACAGCAACGGCACATCACCCATAAACAGAATAGACTGTAATTGAATGAATGAATGAATGATCGCATTTATATAGCACTTTCATTGTGTATTGCTATACACCCAAAGCGCTTTACAATCATATGGGGGGGGGTCTCTCCTCAACCACCACCAGTGTGCAGCATCCACTTGGATGATGCGACGGCAGCCACAGGACAACGGCGCCAGTGCACTCACCACACACCAGCTACAGGTGGAGAGGAGAGAGAGTGATAGAGCCAATTCAGTGAATGGGGATTATTAGGAGGCCATGATTGATAAAGGCCAGAGGAGGGAATTTGGCCAGGACACCGGGGATACTCCCCTACTCTTTTACGAGAAGTGCCATGGGATTTTTAATGACCACAAAGAGTCAGGACCTCGGTTTAATGTCTCATCCGAATGACGGTGCTTTTTACAGTATAGTGTCCCCATCACTACACTGGGGCATTAGGACCCACATAGACCACAGGGTGAGCACCCCCTGCTGGCCTCACTCTTCCACCTCTTCCAACAGCAACCTAGTTTTCCCAGGTGGTCTCCCATCCAGGTACTGACCAGACTCAGCCCTACTTAGCTTCAGTGGGTAGCCAGTCTTGGGCTGCAGGGTGAAATGGCTATGGTAATTGTCTGCAAGGTTATTTCAACAAATAAAAAACTTAGTGTTTTACTGTTAAAATCATGTTAAGTTCTTAGTGCATTTATTTCTTTTTCTTTCTGTAATTAACACATAATATCCATTTTAGGGTCATTCCACGAAATTGGTGACTTTTGCATCCATAAGAAACAATCAAACATAGATTTAATATAACAACAAATAAACGTGCAATTTAAAAACATAACACTTTGTATGCTTTCATCAATATTACACTTAAAAATCAATTATATACTATTTTTTAAATAATTTAAATAGTATTTATGCTGGTAAGGTTAAGGTTTTTAATTGTAATTTTTTTAATGTAATTGAGAATGAATGGGGGAAAGTCACGTGAGAGGAGGCAATGCCTCCACTGCGATATGATTGGATACGACTGGTTATGTTCGGGTGTAATTGGTTCATGTGATAAATCTCGCCTCTTGTGTTTATGTACGTTCCACATTCACGAATCAGTCTGAATGGACAATGTAATGGCGTTCATGGGAAGACTAATTTTAAAAAGTAAGTAAACAACTCATACCATCAAATCAATAAGACTTTCAAACTGGCATGAAAACATGATCTGTGGGAGTTTTTAGTGAGCAATTAGCTTGGTGAAATTGGTTAAAGTAAACGTAATAAATGTAAAATGTTTAAAAACACTAACTTGACTCATACTTGGCTTACATAAATAGAATACTGATTACACTGTTAATGTAAAAATATAAAATATCATTTTTCTGATAGTGTACATTTACGTTTGATTAATATATACTGATACTCAATACAAGATACTTTGCGTAACTATGTTGGCATGCTGGCAAAAAAAGAAAAAAAAACATGCAGGAAGAGTGACTAAAATGATACTTTTCTTCCAGCACTACTTTGGATTTCTATTCGAGACTTTTACGCAGCAATTGAGCTCATAAAGGTGCCCTTAAAAGGGAGGACTGTCTGGTTTCAGGCGGCAAGCAAATTCATCAGTGTGGGAGAGGAAACGGAGAGTGCAGTCTGAGATATGAGACGGTAACTGCAGGCAGATTTATTGTGTGTTCATAATGCACTTTTTAAGTGCACACTGGAGTGGGAGTGGATATACTTCCAGAGGGTCTGGTTTGTTGTGACTGTCGCTATAAAAGGAGCTTCTATGAACCTCACAGGAACCAAAACAAACATCAAACTGCTACACCTCCTCAGAAGTGGATCGTGACATGTTGTGCCAACTTAAACCATTTACTACACTATCATTCAAAACCCTGGCTTCAGAGACATTTATTTCTTAAAGAAATTATTACTTTTATTTAGCAAGGATGCATTAAATTGATCAGAGGTGACAGCAAAGACTATAATTATGTCACAAGCTTTCCATTTTAAATACTATAAATGCTGTTCTTTTGAAGGGTTTACTTAAAGTTTTCAAAAATAATAGGAAGTGTTTTTGAGCAACAAATTACTATATTATAATAATTTCTGAAGGATCGCGTGACACTGAAGACTGAAGTAATGACGCTGAAAATTCAGATTTTCATTACAGAATTAACTTACATTTTAAACTCTATTACAATGGAAATCAATTATTTTAAATTGCAATAATATTTCACAATATTATGTTTTTAATATAAATAAATTTTCAACTTTTATGACTCCTTTTGAACAGTCCCATCCCTAAGCTTATCCTTAAAGTATAAAGGATCCAGAAACACAACTTCACAAACCTTCTTTCCATATTAAATTTCCTATCAGTATATCTTCTCACCATTTAATTAAAACCAGAAGCTGAAATTATAAAAAGCTCTGTAATAAATGTAATATCTGAAAAATCCAATAAATCAGATTACAAACTAGGATAATATCTAAAATATCAGATAAGCCTGGACAGAAAACTTGCTCTATGTGAAACATATCCACCTGAGGTAATTCTGGCAAAATCAGGACAAAATCTGATCCTAGATCTGCCTGACTACTCAGAGGTGCTTTTGTAAAAATGAGTCACTAAGTGATGAGAGGAAGCCTTTTTCTCTCAGGTATTAATAGTGGGTTTTGGTGAACCGTGCTTTGTGTGTGTGAACTGTATGTGTATGTAGTCTTTCAGGTGAGATTAAGGCACAGGAACAGTCAGGGTCTGTTAGCCACAGCCAGAGAAGAATGAGAAAATGAGTGTCAGGGAGAAAGCGAAAAAGAGCGGGCAAGAGAGAGAGGTCTCTTTGCCTTGGCCACCCACAACCAAAACAGACAGCACTTTGTTTGCGATGACATCATTTGGTTTCCTTTCACTATGTGAATGTATGCGTGCGGATGAGGTCACATGAGGTGACAGCGATAGCGAGTGTCCTTGCTGTCAATGTGATGATGAATAAGAGACGTCATCAGAGATAATATTCCCCTTTTACAGTGGACACATAAACTGATGTGGTATTAGTGATCATATTCTGTCTGAATGTCTGTAGTGTACACAGAAGCTCAGAGATCTATGTGTTCACTGATTAGCACAACACTCACAGGAAGTGTTTACATAGACCAACAACAAAAAAGGCAGTTCACAGTTAGTGTTTACATGGGTTTGATTGTCTATAAGTGTCTTTTTTGGCTGTTTTTGTTTGTACAATCTAGTTCTGCATTACAGCTACTAAATCACTGAACCTGCAATAAATAAATACACACACACACTATATATATTCTACAACTCATTCTACAGAATTGGTCCAAAGTCAGAGTTACAAAAATTTGTATGTATGCAAATTGCATAATGTCCAAGAAAATTACATTTCTAGTAACTGTGCAGTTAATTCTCATATTGTATTTTCAGAAAGTTTTGGAATATTCGACCTCTCTGCAAATTTGTCACTACTGAAACACAGTAATATGTAGTTTAATTAGAAGGGTTATATTTTAAGATTTTGCTTACATCTACATTGTAAATATTTTTTTTGCTATTTTATTAAAATGTTTTCAGAGGTAAATCAATAACAATTGCATTTTTAACAATAATATAAGATTTGTTGTATTTTGAATCCAATTTTTCTTTGTAAAAGGTAAAAAGTTGATCATACTGATATCAAAGTTAGGGATTTATTAGTTTAAATATACATTGAATCAAAAACTATCATAACATCTTAGCTGATAATTCAATATACTTTTTTTTTGACAAAACATCCCATGTTTTGGTAGTGACTGCACATTTTTGGTAGTGACGTTATGCTTTGGTAGCGACCACATCACATTACAGAATTTTAACTTGCATACTAAAACACTACTAAAACATACTAAAATACAAAAAGATTGCGTAATTGCATAAAAGATCCCCAAATATGAGGATTATGTGTTCCCTTTTGTGTTCCATCACCCTGTTTTTATGCGTATTTTGAAGTATGGCATCAGAAACGAGTGATGGAAATGCCTATTTTCTAATATAATTTCTAATAAAAATTCCTTAATTCGCAAAAAAGTTTTTATGCTTGCTTGAGGTGGTTTTTGACTTGTGCGAAAAAGGGTTAAGGCGAATAATAGGAGATGGAAACGCATTTGCTGAATAAATTCCTCCATACGCATCAAAAAATTCATGTGACTTTGCGCTATGGGAAGGCAAATCTTATCTAACCAGTGGACCGATCTCGTTCCACAGCATTTGAAATGTCTGTCGTCAAAATATTTCTGTATAATTGCCTTGCAGAACTGTCTTACACGACTGTGTTCCCAAACAGCAGGCATCCACCTCTGAAACAATAACTGTTTGCTTTTGTCTGCCCTGAGGCACAAGTAATTTATTATATATGAAAATTACTACATTCAGTGGCTTCTCCTACTTTTCTTAGTAATATAGTGTCAGTTTATCAGGAAGTGATGATTTTGTTCTATTTGACTTCTTGGATGGAAACAGTGCTTATTTGCAATGTTTTATGCGATATTCCAATTTTTGCGCATAAGGTAAATATGCAACTTTGGCTGGAAACCCAGTGAATGACGGCATGTTTTGGTTGTGACGGTTTCTGTGACAAAAGTGACAAAACTCCACCAAATGTTTTGGTAGTGACAATTTTAGGTATGGTTAGCTAGCACAGTTCTGAACAGTGGTACACAAAATAAATAAATAAATAAATGGAATAACTTCCAAAAAAAATTACCTGCAGAAAAAAGTGTTAGTGGTGGCAGTGACTTTCCTTAAAGTTACACACAGATTTTTCTAGAACATTAAATTAAATAGAGTACAGCCACTAGACGCTAACCGCTAACTTGAAAAATAACCCGCGGCAACAGTGTAAAAATAGCCCAGAGTCAGACGCATCTCTCCCGCACTGCCGTCTGCACTTCACTCGCATATGCTCGCGGGCGCGAACTGGAATCACAAACTAGGCTGCATTCGAGACTTCAAGGCATTTTGAGGGCACAACATCGTCAAGTAACTTTAGCAAATGTTACAGTATCCACTATAGTTGTCCGCTAGTAAAAACATAGTTTGGTCAGTCATTATCCGTATTTCGCCATTATATCACGTTAACTACAGTTCAGTTAGTGGATCATGGGGCTCTTACTGGTGTGTGTAGGGGCGGGGCTAATTTGCATATTCATAGATCTGCGTATAGTTAATGAGGCAAGGGGGTAGAGTTACATTCATGCTGTTTTATGGCATGAGGAAATTATTTTCATAAGAAAAAACATTTAAATATGTTATTTTGATGATAAAAGATCAGTTTTAAGGGATACAAATTTTGACTACGGGGGACTTTAAAAGAATCAAAAGATTGATTCTTGAATTTCAATATTTTCATAAGATGAAATAAATGATGATTTTATACATATTAAGCTTACTAATATTTTAAATATTGTGGGTTTAGATAATAGAAGGATCTTAATAAACATCTAAGATTTGAACACTTAAATGCTTTTAAGATGTGTTTTTATGCTGTGGGACTGCAGTTTGCATTGAATTGTGTCTTGTTTGTAAACAAATCCAAGGTAAAATGAAGTAAACAAAGGAGCAAGTTCTCACTGACGTGTTCTGGAACTTCAAAATAACTTAAAAACTTAAAAATAAAGCTCATTCACTCTTTCCATTGTTTGCCTCTTTCATAAACACTACGTGGGTGAATTAGTGGGCGGGGCCAAATAGGCAGTGTTGTAGAAGCAGGTGTTGGCGTTCTGTGGAGGCGGTGTTTAGCCACACTATTACGTCATAAAGTGGCACATTCCACAGTTGTTTTGGCAGATTGTCTTCAATATAAGCTGTTTTTAGACTAAAGAGAAAGCTTTGAGTTTGGAAACTTAACTGTTTTTATAGTACAATGACCACTATGTCAAAAGATCAAGGGAATTTGTCATTTTTAATACTTGAAAATGTACAAATAAAGTGAGGAACTGAGACACAAACAGTATCTGACAGTAAACCCAGTTTGCTGACACAACCAATCAGCACACTTAAGCTCTTCACAAAAAGCCTGTACAAAGCTCTTCCTTGTTATTTGCACATCTTGAACTTTCTCTAGCAGCCAGGCTACAAACATCATTCTTTAAGGATTTGAGTTTAACCATAGTGTACAGAGCCTGGATCAAACAACCACAAATGATGTATGCAGATCATGGATCAGATTCCTCACTGTCTTTATTGATGGTAGTGACTGTGTTTGGAAAGTCAAACTGATCTAGGTGCAGTCATCCAGCTCCCTCTGAGGGGCTGAAAGAGAGGAGACAGCCTCACCCCAGTCAGTAGGCATCTTGCTCCTTTAGAAATAACTTAATCCTTTAATAACACTCATTTAATCATCAGACTGCACAGTCCTATAAAACGCACATACACACACACAGCAGTGAAATCATCAATCATTAGATCTGTCATCTCTTCAGAATATCCTGAAAACAAGAGCTTAATGACCTCAGACTTTATCTGAAGTCAGCCAAATGGTGCAGCACAAGCAGTCTTTCAATTTTAGACTTGCAGAGGGACGGAAGACTAAACAGCGAGCCATGTGCGCGGGTATGAAATACCGCATATGCGTTTCTGTCTGTCACGTTGAGATCATTGTAATAACAAAAACAGACTCTTTATCGCGAACACATGCATGCAACATTAACCCAGACAGCACAAAATAAACAAATAAATAAAGCTGAACCAAAACAAATTATAAATAAATGAAACAAAATCGAAAAAATAAAACTTTTTTCTCTCTATTCCTCCAGCTAAACACACTTGGATGCAGATGCAGACAGGGGGCCAAAACTGAGAGTCAACTCATTAAAGTGTTTTGATGCCCGAGGGTATGTTGGATAGCTGACTGGCCACTCCGAATTTAGCGCTGCAGCAGTAGACACATGTGGAGCTGGACACTGAAGCAGAAGTGAATGGGAAAACTGACTCAGAGTAGTTACACAACAGTGTTAATATGCTTGTACCCTCTTACTCATTTATGAGCTTTTGTACAAGAGAAGCTGTCTGATGAGTGGAGGAACTTCAAATTTTAGTGCAAAAGCAAGAATTGCTGACGTAAAATGATCTCATATTAATTAAGATGTAGTGTGGTAATGCATACCTTGAATTCAAATATGCTTTAGACAAAAGTATATAGCAAATGTATAAATAATACAATGCAAGAAGATTTATCTTTTTGAATTACCGCAGACGGTATTACTTCAGTCTTCAGGTCCTTTAAGTCCCACAAATTCTTTGGTTTTTCAGCATTTTTGTGTATTTAAACCTTTCTTACTGATGCTTCAGAAGGAAACACAATGCATTAAGAGCCAGGGGCTGAAAACTTTTTGAATTTGAAGATCAGGGTCAATTTAACTTATTTTGTCTTCCTGTAAACATGTAAGTATTATCTGTAACTTCTGAAGGGCAGTATTAAATGAGAAAAAGAAGATATTTAGGCAGAATAAGAAACATGTACACATCTTCATTCTTTTCAAAAGTTTACACCCCTGGCTCTTAATGCATCATGCTTCTTTCTGAAGCATCAGTCACCATTTGAACCTTCTGTAATAGTTGCATATGAGTCCCTCAGTTGTCATCAGTGTGAAAAGATGGATCTCAAAATCATACAGTCATTGTTGGAAAGGGTTTAAATACACAAAAAAAGATTTTTCTGAAGAACAGCATGCAACTGTTCAGGACAAACAAGAGACTCATGAACAACTATCACTAAACAAAATAAACACAGCTGTGGATCATTCAGTTAATAACACAGTACTGAGAATCAAACTTTTAAATGGGGTCATTTTTATAAATTCAACTATTATTTTCTCTTGTGGACTATATGTAAATGTCTTTTATGTGAAATGTCTTATTCAGGTCGGTACTAAATAAAAAATAACATGCATTTTGTATGATCCCTCTTATTTTGTCAAAATAATTAACATTTTGCAGATTCTGCAAGGTGTATGTAAACTTATGACCTCAACTGTAAATGCAGCATTGGTGATTTAAAAAAAATGTTAACATTAAAAAACTTTTTTTTTCTCCATTGCTTTGCATGAATAATTCATCTGATTAAATGAATCCTGCTGAGCTGAAAGCTCTAATTTTAACCTAAAATACTAATGGTAAAAAAGTGCATGTCTATGTACTGCTGGCACTACCTGTTGCTATTTTTACCGCAATAGAACTCAGAAAATAAAATACTCATACAATGCCACATTGTGTGGCTTTTAATTTTAATTTGCAGTAGAAGGGAAACAAGAAAAGTCATCTTTACTGCTTTCTTAGCGATAAGAAGAGGAGCAAAAGAATGGGAAGATGCCTGTGGATGAATAAAACTTCCTAAAAACATGTGTCTTTGTTCTCTCCACTTTAGCCCTGATTCCTGCTTTCAGTAGACCATGGCTACTAAAAGAACTTACAAATGGCAGAGACAAGAAACGCTAGATGCAATCCTGGCAGGATATAAACATGCCACAGCCACAGAAGGAGTTTCTCAGCACAGATTTTACGTGATATCTGGGGGCATTTAGACTCCTTGTGGGGACAATCGATGGTACAGCATTTGGTTTAAGCCTATGCTTATATCCATCACCACCTGAAAGCTCTTTCAGTAGCTGTGGCCATCATATGAGCATTTTATTCTCCAAGTTGTGTATTCAGAGTTATGTTGCATTAAAAATAGCAACAGGTAGGCCCAGTAGCTCATCAAGTGCAACCATTTTACGTCGAAATAATGGTGCCCCCCACATCCAAAGTATGTATAAAACAATGTGGATTTTTAAAATAACATAAGTATTTCATGGGTTTTCTAACACATGTTTTAGTAAGAGATCATTTATGTCATATTAAGCCATACAAGTCTTAATATACCGTAAGAAATACAGTATAAACTATATACATTTATTTATATATAGCTACATAGCTATAACTTAACAAGAATGACAAGTGTTTCTAAAACACAAAGTTTGAAAATCACACACTGTTTCTCAGTCTTTTCCTCTCTTTCTTTCTCCCTCTCGCCCTTCATCAAGATTTGGCATCTGTTATGGCAAGGCTAAGCCACTGCTCTGGCACAGAAGGAAGTGCCAGGTGTCCACTGGCACAAAGCCTTAGTAGATGAGGCAGTGGTTTTCTATTTCTGCTGTGCCACACCCTTGGCCCTGTTAAGAATGACATCGACTTCATATTCACTAAATTTACCTCTGAACTCACAGGGTTATTCATAGCCTACTGCTGCAGCAGTCACCTCTGTCCTTCTGCTACAGCACTGCAATGCCATGACCGGTGAAAACAAACAAGTCGGCGGATTAGCTGCTAAGAATAGTTAAGTCCCTCTTTGATTATGTCAGAGTAAGTGAGATGGCAAGCACTTGTCAGCAGTCATGGTCTGGTTGGCCGTGGTGCCACAGGTCTGCCTACCTCATTGTCTGTCCCTACATCCAGCATAACAGGAAGGCACTGCTGAGGCGGCATTCCTCCACAGGCGGTGTAGAGGGCCAGTTTACCCACAGGGATGCCCATGCCATAGCAGCCCAGATCCCCCAGGCCCAGAATCCTCTCTCCATCTGTCACCACCACGGCCTGGAAATAAGTACAACCAAAAATACTAAAGTTATTAAAGGGGACATTGGATGCAAAACTCACTTTTACATGGTGTTTGCATATAAATGTTCATTTACACTTTTATATTCCCTAAAGAACCTAAACAGTCTAAAATCACTTCCTTCTTTGTATTTATATGCTTTCATCCCGGATTAAAATGGTTCTGTGATTGGCTAGGTTGGCTTGTAAGTCCGCCCTCCAGCAACAACAGATTTTCTGCATTTATAATCACATTTTCACATATTCACAATAAACCAATGAATTTAAAATAACAGCATGAGCTGTGTAATTCAATCCCATTACCGGACGCAATTGATCCCAAAACAAGAACAACATGTTTTTTCCGTTAACATTGTGATGCTGATGCAGAAGGTGTTTAACATTTTTACTGCCTTATTTCATGCCATCCCGTACATCATTACCTTAATAACTTTTAAATGCTTAACAAGCAGATTAATATGACTTCATGGCATCATTTTCACAGTGCAAGTCATATAAATTTGGAATCAATGCCTTTGGAATTGGTGAAACTCTGGGGAGTTTTAATTTGTGTCTGACAGTTATAGTTCTGGTACATTGTGTAACAGGGTGGTGTGGATGGGAATGGGCAAAACTCACACGAATGTCCTTCTCTGGCCAGCTCTGAAGTAGTGTGGAGATGTGGGAGCGGTCGTGAATTGTAATAAATAGGCCCCTAGAAAAGAGAAAAAAAAACAGAGTTAGTGACAAAACCTTGACAACTGAATTGATTCTGCTTTGTGTCATTTTAATGATTGATTTTGGAAAATTATAGTTTCTCCTGTCATGTGACTCATAACATAGCCTGGCCTGTTTAAAGAAAATAGCCCAGAATAAAAATAAATATTAATAATAATAAAATAATAAAACAGTATGCAATAATCAAGTCTTCTGAACAGATACAATTTTTATCAATAGTATTATCATTCCTGCAGCGAATAAGAATGAATCAATTCCAATTAACCTCCCAGTAGAAGGTTCTTTCATTCCCACATGTGCTAATAAAAAGGAGTCTTTTTTATACCCACCCATAACCATCTTCACGTAAATAAATCAACAGCTTCAACTCTGGGCTACTGGAGTTTCTCAAAAAAGGTTCTCAAATGCAGCTGACATGACCAATTGTGACTGAATTTTGGGAGATGGACACTGATAATTGCATATTGTGACATGTTACACTTTGCACTAAAAATACGAAAAGGAAGAAAGAAGAAATCTATTCCAACCAAAAGTTTTTGATGGCTGAGCATGGCTCTAGGGGTGGGCGATATGACCAAAATCTTACCATGGAAATTTCATAATTATTGTTACCAGTGTCAATATTACAAAAAAACAAATATTAGCCTAAAAAAAAAAAAAAACCTCAAACTGAAATTTGACAAATAAACAGTCAGTTATTAACAAAAATAAGAAACAAATTAAAAGCAAAAGGCAAAAAAAACTACAATAGAACAAATAAATAAGAAACACTATGTACATTTTATAGAGTAATTAATGTATAGTGTATAGTGTAAAAACACTGCATATTCTTCACTATGTAAATTAAATATATATTTCTTTTTATTAAAGTTACATACGTGATATAGTTAAGAGCAGTGAGATATTTTCTCTCTTTTGAAGTTTGATTAACATGAATGACAGACAGCAGGAATATTAGACTGCTGTCACTTTAAGAGCTTCTCGGATCCAATACTGTTACAGGTGTGTTTTTTCTCAGCTGTTTGCTTTCACTTAAAGGCACAATATGTAAGTTTTTGCCACTAGAGGGCGCATAGTCAAAACAAACATAGAAGTCGGCACCTATAGCCTTAGTGGTTAGTGCATTGACATATAGTGCAACTACGCTCATGGCGACCCGAGTTCGAATCCTGTCTCAAGGTCCTTTGCTGATCCTGTTCCCCTCTCTCCTCCCAGTACTTTCCTATCAGCTCTCCACTGTCCTCTTATAATAAAGGTGTAAAAAGCCCAAAAATATAACTTTAGAAAAAAAACAAAAACAAAAACAGAAACAAAATTTCTACTAGTTGACAAATTTCTACCAGTTAATCGTAACATAAGCCGGGTTTCCATCCAAAGTTGTGAATTTAACTTATGCGGAAAATTGTAATATCACATAAAACATTTGCGTACAAACACCGTTTCCATCCAACGAGTCAAAGAGAACAAAATAGTCACTTCCTGATAAACTGGCACTAAATCACTAAGAAAAGTAAGAGAAGCCACTGAATATGGTAATTTTCATATCTAATACATTACTTGTGCCTCAGAGCGAGCAGACAAAACTAAATAAATTCGGTCATTGCTTTCGGAAGTGGAAGCCTGCTACTTGGGAACGCAGACGTATAAGACAGTTCTGGGAGGCAATTTTACAGAAATACTGTGATGACATACTTTGCTCGGGCATTTCAGAATGACTATAACAATATTTCACATGCTGTAGAATGAGAATGGTCAGCTGGTTAGTCAGATTTTTCCGTTGCATAGCACAAAGTCACATGACTTTTTTGATGCATATAGAGAAATTTATTCGGCAAATGCATTTCCATCTTCCATTTTTTGCATTAAGTCTATTTTTGCACAAGTCAAAAACCACCTCAAGTGAGCAAAAATCTTTTTATTTGGCATTTACTTCACTCGTTTCTGATGCGATACTTCAAAATGTGCATTAAAAGAGTGATGGAAACATAGCTATAGGCTATATTGGAAATAGATGCCTCTATATACATTTCTGCAAAACTGAAAAATACATACCTATATGTACGAATCACTGCAGTTTCCAGTTGAAATGAACACTAGAGGCAGTAAAACTCAGACAACTTTTATTCCTTTTCTCACAAAGTATGATTTACAGATATAGAGTTTTGATTAATAAAGCCTGATTTTCACACAATTACTTGCAGAATATTATAATATGGCTTTAAAACAATGTCAACATCCTGCAAAGTTTTGAAAATTGTCGTCACATATACAGCTTCATATGCATGAGTTTTCTAATTTGCTAGGTTTGCTTGGTAGCTCACGCGATACTGCACTTGCACTTGCACTTGCACTTGAGTAATGAAGCGCTCCGGTCTAAACCCCGTGACACTACGGTATGACAAAACAGCTCAAATCTTGAGCGTGACTTTTTATAACTGTATTTGGCTAGTTTATGTGTGAGTGCCAGACATTGTTAAGCACTTTGGTCAGCCACTGTTGTTGTTAAATGTGCTATATAAATAAAATTGAACTGAACTGAACTGAAATCCACATAAGGAAGTCAAAATAGCACAGCTGCATCAACAAATTTTGTATCACTTTTTCATTTCTTAACACTGTCAGGTTGGTTTAGGGTTGGGTTTGGTGTAGGGTATATTTCCAACAAAATAGAGCATTAACCTTTAGCGACACTCCCTGGATATTTGAATTCTGAACAGCTGCAATACGTACCTCAAGCAGCGTAATAAAAACGCAGCAATACGTGCCTGTACCAATGTAATAAAAATGTGCCACAATCACGTATTGAATGCGTGTTTTAGTGCCACTCTTTGGACATTTCACTTTGAAACTGCCGCGAAACGTGCTGTAAGGTACGCAATTATGGTGTTGCAGAAATGTATTTAGAGGCACGTATTTTTATGAACCTGAGTTGGTTATTCATGTTGACCGGTCATGATTGTCGATCATGTTTAAGTAGAGGTTATATCGATCCATGCCTAGAAAACTGATGAACAAATGCTCACTTTTGCGCACACTGACAGTTCAGTTTTATGTGTGGTCTATTAACAGTATTTGATCTTGGAGAGTGGTATTTCTGAGTTGCTAATGATTGTAGAAGATGTGGAACAGTTATCAATCATGGAATGAATAAATATGATGAACCACCTTGACTTAGCCTGCTCAGTTTTGTTTTACATAGACTTGTACTTGCAAGTAGATACAAACAATTGCACTTAACAGTGACATTTCACATTTTTCTGTTCTTGGACTTGCGAAGACTCTCTCTGTCGCTCAAACTCTCTCTCTCTCGACTGCTCTTTTTCACTTTTAAGTTCTTATTTTCTGGTCTCATGAGATCCACTGACCGTAACTGGATGAGCAGGACTCCTGGGACATCTTTCATCCTGATCTCAAAGGTATCTCCAGGACATACACCTACTGTAGATCTTTCTTCCTTCCACCCACGACTTCATGGAAAACTCCCAATCTCTCAGTCAGCCCGAGTTCACAGAATCCATAAAAAAACAGATCATTCTTACATCTGGAAGAATCTTGAAATTAAACTTCACCAGGTGGAATTGATCCAAGTCCAAGAATCTTGACGAAAGATACGAATCTTTGGACAGGAAGAGCTCAGGCAATGACAGGAAGTCTAAAGATCTGTATATAATAAATCATATGACTCCAGGAATAAAGTTTAGACATCCTTTTAGGCATCAAGAAGATGTTGCTAAATTCCAGTGCAGCGGAAAAGGCGAATAAGAGCTGTTCCTCTGCAGCTGACCCACGGTCAAACGAAAAGCACACGCCTGGGAGCAGGGATCATGCTCGAATCACAAACATAATTGAGGATGCATGCTCTTCTGACCCAGAATTCTTTAAAAGCCATTCATCACAAAGCAACATGATAAAATATCCTTTAAAGCTTCAGTAAACAAACTTAAAAGTATAATAAATGAAATGGATAATACAGATTTTATCATTAATAGGTGTTCCAGTAAGCCTCGCTTGGATGTGTCCATTGGAGGCCTCACAACTGTCAACCATTTTCCTCACATTCAAACGTTAAAGGAGAGTAAAAAGAATTTTAAAGCACCCAACAAAATGAGAAAGTAAATGTGTCATTTAAAGCTGCCAGACACAAACTTGGCCCTTTTTAAAAAACATACTGTACTACCATTAAACCTTTAACAGTTGGTAAGACATTTTAATGTTTTTTTAAAGTTTCTTATGCTCACCAAGACTGCATTTTATGATTGTAATTAAAAATAACTATTTTCATATATTTTAAAATGTAATTTACTCATGTAATGTCAAAGTTAAATTTTCAGAAGCCATTACTCCAGTCGTCAGTGTCACATGATCCTTCAGAAATCATTTTAATATACTGATTTGGTGCTCAAGAAATTTTTTTTATACTTATCAATGTTAAAAACTGTCATGGTGCTTAATATTTTTGTGGAAACCACAACCCCATAATGGTAGTGTTTGTTATGCTTTAGAAAGTAGACCTGGTGTTACATGAGAAATTTTTCCCATTATCAGTAACAACCTGTTTACTTTTTTGTTTAATTTTTGTTCTGTATGCAGTACAACTTTTAAAATTCAAGCAAAAGCTTGTTTTTCAAAATGCTAACCACATACTTCAAAGTTTTTGGATTGATGGCTGTACTTGTACATGCAGGTTGAATCCGAAACTGCGATAAGAATCAATAAGCATAGCAACTGACGGACAAATTTACTCAACCCCCATGTCATCCAAGATGTTCATGTCTGTCTTTCTTCAGCTGAAAAGAAATTAAGGTTTTTGAGGAAAACATTCCACTATATACATTTTTCTCCATATAGTGGACTTCAATGGTGCCCAAAGGGTTGAAGGTCCAAATTGCAGTTTCAAAGAACTCTACACGAAGCCAGGTGAGAAATAAAGGTCTTATCTGTTAAAACGATCAGTCATTTTCTAAAAAATCAAATCAGTTTATATACTTTTTAACCACAAATGCTTAACCTCACGGATTATGTAATCACACACACATGACGTAAGCGAAAGTATCGACGCAGTGTTTACATAGTGAACGTGCAAAGAAAGTCAAACGTCCTTCACCAGAAAGGTAAAACAACAATGTCGGACGATTTTGAAGTTGGAGAAAAAAATTAGGTAGAGGTTCTTGCACTACCCAACCTCTTTGAACCGAAGTACACAGATGAAGAACTAATTGCAGTAAAAGTATATAAAATTTAATCTTTTTTTAGAAAATGACAGACCCGTTTCACTAGATAAGACCTTTATGTTTTGGCTGGGATCGTGTAGAGCTCTTTAAAGTTCCATTGAAACTGCAATTTGGACCTTCAACCTATTGGCCTCCACTGAAGTCCACTATAAGGAGAAAAATCCTGGAATGTTTCCCTTAAAACTAATTTCTTTTCGACTAAAAAAAAGAAAGACATGAACATCGCGGATTACATCGGGGTGAGTAAATTATCAGGAAATTTTAATTCTGGAAGTGAACTAATCCTATAAGTCTTGGAGATTTATAATGCAAGCTAATATACCTGCCAATGTAATGTGTAATGTGATTTATTGTTCATTTTACTACTGACTTTTAACTCATATTTAATGAAAAGTTCAAATTTCAGACTACCAGCTAATTAAATGAGGAATTCCTTTCTGATCAGATTCACATTACAGACTTCCCCATTTAACATTAATATTCCACTCATTTAGTTCTCTGTAAGTGCCAGTTATATTCTGCAACAATTAACTTGCTCTTCTAAAAGTCACTTGAGAAAAAAATACAGCATGGAGAGAGACAAATGCCCTGATACAAGATCTGAAATTTATAAACTAGTGGAGGGAGAGAATGAAGGGTCATGATACATTAAAGCAAAGCCGACCATTGGAAAACCCACAAAGAGGCCAAATGCAATCAGCTCTGAAAGCTAATTTTCACTGTATTGCAATCATTTGCCAATATCTGCAGCATTGACATATGGCTTTGTGTTTTCTGAAGAAAAAGCACAGTTCGGAAAGGGATGGTAACCGTTCGGAAAGAGGTTCTTTAGAGTCATATATACTCTTTGATCACAAGTACAAATCATCATTTTTATGTGTCTGTTCAACTACAGTATGTCTCTGTGCTCATTATGCAAATCTGTGTTTGCCTGCAGCACACTCAGCAATACTGAATCTTGCTACCTTGTCAAGCTAGATTTCCAAAATTATTCCGCTGACAGTCTAACTCTGAGGAGAAATCACACACCATGAAATAAGAAACCTTCAAATATGGTCTAACTGCTTTGATGTCAATCCTGAAACTAACCTATTGCTAAGTTTACTTAAATTATAAATTGTTCACGCATCAGAGTAATCAGTACATCATATAACTTTATGCAACAAACATCCAGGCATACTGTGACATTTCTCCAGCACTGGGATAAGTCTTATAAAATCCATTTATTCACACATTAATTATAAGTCAAGCGTGTAGTGCTGAGCAAGTCCTGATTTTGCTGCGTTAGATGTGTTCCTGGGTCAACATATTTTATTGACCCTGGAACAACATTTTAATCTAAAATTTTAATCTTGACCACATCCCTACACCTAAACCTAAACTTACCCATGAGTAATCCCTAAAATCAGAGGAAATGATAGATGACACTGAATTACAACCACCAAACACTGATTGTAAGCCTAAACTTCACAAAAACTATAAACTGTTTTTTCAAATCTGATTGGTTAATCACAATGTTGTTCCAGGGTCAACAAAGATGTTGATCCAGGAACACGTTGCACTTGGTAAAATCAGGTTCTGCGTAGCGCTGAAATCCTATTGTAATTGTTAGACAGTCCAAGGATCAGAATCTCCACATAGGACTGATCGGGCAGACCAAACTGTAAGTCTTACAGACTTCTACGTCTATGTCTGCATCGATGTCACCAAGGCTCACCCCAGTCAGCCTGATGGGGGCACTACAGCGATCAAAAGTATGAAATCGCTCATAACTCCTAAACTGTTTGCTGTAGACTCAAGTGGCTTATGCTGTTGGAATCCTTGGCTCACGCCAGACAAAATTAAAGCCTCAGATGTGTCCGTCAAAATTTTCGGGTATTTTGCATTTTTTTAAAAACCTACTTTTGCGAACATTTCCTAGGTTTTTCACCCAATCAGAAACAAACCAATGCAAGAAGATTCTCTGGAGAGTGAATATCAATAATTATCCGAAAAAAAAAAAAAGGTGACTGTCCATCGCAAACGGATGCCAAAACGTTCGAAAGGGGCATCTTTACCAAACACACAACTTGGTCTTGGACTTTTGGTCTTTTGGACTTGGTCCAAAGTGCCACAAGAGTCTATAAGGACATTTGCTTATCTCAAAAAACATGGCTACCATAGAGCGATGAACTTTGAGCACCTATTAAACAAGGTTAACAGAGGTTGACTGGATTGAAACTCAGTGCACCTGTCTGGCTCATAGCTCTAAAGGTCTGTGAGAAATTTATGAATATTGCATTTTTTAAGCGCATAAACAATTGTATGGTTTTTCACACATACACAGTATTCATATCATACAATAGACCTCCTCGTTCAGAACAACTTTGCCTCTAGAACCACTGCTGTCAATCAAACCTGACTGAGAATATGTGTAAAAACCTACTTTTGTGAAATAGCGTAAAAGTTTTTCACTCAATCTGGAAGAAATACTGCAGTACAATTCTCTGGACTCTCTAGGTCAATAATTACCACAAAATGTTTTAATTTTGGGGCGCTATAACGGGGTCTTTTACCAAAGGGGCCTGTCCAAATATACCCAAAAAGCCTATAAAACCTAAATGAAAACTCCACAAACCTGGTGAGCACATGTGACAGGTGATTCTAAACAAGCATGCAAAGTTTAAGGGAGATCAGACCTCAGATGCCACCATAACAGTCATAAATGTTAAAATAAAATATTTCTATGGTAAATTACCTGCATTTGCCAAAGATGATCTTTTAAATCAATGATTTAGGTGGTTACAGGCTTGCTAAATAATATGTAATGTCTTTTTTATATGTGCTAAATGCCTTAAAGTGCTTAAACCCCGGTAATTGCTGCTTGAAGCTATTTTTTTATCTATTTATCTCTATAGAGACATGTGATCATAAAGGACAGCGATATGGGACATGAGTTTAAATTATGTGGCTGGATATGACCAATTTGTGGCCCCAAAAAACACTGAAAATACAGTACTTTCAGCATGTGGTTACTGTTTTTTTGACACAGACTACTTCCTAATCCTGATCCATGAGATAATTATAGGACAGAAAGTTCATCTGAGTGGAAAGAAATGTTTGAGGAGAGGAGAGGAGAGGAAAGGAGAGGAGAGGAGAGGAGAGGAGAGGAGAGGAGAGGAGAGGAGAGGAGAGGAGAGGAGAGGAGAGGAGAGGAGAGGAGAGGAGAAAGGAGAAAGGAGACAAAGAACATGCAGGTATATTGTGCAAGTACTAAAGATCCCTCAAACATGATCTCAGACGATTATTATGTTTAGGAGTGGGCACATGGTCTTAGAAATGAAAGGCAGATTTAGGTTCCACCTTTATGAACCGCCTGTGATATTTATCTAGCTGGCAAATGGAAGTGTGCCCAGAGCGGGCAGTGTAAAATTAAAGTTCTGTAAACATTGACTTGCTTCAAACGTCACTGTGGGGACACAATCCACTAACAATAAAACAGAGAGCCCAAAATCTGTGAGAGCGCTGTGTGGGAGTGTGCAAGGGCGTGCGTTTGCTCTGAGGGCTGGAAAAGTGCTTGGCTGGAACGAGATGGAGGGACGCGGATGAAAAACGAAGAATCAGCTGGACAAACACACCATCCGTTCTTTCCAACTCCCTCTCCCCTCTGGTCTGTGCGGCCCACTAGCAGCAACAATAGACTCCTCTCCACCCAACTGCCGACGGCAGCCAAACTTTCCTCTTTTCCAGTAAGAGGAGCGCTTTGCATGAGACGTTCATCTTTCTGAACCCGCCACCCTTTCCTTAAAGCCTGTGCAAAGTGCAAAGCCATTTCAGCTCCTGAAATCAGAGAATTATAATCCCAGACCATCATCGTCAGACCCTGAGTGGCAGTCTGAGGTCTGCATTGCTCTCATTATGAGAGGTCCACACATGTCTGAGGGCTTTTTAGATTAAAAATTACATCTGAGAAGAAATAAACACAAGGACTGAAGTGCATGTAGATGGTACTGGCCTTTCTCCTTCAATGAAATGTGGTGCAAATCAGCTGCTTTTGAATGTCTGTGGGTCAGAGGGGGCTGTCCGTCTATATTTGTGGGAGTCACAGACAGTTCCCCGACCCGGCATCCAGACAGCCAGAAGAGTCAAATTACCCTAGCTTACATAACAGTGAAACACACACACACACACACACACACAATGCTAATGGAATAAGCTCTCTGCAGTCAGAGTAAAAAGGACAGATAAATTATAGCCATGCTCTATTTTTCCATCAATTACTTTGCAGGAATTGTTGCGTTTTGGCATAACGTTGGCTATTAAACAGCTGACATGCCTAAAAAGCTACATCAAATAACGTAACAGGCTCATTGTGCCACAAGATTACTTCTACTCTACAGCAAAGGCCAAAACTGCACTAACATCCCATATGAAAATAGTATTAGTTGTGTCTGACCACACAGAGACTCTTTTAAGGAAAGTTAATTCAGACAGCCTTGGAAATGAATTAAAAAGCAAAGTTATAACGTTATTAAAAATTGCCTGTGTGACTATGATTTATAGATTGTGCAGATTTGGTATATTTTTATAGATGAATGTGGACTGCATTTTCTACAAGCATGTAAAATATAACAGTGTCTTGTGGGACAACAGTACACAAATCACTGTTAATGCGATCCACGTCTCATCGGACCCCATTTTGACAGAAGATTAATGCAAGGTTCATGTCAAGTAGTACAATAAGCATGACTTTGATGATTTAGTGAAAAAAAAAATAAATCTTATTCCAAACAGTTTAAGATTAAGAGAGCATCTTATGATTACACTGTAAGATTTTTAATATTTTTAAAGAAGTCTCTTATGCTCACCAAGCCTGCATTTATTTGATCCAAAGTACAGCAAAAACAGTAGAATTTTGAAATATTTTTACTATTTAAAATAGGGTTTTTTATTTAAATCTATTTTAAGATGTAATTTATTCCTGTGATTTTAAAGCATCATTACTCCAGTCAAATGATCCTTCAGAAATCATTCGAATATTCTGATTTGCTGTTCAAAAACATTTATTATTATTATTATTATTATTATTATTATTATTATTATTATTATTATTATTATTATGTTGAAAACAGCTGAGTAGAATTGTTTCAGGTTTCTTTGATGAATAGAAAGTTCAGAAGAACAACATTTATCTGAAACAGAAATCTTCTGTAACATTATAAATGGCTTTATCATCACTTTTGATCAATTTAAAGCATCCTTGGTAAATAAAAGTATTAATTTCTATAATGTAGTTCCCAAAACAAAAAAAATAAAATAAAAAAAAATAAAGAAATAAAAAAAAAATATTATATAAACTTTTTATGTCAGATAAATGGTGATCTTTGGATCTTTCTATTAATCAAAGAATCCTAAAAAAAGTACTCAACTGTTTTAAATAATGATAATCATAATTATAATCATAATCATAAAATATGTTTCTTCAACAGCAAATCAGCATATTAGAATGATTTCTGATGGATCATATGAATTCTACTGTTCAAAAACTTTTGACTGGGAGTGTATCTAAACTTTGATACACTAAATCTCTCTGCAAAAATAAAAAATTAATTAATTAATTAATTAGTAAATAATATGTACAAATTCTATAATTTATAATATATGTTATATAATATAATAGTACTAATATAATATAATATGAATATATTATATTATACAATTTAATAATAAAAAAATTAAAACAAGTAAAATATCAGAAAAGATAAATACTTAAGAATGTCACACAATTACATACGAGACAGCACAGGTTACTTTTTGTATGAAGTGTCAGCTTTCAAATTGTGTACTTTTGTAAGAAATTCAAACAAAAAATCCCACTTTGTGGCTCTTTAATGTGTCATGACAGACTGCTGTAGCATATTTACTAGCTAAAGCATAAAATAAAAATGAACGAACATCAGAAGGTATCTTATTTCGACTACAGAAAGATGTCAGTACACACTATTGTTCAAGTTTAAGTCCACTGAAGTTAATCCACTCTCCTGTCTGATTTGTTTGTCAAACAAAATGCAGATTCTGCATCATGACTGGTCAGACCGCCTGTCAATCAAGCTCAATGCAAAAGGTCAATCGACAAAACATTCTTAACCGTCATCACCAATCACATCAACACAGAGTCCTGCAGGGCTAGTCAATGTTTCTGTAAACTTGTGAGATGTCCAAGCAAATGTATTGTATAACATCCAATCTTCTGTAAAAGCTGTGACCAATGAAAAGTCATTTATCTTGTATTTCTATCCCAAGAAACTTCCTCAAACAATGGGAATCATTCATGGATTTCACCTTAAGGGGTATAAAAAATTAACTTTCCTCACCCCATTTTACCTCAGATTCAGTGGTGCATCTTCTCTATTGGCCATGTAGGTGCATGTAAAAAAGTTTGGGTTAGGTGCAAAGTGGACAAATCCTATAATCAGAGAGAAAATTGTAAAAACAGCCTGAATTGTTTATGACATATTTATTTAGATAAAGCTTTTATCCAAGCAAATGCAACAACAATATATTCCAAAGCCTCTTCTGTTGACTGTGGGTGTGCTGCACCCATGGTGCCCATTGAATCTCTGCTATAGTGTGATTACTGCCAATTTTCCCCTTGGCATAGCATCCAAATCATCTTGAACAGCTGTGTTTATGTGCCTAATGAGAATGAATATTCAAAGAAAAGGTCTATTTAGACAACATACCATGGGTAAGGTGCACTGCATATAAAAAGGATTCCATAATCACAGTACAGCAGCACACCTCTTAAAGGAGGGGTCCACTTCCAGAGCAAAAATTGACAGATAATGTACTCACCCCTTGTCATCCAAGATGTTCATGTCTTTCTTTCTTCAGCCGTAAAGAAATTATGTTTTTTGAGGAAAACATTTCAGGACTTTCTTCATATAATGGCCTGGTATGATGCCCCGATTTTGAACTTCCAAAACGCAGTTTAAATGCAGCTTCAAACGATCCCAAACGCGGTTGTAAAGGAAGAAGGGTCTTATCTAGCGAAACGATTGGTGATTTTCATAAAAATAATACAATTTATATACCTTTTTATGTCAAACGCTAGTCACTCTGCCTGAACTGTTTTTTTTCCGGTTCATGACAGTTAGGATATGTCGAAATATTCCCATCTCATGTTCTCCCTCAACTTCAAAATCATCCTATGTCGTTTTACCTTTTTTTTTTTATGGGTGTTTGATCTTCTTTGCATGTTCACTTGGGTCAGTACTTCTGCAGTGATGTAGGATGATTTTGAAATAATTATTTTAAGTTGAGGGAGAAAATACGATTGGAGTTTTTCGTCATACCCTAACTGTCTTGAGCCAGAATACACAGAGTTTAGGAAGAGCAAGACAAGATGAGCGTTTGAGATTAAAAAGTATTTAAATTGTATTTTTTAAATTAAAAAATAACCAATCGTTTCGCTAGATAAGACCCTTCTTCCTCGGCTGGGATTGTTTACAACCGCATTTGGGATTGTTTGAAGCCGCATTTAAACTGCGTTTTGAAAGTTCATAATCGGGGCACCATACCTGTCCATTATATGGAAAAAAATCCTGAAATGTTTAACTCAAAAAAACATAATTTCTTTACGGCTGAAGAAAAAAAACAAACATCTTGGATGACAAGGGGGTGAGTACATTATCTGTAAATTTTTAATCTGGAAGTGAACTTCTCCTTTAAAAAACACTGTAAGCAGCTGAAGAGTGTGCCATATGTCATCAAATTATCCACTTAGTTTGGACTTTGGTAGCATCGAATGGCAGTCAATGACTTTTTTTATCTTTCACATCTCTCTGAAATTTTGACACTATGGAGATGTGAGCAAAAAAAAAAAAGTCTGACACTAAAGTTTTAATGATAATAAACTCCCACATAACAAAATTATATGCACAAATGGAGAGGTGAATTGACACGGTCATGCAATTTCGTTTTTGCTAAAATGCCTGTCAGGCTTTTTGAGTCCTCATTAAATGTGATTAACATCCTGAGATACAATATATTCTGCGCTTTTTTATGCACATCATCCTTTTTGAAGTACTGGATTGATGTGCAACTTTCCAAGTTGTTATAAATCCCCAAGGCTAAGTGCACATACAGGAAACATAAATGCTGTAATAATGTCCCATAAAATTTAACAGGTTGTTTAAGGCCACGAGTCCCTACCTGTACGTGTGGTGTTCACATCTACAAACAGTTTTGGGCTCTATCCACATTGATAATCTGAATTTTAAATGTCCTGTGACACATAATTTTTACTGAATTTGCATCCGGAACCAAACATCAACAGTTTTGCTGAACTGAAAATGAGCAACATGACAAGTTGAGATTAATGAACTGAGTTTTTGTCCCTAAAGGTTACTTTCCCACAGTTTTGAGGAGGACAGAATTGCCCACAAGCTTATTTATTTTACTAAATCACATTTAAAGTCTCTCCAGGCTGAGATTTTGTTTCCCACAGGAGTTGTTGGACTTATTGCAGCTGATAAAATAATAAGGCACTAAAATTAAATGTAGAAGCGTCAGCGCTGTGACCTATTGGATGGGGCCTTTTTTAAATATGACACCACACAGAGTTATAAAACGCTGCAATAGCATTCTGCACAGCAATAGAGTCTGAAAAAAAGAGTTCTTTCCTCCCCTTGAGAAAATCATAGCACGCTGCATAGTGTTTCACAAGCCCTTATTAAACACACTCTGGCATCTTCAATTCATTCCCAAACTATTAAAAGATTTCTTTACGGTCAGGCCAAAGATTTTGTGCTTTGACTTCCCTACTTCACTTTATTTGAGAGAAACAGTACAGGCAGACTGGAGTCTGGAGCTTGACTTAGTACTAAACCTCATATACGAGGGTTTTTTCCTGCTAAACAGGTTTAAAAAGATTAAAGTTTGTCCAAAAAATGAATTCATTATTGTATGACTTTCTTCTTCCATTGTACACAAATGGAGAAATGTATAATAATATACTGGGGTTTTTCTCATGCAATTATATTATGAAAGAACCCTAAAAGTTATTCAACAAGTGCAGCTGGGACTGTTAAGTTCAGTCCTTAAGTTTATCATTCACTGATATTTCTGCTTTCACGAACCGGATCATTTCAGTTTGTAAACGTATCATTCAGTCCAATTCATAAAACGTAAAAGCACACTTCATTCACTAAATGGACATGCTACTTCTCCTATGTGACATGAACTTTTAATGGTACTTCAACATTAGGTTGAGTAAATTAACAACAGAATGTTCATTTTGGTGTGAAATGTTCGTTTAATATCTTCTAGCCATAAATTCTGAACACTAAGCTTTCATATTTACCATTTTCATCTAACTGAATTGTGTTTTCATGAGCTGTTCCATGAAAAAAATGATCAAAACAACACAATAATTGCACGATGACACTGTATCCAAGTCTCATGCATTCCTATATAATCCTAAAACAACAGACTACAAGCATTATGTGATTTCTTAACCATAAATCATTGTACAATGTCTTATCTCTGTAAAACAGGTCATAACATGCTGTCGTAACATTATCAAAATATTCTAATCACTCGTGCACATGGACCTCAGAACCTCTAACAAAAAAGCATGATGTTCAATTTGATGTTATTACAGGCTGCTTATTTTATGTATGACTTATGTTTTTGTAATTTGCTACACTACTTTAAAATGAAGATGTTTTCAATGTTTTTTTAAAATCCACCCAACCAATGAGTGCAAGCTTCTTGCCAAGGTGACTGGAAATTAAAACAACATCCAAAAGCCAAAAAATGGCACGGACCCAGACTAACACATCTGGACTAACAGCTAAGCTAAAGTAAAACATCTGGACTGTGAATTTTTTGGCCTCTGAGACTGAAGACCACAGGTTTAAGAGTATATAAAAATGCAAATAAGTATTACAGCATTGTTTGCGTGTACAACACCTGTTTTTCTCTATGTGATATATTTTATTGCCCCCTTTCTAATAGCTGACACTAAAATCTGGTAAATGTGCATTGTTAACCTTGAGGTCAGAACAGTGTATTTGTACAATATGTGAGAGACACTGTGTCAGGTGCCTTGATGCTCCCTTGAGTGGGAGATTCCTGAAATCCTTTTAGGACTATAAAGGGATGTATAGCTCAAATACATCTTCAAGTGATAAGGTATCACACTGAAAGCTATACTCTAAACAAGGCAACTTCATACACTGTAACAAAAAAATGACCGTGATTTTAATGGTAAAAGACTGTAAAGATGCTGCAGTAAAAACCCATCAATTGGTTAACGGTAAGTGCCTCTACTACATACGGTAAAAAACTGTATCTGACATTACATGTAATTTTACGGTAGTATACTGTTTTTGGAAGTGGAAAAAGAACGTACAATGTACAGTAAACAACCGTAAATTGACATTCCCAGAATTCCCCGCATTACATTTCACATTTCATCAGTACTTCCATAGGTTGGTATATTAACATTAGATCAGTTAATGAAATTATGGTATTTAAATGTAAATTTAAGTTAAGTTTGTAAAACATAATCTGCTGCTACTGTATTCTTTATGGCAAAATTCTGGCAACCACAGCTGCCAGTTTTTTATTGTGAATTGTACAGATTTTCTTTTTTTACAGTGTATTTTACAATTTTACTAAAATTAATTGTATTATGGCCTAAGAAATATTAACACTTACATTGCCATTCAAATGTTTGGGGTCACTATGAGGTTTTTTTGTTTTTTAATTAACACTTTTAACAGGAATGCATTAGATTGATCAAAAGCAACAATAAAAGCAAGTATAATTTTACAAAATATCTCTATTTCTATACTGTTCTTTTGAACTTTCTATTTTGTATCTATTAAATTAACACTTTTATTCAGCAGGAAAGCATTAGGTTGATCAAAAGCGACGATAAAAACAAGTATAATGTTACAATATATTTCTATTTCTATGCTGCTCTTTTGAACTGTCTACTACTTTGTATCAGTTTTGAAAAATTAATATTATCAACATTGATAATATTAAGAAAATATAAAAAATATATAATAATAAACGATTTCTGAACACCAAATCAGTATATTAGGATGATTTCTTAGGGATCATGTAACTCTGATGACCATTGTACTAAATTTTTAATATATTTATATATTTTTACATATTTTTTAAATGTTAATAAAAAGTCTGTTTGAGGCCACTGTACAAGTCTTTTATTAACTTCAATCAAAATTAATTCATCATGCCTAAATTTAGTATGTCCTGCAGCTTTAATTTCAATTTCTGGTATAAAAACCAGATGGAATTGCAAACATGCTGCACAATTTTAATAACCGGTATCAAAAAAAAAAAAAAAAAAAAAAAAAAGGACAATAAAGTCAACACCACAAAATGGTACTATTTCAGCTGCTCAAAACAGCCTCAGAAGTTTTTTTGCCCTCTGATCAATATCTCATCTTGTATAGAAAACTATTACACAAAGATGATTCTGACTCCTACTTGGGATAAAGCAGAAAAGCAGAACGTGCCGGCATGTCGCTGTGGTCGGAAAATGAGGTTTCTGAGTAACTGGAGGGCATTCACATCCATCACAGAATGGTAAACCATTCAACCTCTTACCACTAGGAAATGGGTTCTTCTTAAATAAGTCCTGATATTCAGTGCTTTGCATACTCTACAGCAGATAAATCACAGTGCATGCAAATTCACAGGGCAGGAAGACGCTGGGGGCCTCTAACACAAATGTTTTTTAAAATTGCTCTGGCATCTGGACTAGCACTTAACAACTTAAAATGTTCCCTAATTTTCAGTCTTATTTAATATTATTACCACAGTGTTCCATTGCTGGATACTTCCATGTGGAAATAACACCATAAAAACTCCCCATCACGAACAACTATATCAACCAAAACTGCCAACGCTACACCTTATTTCTTTCACCAGCCTCTCTCGCTTTAGGGCAAGGTTCCACAATTTTACAAGAAGGAAAGGAATCTCAACAACCAATTTCAAGGGGCAATTTCAATGATTTGTTACAGAGAAACATTGCCCTGGAATTGGGTAACAATGAATATTGCACAGATTTGAAACAAAATCAGCTATACAACCCCGTGGCTTCAAAATCGCAAAGGTCACAAAAGTCAGAAGTAATACATATCTATCTTTAATTTCAATGTACCAGTGCAGCTGGATCAAAAAGGCCTAACTTCATATATAACTGCAAGGCATATAGTGACTGAAGATAATGCCAAAGTGTTCAGTAAGCACAATGTGTGACAATAAAATTTTACATTAAGAAGTTTATATATATACCAAATGGAACAGAGAGAGAAATTAAACTTTCCACAACCTATGACTGTGTGTTTACTCTGGATGTGATTTTTATACCCCACCAAGTCTATACTACATAAGCTCTAAATTGTTTCACAACGTCCACAAAATCAGCGGGAGAATTCATCCCAAATGTTCTGCCATATTATTTGTCAAAACACTGTAATTCCAAACTTTTTTCCCATTTTTAATGCAAGAATAAATCTTGAACTGATGTTTTTCTGGAACCCAATAATGAACCGCTCAACACAGTTCCTGTGAAAAAGGTACAACTGCTTTATCCAAACAGGGGGTAAATGAAGGAAAAGGGAGTTTCTAAAGTTCTAGATGCTCATCGATCTTATCTTAGTGTGTGTGGGCCAAATGAAAGAGTGCATTTTAAATCTCTTTATGGGGGCCACAAAGTTTAAGGAGACCTGCGCACCCTATATTCTGCATAAATGACAACTTCTATAAGAAATCTCTGTCATTACCTCAGGAATAATAATAGACAGATATTCGACCACACACATACTCCACTTATTCCTTTCTAAACAGGTCAATAAGCTACTGTAATTAAACTGTGTTTTACACCCAAAGCAATTAGACAACTGCAGTTTTGCTCTTTGAGCTGCAAACTGCTCTGACTCAGAGTTCACCCAAAATTAACTAGCAAACCACTTGAGTTTTCAAAACAAGTCCAAATCTATAATGATGTGCCTGTGCCTCTTTCAAAAGATGACTTTATGAACTTAGCAAAACACAAAACCTTTTCACATTTGCATGTTTTCATGGTTCATACCTATTTGTCAACATTCCCGGACAAAACCCCTGACATTTCACGTAAAAGCCTTTTCTCATTTAAAAATTGTGGACCAGAAAGTTCATCCTCAGAAACTGGAAAGTCTCTGGTCTGCTTGCTTGTGTCTGGAGATCAATGGTGGGACAAGAGGGACAGCAGAAAAATCTCTTTAAACTGTCACTGCTAAAGGTCACCTCACACTGGGCCACTGTGTGGGGTTCAGAGGTCTGATATGAACCCTGCAGGACACAGGAAAGTTGACATGGTCAATTTCAGGATGGTTTTGGTTAGTCTGCTGATGCTGAGTGATAAGAAACTGGTTTATTATGCAGAGGCTGAGCACCTAAAGGAACACTCCACTTTTTTTGAAAATAGGCTAATTTTCCAACTCCGCTAGAGTTAAACAGTTGAGTTTTACCCTTTTTTAAATTCATTCAGCCGATCTCCGGGTCTGGCGGTAGCACTTTTAGCATAGCTTAGCATAGATCATTGAATCTGATTATACTGTCAGCATCTTGCTCAAAAATGACTAAAGAGTTTTGATATTTTTCCTATTTAAAACTTGACTCTTCTGTGGTTATATCGTCTACTAAGACTGACGGAAAATGAAAAGTTGCGATTTTTTTTAGGTCGATATGGCTAGGAACTATACTGTCATACCAACGTAATAATCAAGGAATTTTGCTGCCATACCATGGGTACAGCAGGCACAATGATATTATGCAGTGCCTGAAAACAGGCTAACTTCCATCAACATAACCAACATGACCACCTGCTTGCACAGGGAGACTATTTTCAGGCGCTGCGTAATATCATTGCACCACAAAATTCCTTGATTATTATGCCGGAAGCAGAGTATAGTTCCTAGCCTAGAAAATCGAAACTTTTCATTTTCCACTGGATTTAGTACGCGATGTAACCACAGAAGAGTCAAGTTTTAAATAGGAAAAATATCGAAACTCTTTGGTCATTTTTGAGCGAGATGCTAACGGTATAATCAGATTCAATGATCTACGCTAAGCTATGCTAAAAGTGCTACCCCCAGACCCGGAGATCAGCTGAATGGATTCGAAAATGGTAAAACTTAACTGTTTAACTCCAGGGGAGTTGGAAAATGAGCCTATTTTCAAAAAAAGTGGAGTGTTCCTTTAATATAACTGGAACACACTGCTACAGTGTTTCGTCTGTGTGTGAGATTCAAGACAATAATACCCAGCAGCATCTCACGCTGTGCATTTCATATTGTTGTGATTAGCACTCTAATCTGAGATTGTTGCTCCATCCTGGTGGTCTGTATGACACGTTTTAGAGGGAGGGAGTCTGTGTGTGGACATTTGTGTGAGTGTACTTACAAATAAAAAATTTGCTCCAAAGAGAAGAATCAAATCACTTGTTTTTGTCCTCTAGTCAGTGTGAGCTTTAAAGGGATAGTTTACACAAAAATGAAAATACTGTCATTAATTACTCACCCTCATGCTGGTCTAAACCCATAAGACTTTCGTTTATCTTCGGACCACAAATTAAGATATTTTTGATGAAGTCCGAGAGCTTTCTGACACTGCACAGACAGCAATGCATCTACATTCAAAATTTAGAAAGGTAGTAAGGACATTGTTAAAACAGTCCATGTAACATCAGTGGTTGAACCATAATTTTATGAAGCTACAAGAATAGTTTTTGTGCACAAAGAAAACAAAAATAACTTTATTCAGCAGTTTCTTCTCTTCTGTGACAGTCTTCGTCAGCAGCACCACACACGTGTTGTGGCACTCTCCTGTACACGTGGCGAAGGCTAACACAGAAGAGAAGAAATTCTTCAATAAAGTTGTTATTTTTGTTTTCTTTGCACACAAAAAGTATTCTTGTAGTTTCATACCTTTACAGATGAATCACTAATGTCACATGGACTGTTTTAACAACGTCCTTACTATCTTTCTACTATCTTTTCTTTTCAGTTGCTGTCCATGCAGTGTCAGAAAGCTCTCGGGTTTCATCAAAAATTTCTTAATTTGTGTTTCAAAGATGAACAAAGGTCTTAAAGGTTTGGAAACTACATTATCCTTTTAAAATTAGTGCAAACTTCTGTAATCATTTGTCATCTGTCATCTTTAAAAGAGCAACTTCTGTCATCATTTACTAATGCATGTCATTCCAAACCTGTACAACTTACTTTCTTTGTGGAAAACAAAAGATATTTTTGACTTCTTTATTTTCCACACAAAGAAAGCCAAAGTGTTACAGTAGAGGTCAAAAGTTTACATACACCTTGCAGAATCTGCAAAAATGTTAATTATTTTACCAAAACAAGAGAGATCATACAAAATGCATGTTGTTTTATTTTAACCTGAATAAGATATTTCACATACAGTCCACAAGAGAATATAATAGTTGAAACTATAAAAATGACCCTGTTCAAAATTGTTTATTTTGCTGTTCTTCAGAAAAATCATTCAGGTCCCACAAATTCTTTGGTTTTTCAGCATTTTTGTGTATTTGAACCCTTTCCAACAATGACTGTATGATTTTGAGATCCATCTTTTCACACTGAGGACAATGGAGGGACTCCTGTGCAACTATTACAGAAGGTTTAAACGCTCACAGATGCTTTAGAAGGAAATACAATGCATTAAGAGCGAGCTAGGGGGTGAAAACCTTTTGAATTTGAAGATTGGGGTGAATTTAACTTATTTTGTCTTCTGGGAAACATGTAAGTATCTTCTGGAGCATCAATATGAGTCCCTCAGTTGTCCTCAGTGTGAAAAGATGGATCTTAAAATCATACAGACATTTTTGGAAAGGATTCAAATACACAAAAATGCTGAAAAACCAAAGAATTTGTGGGACCTGAAAGATTTTTCTGAAGAACAGCAAAACAAACAAGGAATTCATGAACAACTATCACTAGACTAGAAAAAAAAAAAAAAAAAAAAACACACACAGTATTAAGAATCAAGCCTATGTAAACTTTTGAATGGGGTCATTTTTCTAAATTCAACTATTATTTTCTCTTGTGGACTACACGTAAACGTATTTTATGTGAAATATCTTATTCAGGTCAGTACTAAATAAAAAACAACATGCATTTTGTATGATTTCTCTTATTTTAGTAAAATAATTAACTTTTTCCAGATTCTGCAAGGTGTATTTAAACTTTTGACCTCAACTGTATATTTGAAATATTAAATTTCACACGTTCACAGAAAAAGTAATAAAGATTTGGAACGACAAGTGTGAGTAAATGATGACATTTTGGAATGTTCATCTTTTTAACGTGAAAAAAAACACAGGTTCAAAAATTCAAGTAATATTAGTGATATTATCAAGCAACAGATGAACTTGCACCAAAAATACAGTAATTTGACTAGACACACAGTCCTCAACAAAAGATATGGAAAGCTTTTCTCCCTCATTTTACTCCTTCTTTTTATCTTGCCATCCTAATGATGCACAATTATATGGTTAGTTGCATTTTAGCATAGCTTTCCCTCTGCTGTTCTTCCATCCTATCAGAACAGACCTGGAGCATATTTTTGGGTTTCAATCCTCCAGTTAGGAACCACTCTCCTATATCATAAAATCAGAAGTAATGAGTCTGCTAGGCATTCTTTCCAAATACTTTGCATTTAGGGAGATTGTGGAAGGCTCTGTGTAACATTGAGGGGTGTGGAATGCTCCAAAATTTCCCCTCATTTGAGGATCCTAGGAAATCCCTCAAAATGAATCACTGAAACAATGAAAAGACTTGAAATGCATTCTTATTTTTGATCACGTCCAGACCGAACTCACTCCACAAAATAGAGTGCTAAGGAAAAAAAGAGGCATAGTTTGATAGATAAAATTTGTGATAATGGCTTGTTCTTCACAAGCTAAAGAAGCACAGGAAGCAGAAAATGATAACAATCTCACAACATATGCCAAGCTCATCAATGAACTAAAGGTTATACTTATTTATACTGGCATATACTTCAAGAAGTTAAAAAAATCTGACAGCACAGCCTCCAAATTCCACCATACAATAGATTTCTGTTATGACAGGATGTATATTCAACTCTCCAGACAGATGTTTCAACTTTCCAGAAGCGCTCAGTTTCATTTGCCTGCAGGCGAGATATTCGACGATTTGTAGAACAATTCAAAAAGCAGAGCGACAATGCCAGGAGCTGAAAGAAAAGCTGTCAGTCGGATGGATGTGTTTGCTAAAGGAACGTGTTGAAGGAGAAAGAACTTAACTATAACAACAAATTAAATAACGTTCAGCAGTCTCTTACCGAGGTCTCCTGAAGGTAAGACCGTACTGCTGGCACGCTAGACCGACCGTAGGTGTGTACACAATGGGCATGAATCTCTCTACATCTGAGGTCAAGACCCGGTAAAACAGCTTCTCATTACGGTCTTGAAGGCTCATCAGAAAGACGTATCTGCAAGAAAGTAGAAAATACTGTAAATATGTCAACATGTATTAAAGGATATTTTATAACAAAGTTCAGCAAATGCTAAAGGAAAAAGCAACTAAAGCTAGAAAGCAGGACAGATACAAGGTACGGAGAGTAGCTGCATGGTTTTCAGGACATCTTGGGATTATATTTGCTCCACATTTAAAGGAAGGATTACCTAAAGCACCTACCCAACCATTTAAAGCTGATGTTACAGACTTATGTCTGCATAGACTGTTGAGTAAACTGGTCAATTTAACCTTAAAGTTTTCTGCCAAAATGGAGCTTCTGAATATGGTATGTGACAGGGAATCAGAGGACAGCATTGGTTTAGTCAGCCCTCTTTAATTCTTAATATGTGACTATGGTAGAGAAGAACAAGATTTGACCAACAGTCAGTAAAGTGTGACACCTCCTAGCCGTTTTTGAGTCGTTTCGATTCAGCTAGTGTGACACCAGCTTAAAAAAGTAACAAATCCTGCCCACATCCACAGGAGAGTGGGAAGGTATGAAAAAAGAAACAAAAAACATGAGGACTGAGGAGCAAATAGATGAAACAAAATGAAAGAGAATAATGCATTAAATGCTAAAGAAATTACTCTAATTGGATGAACAGAATCAATACACTGTCTTTTGCCTTTAATTTTGTTTTGCATGGTGGATTTACTGTAGTCCACTCAACAAATATCAATTAATTAATTATCAACTATGATATGATGTAATACTGTCTATTTATTATATATACACACACACACAGTTGATGTCAAAAGTCTTATTTTACCAAAATAAGAGGGATCGTACAAAATTCATGATATTGCTTATTTAGTTCTGACCTGAATAAGATATTTCACATAAAAAAAAAAATAGTTTATTTATAAAAATTACTCTGTTCAAAGGCTTAAATCCCCTTGATTATTAATACTGTGTTGTTACCTGAATGATCCACAACTGTGTTTTTTTGTTTAGTGATAGGTGTTCATGAGTCCCTTGTTTGTCCTGAACAGTTAAACTGCCTGCTGTTCTTCAGAAAAATCCTTCATGTCCCACAAATTCTTTGGTTTTCCAGCATTTTTTTGCGTATTTAAACCCTTTCCATTAATGACTGTATGATTTTGAGATCCTTCTTTTCACACTGAGGACAACTGAGGGACTCATATGCAGCTATTACTATTACTACTATTATTGAAGGTTTGAACGCTCACTGATGTTCCAAAAGGAAGAAAAAAATATGCATTAAGAGCCAGGGGTGAAAACTTTTGAACAGAATGGATATTCGTACATTTTTCTTATTTTACATAAATATCATAGTTTTATCATTTAGTATTAGTAGCCTTCAGAGGCTACAGAAGATAATTACATGTTTCCCAGAAGACAAAATAAGTTAAATTTACCCTGATCTTTAAATTCCAAAAGTTTTCACCCCCCAGCTCATATATTAGGTTTACATTGTAGGCAGAGGGACACATATTAGAAAAGAAATTACATGAAAATACCAACAACTGTAGAACAGAGATTACCATACTGTCACATTAAAAAGTCTTGACTGCTTCTTCTAAACAAAGCTCAGGAATAATTAGGGATTTTCCTTGCTTATGTCAAAAAGCTAGGAAAAATACACACCGAGAACAAAAATGCCCCTGGAGATCTTAAACACAAGTTCCTTGTTATAGAAATACGTTTAAGAGAAATATGTTCAAGTTCTACATCTGACCCAAATTAACAAGCCCACGTCACATTCCCCATCAGTACGAGCAAGCTTTCCGTCAAGGCAAAAGCATAATATCTCTCTTGTTTGGCTTGGGAATAGCGTGCCCACCTTCCTGAGTCAGGAGGAAACAGTTATATGTTTACCAGGACTGTAAAATAACAAAGGTGGGATGAGAAGAAATCAAATTCTAGGTGAGTGTCAGCTCTGTCGCAACAGTCATGAACTTAGATCGCTGCGCTCTGACAGCATTTGTGAGGGCAAAATGTGTGAGTGATATTTTGCCACCTTGTTACCTAACTGCGTCTCAGGAGAGTCAACTAAACGTCATTCTCGAGACCTGGCTAGGCTAGAATCTGGCTGGATTGGCTGTCTTCTATTTTGGCAAAGCCAACTGCTGTTGTAAAGCTGTATGTATTCCCAATAAACCGTTGGAAGTAATGGCTTTCACAGAGTTTATACTGTTCCTACTATATGCGGTCGCATTGTAAAGGGGAAGGCAGTACTTCAAAATGAGGTGCTTAGATTATGTTAACAAGCGTGATAATTCTGAAATTAAAGGAACATTATTCCTGTATACGCTTAAATCAGACAGACAGCTTCTTTCCTAATGCGTTTCGCTTTCTTACAAAAAATTTTTCAACCAAGCTTTTAAACTTAAATGTTTTTCCTGATGCCTAAGGCTGCTGGATACTGCAATTACTTGTTAAATATCACAATAGGATAATGCTTTAAAGGGATAGTTCATCCAAAAATGAAAATTCTGTCATTTATTACTCACCCTCATGTCGTTCCAAACCCGTAAGACCTTCAATCGTCTTTACGACACAAATTAAGATATTTTTTGATGAAACCCAAGAGCTTTCTAATCTTGTACAGACAGCAAGTACCACATTCAAGGCCCAGAAAGATAGTAAGGACTTTAAGTAAGCACTCTTCCAAGCAGTCTTTGATGCATGTTCAGGGTCAAAAATCAAAAATATCTTAATTTGTGTTCCAAAGATGAAAGAAGGTCTTACGGTTTGGGAACGACATGAGGGTGAGTAATTAATGAGAAAATTTTCATTTTTGAGTGAACTATTCCTTTAAGTGAGTGTAAAACCTATTCAAATATATTACAAAACTAAAAATGATATAACCAAGAAAGCTGTTTCTTGTTCTTTTGACATGAAATCATCGGCAGCGGTTGACTTGGGCTGACTCATTCTCTCAGAGTAATATGAAAGCATCATGGTGACGGCTTGTTGATTGTTCCGCGTATGTTAACAGATCGCACACACTCACACATGAAAATACACATACACACACAACACAAGTTGTATGCCCAGTCTATTCTCAACTATCTATGTTAACCACACATTTACAATATTTACACATTCCAATACAAAAAAACAAGATGAAATGAATGTCAAACTACATTCCGTACAAGTCACAACATTCCATTAACTCTGTCCATATTTGTGTATTTAAATAACAAGCACCAACAATCAAATCCCCTATTTATGATCGAGTCCAATCTTTATATAAAGAAACCAATTACAGTGAATGAAAGCCCAATGTGTGATAATCAAAGCAGATCTCAAACCACACAACAACACTGCACAAGGAGCTTCTATTTGCTAAGTTATTCAAATGCCTTGAGAGAAAGATTATTTATGCATAGATAAAGGCTTCCTGCAGTCCTCACCGCTTGATATTAATCAAACAAATGATCAGAATGAGAAGCTGTGTATTATGTGATGAATTAGCTTGGTCGTGAAATGTCTACTCATTATTGCTTCTCAGTCCATTGATCACTGCTTATGGCAGAGACTGTTTTCAAAGGCCTGCTGTACTCAGTCAATAAACTGTCAAAACTACTTGTCTCCCTAATCCAAGCCAACAAATGCTAGTACTCTCTTTTTTCCATCTTTGACAGAAATACCCTTTAAATATTTTTGTTAAAAATGTTGGCATGCTTCTCATCCCTTTACAAAATTCAATCAGCAGAACATCAAAATAGCTCTGATAGTCTGGGAAAGAATCCCTCATTGCTCTAGCAGTCAGTAATATGCGTGCCGAGGTCAGGGTCATTCGACAGAAAGCGACCCGTCCAGAAATAAATTGCTCTACTGTCTGCAAGGAAAAAAACAAAGACTTTTATGTGACTAGTAGCCTTGAGATATGACAGAAACATAATTTCCAGAAAAGCCAGGCCTTTAAAACATAGGAACAGATCTCCTGCTGCTTTGGGAGTGTCGTAACAGCAGGGGCTAATGAATTCTGGGAAAATGCTAACTGACAAGATAGCTGAAAATCTATTGATGTTGTTTAGATGATACTTTGATGATGCATTTTATATCCCATCAACCAGCAGGGGTATTCAACTCTTGATGTCCCTTTGCTGTGCAAAAAAAAGATAAGAAAAGTAAACCCTTCTTGCTGTAACAAATGATCTACGTTTATCATCCAAATGGCAGCAACAACAGTAGGTCTTACACCTAGCACTATCTCTGTGGTCTGAAAGATCTAGTTACAGAGAACAACAGATAGATTTGAGACGAAGAAATTATAGTGCAGAAGGATTGTCTGACAGCAGCATGTCAGTACCCAATTTCCTCACCTGTCCAAGTCATCCTTTTTCAGCTCGTAGTTTCTGAGGACACGCAATACCTGCACATCTTGGCTAAGGAAGCAGGGAGGCAACAGGCCATGAATGCCCAGCTGCAAGCGCTCTTCCAGGGAGAACGCCATCCCCTGCAAAGAGGACACAGAACAGTCAACTTTTAGCAATTATTACCGAACATATCAGGACACCAACTTGCACTGCTTAGTTTAAAATCAGAGTTACCTGAATGTTAGAATACATTTTACTTTCATAATATGACTAATTTCAAAATGAAACAGTATATTAAAGAATTTATTACAAGACATTATTTTATTCATTGGGAATTGATTGGTAAAAAAAAAAGTTGGCGATATATCAAGTTTCTTTCTACACTTGAGGCCCAATGTTTACATACACCCTGCAAAATGTTAATTATTTTACCAAAATAAGACGGATCATACTAAATGCATGTTATTTTTTATTCAGTACTGACCTGAATAAGATATTTCACATAAAAGATATATAGTCCACAAGAGAAAATAACAGCTGAATTTAAAAAATGACCCTGTTCAAAAGTTTGCATACGCTTGATTCTTTATACTCTGTTGTTTTTTTTATTTTGTTTTTTTAGTGATAGCTGTTTATGAGTCCCTTGAACAGTCCTCCTGAACAGTTAAACTGCCCGCTGTTCCTCATAAAAATAAAAATCCTGAAGCTCCCACAAATTCTTTGGTTTTTCAGCATTTTTGTGTATTTGAACCCTTTCCAACAATGACTGTATGGCTTTAAGATCCATCTTTTTACACCGAGGACAACTGAGCAACTCATGTGCAACTATCACAGAGGGTTCAAACGCTCACTGATGCTCCAGAAGGAAAAAAGATGCATTAAGAGCCGGGAGGTGAAAACTTTTGAACAGAATGTAGATGTGTACATTTTTCGTATTTTGCCTATATATCTTTTTTTTTTCATTTAGGATTGCCCTTCAGAAGCTAAAGAAGATACCACATTTCCCAGAAGACAAAATAAGTTACATTTACCCTGATCTTCAAATGCAAAAAGTCCCCGGAAAGGGTTCAAATACACAAAAAAGCTGAAAAACCAAAGAATTTGTGGGACCTGAAGGATTTTTCTGAAAAACAGCAGGCAGTTTAACTGTTCAGGACAAACAAGGATCGTGTAAACAACTATCACTAAACAAACAAACAAACAAAAAAAAAAAAAAACAGCTGTGGATCATTCAGATAACAACACAGTACTAAGAATCAAGTGTATGTAAACTTTTGAACATTTTTATATATGACTACTTTATGTGAAATATCTTATTCAGGTCAGTACTGAATAAAAAATAACTTGATAACTTGTATTTTGTACAATCCCTCTTATTTTGGTAAAATAATTAACATTTTGCAGATTTTGCAAGGTGTATGTAAACTTTTGACCTCAACTGTACTGTATGTAAAATCACTACAAGCACTACTAAAGTAATAAGAAACGTATATACTTTGCATTCATTTCAATAATTAATCTTTATTCAACTAAGCCTCTGCAGCTGTATTATTAAAAGATTGTTTGGAAAAGCTTAAATAAATCCCCATATTTCCCTTCCATATATCTTAGATGACTAAAAGGCTTTATGTAGCTGCTCAAACAGCTCTATTCCCAACTCACTGTTTGTTATGTGAGGAAGTCCGTAATGCAAGCAAAGCCAAGGAAAGGTCACAAAGGGCCACGGCTGAATCACACCACAGTGTGGCGTACAGCCAACAGAGCAAGGCTGCTACTTTGCTGCCGTGACCCTTGACATTTACCCTGACCCTGAACTCTACAAAACAAATGCTACAGCCAGGGGGCCCCGAGTTCATATTACCAAACTCTCCACATGTGCACTGCTGAGCAAGATTTGTTCCACAGAAATGGATGCCTATTTAGGAATATCTGTGAGGACCAAAAGCTGTGGCATTTGAAGCCAGCCTGTCTTTTCCTTAATGACAGACTTGCATCATCATTGCCATACCTCTGGCCGCTCCTTCAGAGAAACCACTAAGGAAGGCTCAAAACCCCGAAAGGCTGAGCTAGATTTGCTTTTTAAACAAGTATATGCAAGTCTGGCTTTTCAGCCCTTTTTCATCTGGTTATGTTAAATGGTCTGTTTGTAAAAATGATTTTGGCCTTGTAAACACAAGACCAGTCTGCACACGTGCAATAAGATGTAGTGTTATTGACACAGCTGAGGCCAAAAGGACCTCGCTATATAAAAACACTGAGCATTTTGCTGCTGCTTCATTAGATAAAAATGAAATGCTATATTTCTGTAATATCTGCAAGACATTTTAACTCAGAGTTTGACTGTTCTGTGTGGAACATTAGATCAAAACAATGCTAATTTGGCAAATTAGATCAAAACCAGAAAAGCAGACAAAAATATTGTAATATTTATGTACAGTAATATTAATATTTCTGTCAGAGGCAAGGGAGGCAGGGCCTCCTCAAAAAATTAGATGAGAAGAAAACTGTAGAACAAAAATAAAACAACCCAAATATTACAAAACAAGACATTAAAAAGTTTATAAATCACTTGTTTTTCTAAAGTAAAACTGTCCAAAGTTACAAAGGGAGTCCATGTTCCTCTCGCCTCCCCTGAACCACTGAGTTTTAACAGACCCCTTAAAGCATGCAGTGAGTTTGTTGGGGGGGGTAACTGATAATGAATTTGGGGAAAGTCAAGTGAGAGGAGGCAATGCCTCCATTGCGATATGATTGAATATGACTGTTTAGGATCAGCTGTGATTGATTCATAAATCCCGCCTCTTTTGTTTGAATACGTTCCACATTTGCAAATCAGTCAGAATGAATAATATAATGACATTAATGGAAAGACTAACAAAAAAGTATGTAAACAACACACACACTTACATATCACCACTTTGTCAAGTCAAAATTAAAATATACCATTTTCTTTTAATAATTTAAGATTTGTAATGTTTTTTTTTAAAGAAGTCTCTTTTGCTCACCAGGCCTGCATTTATTTGATCCAAAGTACAACAAAAACAATGAAATTCTGAAATATATTTACAATTAAAATAACTGTTTTCTATTTGAATATATTTTAAAATGTAATTTATTCCTGTGATTTCAAAGCTGAATTTTTAGCATCATTACATTACACAATCCTTCAGAAACCATTCTAATGTTCTGATTTGCTGCTTAAAATACAGGTATTATTATTAGAATTTTTTCAGGTGTCCTTGATGAATAGAAAGCACAGCATTTATCTGAAATATAAATATTTTTTAACAAAATGTCTTAATCATCACTTTTGGTCAATTTAAAGCATCCTTGCAGAATAAAAGTATTATTTCTACAATTTCTTTCCTAAAAAAAAATTATAAAAATTATACAGACTCCAAGCCTTTGAATGGTATAATGTATAATGTTACATAAGCTTTTCATTTTCGATCTTTCTATTCATCAAAGAATCCTGAAAAATTACTCAGCTGTTTTAAATATTGCTAATAATAATAAATGTTTCTTGAACAGCAAATCAACATATTAGAATGCTTTCTGAAGGATCATGTGAAAACTGGAGTAAAGATATTGAAAATTTATATTTGATCTATTTGAATATATATTAAAATATATTAAAAAAAACGCTATTTTAAATAGTAAAAATATTTCAAAATTGTACTTTTTTGCTGTACTTTTGATCAAATAAATCCAGGCTTGGTGAGCAGAAAAGTCTTTAAAAAACATTAAAAATCTTACTGTTCAAAAACTTTTGACTGGCAGTGTACATCAACATACAATTTCAAATATATATTAATATACAACTTATTGAAACTTCAAACACTCAAATTTCCTCAGGCAATGCTTGTTTGTGCTAGCTACAATACAAACACAACAAACAGCCCTCAATAAACAGCATGTAACAGCACTTTTTGGCTTCTAGAATGATCCTGTGGCAAAAGTGCAGACTTATTACTCAGTAGCCATTGGACGCTATTTGTAACTTCTCTCGTGTCTGTCATCTTCTGAAGCTAACTGTGCAGTGCGCCACTGATGGTCTGTATTTAAGAGCCTCGAAAAGTCAACGCCATTCTGCCAGGTCTGAATTGCAACCTTTGTGATTAAAAACGGACATTCTATTTTGCTCAAAAAGCTGGTGGTTTTTGCAAGACTATCCCTAGACACTTATGATTACATCAGATTTCCTTTCTGTCGGTTTGTAGGGTTGTTAAAACACTAACTATACCGTATATTAGAGACTGTTGAGAGAGCTGTCTAAAACACATCCAAAACAACTTTGACTTAAATAAGCATTTCATTGACCTTTACTGACACATGCAAACGCCTAAATGTGCTTTGGTAGGGTGTCTTCAGCCAACATATTCCTAGCGATTTAAGAAGATTGATGATGACTTGAAAGCAATAGCAACAGACGTTCTCAATGAGAACAGCTCTACCTAATCAAATATAATTACTCAGAAAACTCTATACGAACACTGAATGGTTCCTTGTGGCATATGTGTAATGGAGACATCGGTGGAACCGGGCCCAAGCGGCAAATTAATGTCTCTGACAATGGAGCTGCAGGCGGAACTCCGGAGGGCACGTCCACAGGGCCCAGGGACTGGCATTCTGATCGTGGCCACGGATGGCTGGACTGGGGAAAGTGGTCTGTTTGATGGCACGCATGGATGGCAAGATTTGAGCAATGAGTCCCGGAGCTCCTGGCAGGACAGGCGTGGGAAATGGTGAGGAACTTGGCACTGGTTTAGAGCGACTCAGCATTGCCAAGATGTCAAGATGAGTGCGAGACTTGCGAATCTTGCTCTATATATAGGAAACACAACAAGAATGTAGCTATCTAGATCAAAAGGATTGTAAATAGTAGGACATGGACAGAATAGCAAACAGAGCAGTCTATCGCCCCGATGGATGCATCATTTAAAAGCACTTAAAGGGATTGTTTACACAAAAAATGTCAAATCTGTCTTCATTTACCCACTGCAATGTCTGTCCGTTTCAACATGTAAGGCTACACAACTTAGGAAAAAAAGATATAATAATTCATTACATTTATATAGTGCTTTTCTGCTTTTCTAAGCACTCAAACCACTCTAGATTTTGAGTGTGCAGCATCCACTTGGATGATGCGACGGCAGCCATAGTGCCCCAGAAAGCCCACCACAAACCAGCTTATTGGTGGAGAGGAGACCGAGTGATGAAGCCAATCAGTAGATATGGGGTTTGATAGGAGCCATGATTGTCAGAGGAAAATGGGCAAATTTGGCCAGGATGCTGAGGTCACACATCTACTCTTTTTGAAAGAAATCCTGGGATTTTTAATGACCACAGAGAGTCAGGACCTCAGTTTAACATCTCGTCCGAAGGACGGTGCTTTTTGACAGTATGGTGTCCCCATCACTATACTGGGGCGTTAGGACCCACATAGACCACAGGATGAGCAGCAAGCAACCTAGTTTTCTCAGGAGGTCTACCATCCTGACCAGGCTTGGCTTCAGTGGGCGACAGTGTTAAAAATGTTTGTTAATGAGCTTTTTTTTATCATGACTAAGGCGAGACGAAGACGAGACGACAATAAGGTCAATAAATGAAAACTGTGACTGTATCTAGATGCAATTTCATTGACGGAAAAAAAACTAAAATCTATTAAAAAAATAAAAACTTTACCTAAAACCTCTCTTTATTTTTGTCAAAGAAAAGGAGACATAATAATATTGCAGATTGAATGCGTTTACACGCCTACTACGCGAGCTTTCAAATGTGGTTGCCAGATAACAAGACTTCAAATCCTTCAATTAGAGCTTTGCTGTTACAAGTATACATTTTCTGGCCGGTGGTTTGCTTATTTTAAGCAATCTGGCAACCATGCACACACGCTTGCTCCTCATTGCAGAAGCGCTGCCGACAAGGATCTGAAAACACTGACAAACAAACAAAAAATTTATATTCCTGTTAACTACAAATTCTCGTCTTGCACTAGTTCTGTGATGCAATGACTTCATGTATTATGTAATCACACTGGAAAGGTCACACGTGGTTGGTTCTTCGTCTGTGTATTTCGGTTCAAAAAGGTAGAGTAGGGCGAAAAACCCCATCTCATTTTCTCCTATTTTAAAATAATCTGACATCTTTGTTTTTAGAAAATGACCAATTGTTTTGCTAGATAAGAGCCTTATCCTCATCTGGGATTGTGTAGAGCCCTTTGAAGATGTATTGAAACTGCAATTTGCAAACTGCAACCTGTTGGCCACCATTGAAGTCCATTATACGGAGAAAAATCCTGGAATGTTTCCCTCTGTAACAGGACTCTTGAGAAGCGTGACAGATCCAAGTGTGAGCTTTTATTAAACACAACGTAGTCAGACAGGCAGGGTCGATCTCCAAACAAACAGTAATATCCAGGGCAAAAACAATAGCGAAATCCAGAAAACAGGCAGAAGGTCAAAATACCAAGAGAGCAGTCAAAGTAGCAAAATAAACAAGGCAATGAAACAAGGCAAAAACGATGGCAAGGAAACAGAACAAAACAATGGCAAAAACAAGGCAAAACTATGACAAGAAACCAAACCGTGAAAATAACAAAAACAAGGCAAGGAAATCCGAGAAAATGCTTAGTAGAGTCCGCACAGGCCCATCATTGGCAGACAGTGGAACCCTGGAGGACCTGGACTGTGGAGGTGTGGCAGACAGTGGAACCTTGGAGGACCAGGGCCATGGAGCTGTGGCAGACAGTGGAACCCTGGAGGACCTGGGCCGTGGAGCTGTGGCAGACAGTGGAACCTTGGAGGACCAGGGCCGTGGAGCAATGGCAGACAGTGGAACCTTGGAGGACCTGGACCGTGGAGCTGTGGCAGACAGTGGAACACTGGAGGTCCTGGGCCGTGGAGCAGTAGCAGACAGTGGAACCTTGGAGGACCTGGGCCGTGGAGCAATGGCAGACAGTGGAACCTTGGAGGACCTGGGCCGTGGAGCAATGGCAGACAGTGGAACACTAGAGGGCCTGGGCCGTGGAACAGTAGCAGACAGTGGAAACTTGGAGGACCTGGGCCATGGAGCAATGGCAGACAGTGGAACCTTGGAGCAGAAGTCCACCATGTTTGATTCGGAGGAGCCTGGAGCCATGGTGGAGCAGGGAGAGCAGGAAGCCATGGTGGGGCAGGCAGAGCTGGAAGAGAAGGGAGCCATGGCAAGGCAGGCAGAGCAGGAAGCAATGGCAAGGCAGGCAGAGCAGGCATAACAGGGAGCCAAGGTGAGGCAGGCAGAGCAGGTAAAGCAAACAGGAGCAAAGATATCCACAGAAGAACAAATGGCATCCATAGCAGAGCGGAGAGTTCTTGATTAGCCTTCTTGGCCATGACATGGCAGGCAGAGGGTTCATGATTGGCCTTCTTGACCATGAAATGGCGGGTAGAGAGTTCATAATTGGACGCCGCCCCCATAGGAAGTTCTGCAGCCGGAGCCGCCACCTCCGGGGGCATTGGCGCAGACTCATAGTCAGACGTGGCAGTGAGTTCATGGGTGGACACCACCTCCTTAGAAGGTTCTACAGAGCATGCTGACACCTCAGGAGGTATTGGCGCAAACTCTTGGACAAGAGAGGCCTCTGGCACAGACTCGTGGACAGATGAGGCCTTTGGAGCAGACTTGTGTACAGATGAGGCCTCTGGAGCAGACTCGTGGACAGACGAGGCCTCTGGAGCAGACTCGTGGACAGACAAGGCCTCTGGAGCAGACTCGTGGACAGACAAGGCCTCTGGAGTACAGTGTGTAGCCCACACGCTTAAAATGGCAATAGCCATTACAGGCAGCACAGTAGATAGTGGGATGCCTGCTGGTCTTGAGGGTGTGGATGCTGTTGATATCTGGCTTGGGAGCGTGGGCTCTGCGCGGTTTGGGCGATGAGACGAGACTTGGCGAGGCTTTAAAAGGACGGCTGAGACCTGACGAGGCTCCGGGATGTCAGCTGATACGTGACAAGGCTCTGAGGGGTCAGCTGAGATGTGAAGTGGCTTTGGAAGGTCAGAGGGGACCTGGTGAGGTTCTGGCAGAACGGCCGTGGCTTGGCGAGGCCCTGTACTAGCAGCCATGTCGTGAAGAGGTGCTGTTGGGAGCGCAGCTGTTTCTTGACTTCAGGAAGGTCTGTTGTGACTTGACTTGACTCAGGGAGGTCTGCTGTGACTTGACTTGACTCTGGGAGGTCTGCCGTGGCTTTACTTGACTGTGGGAGGTCTGCCGTGGCTTGACTTGACTCAGGGAGGTCTGCCGTGACTTGACTTGACTCAGGGAGGTCTGCCGTGACTTGACTTGACTCAGGGAGGTCTGCCGTGACTTGACCTGGCTCGTGAAAACCAGCTGTGACTTGACTTGGTTCATGAAGGTCAGCTGTGACTTGACTTGGCTCATGACGATCTGCTGTAACTTGGCTTGGCTCATGAAAATCAACTGTGGCTTGGCTTGGCTCATGGGGAACAGCAGCTGTGTCTTGGCTTGACTCATGGGGAACAGCAGCTGTGTCTTGGCTTGACTCATGGAGAACAGCTGTATCTTGGCTTGATTCATGGAAAACAGCTGTGACTTGGCTTGATTCAAGAACTTCAGCTGTAACTTGACTTGATTCCGAAGTAACAGCTGTAACTTGACGTGGCTCAGGAAACACAGCTGTCACTTGATTTGGCACTGAACATGCAGCCCTGACTTGACTTGACACCGGAGGATCAGGCGTCACTTGATTTGTTTTGTGTGTGGCAGACATGGTGAGATGAGATTTGGATGAGATGGTGTTGCACTGAAGAGGCTTGGGTGTGGTAGCCATCTTGGCCGGGGACTCAGATGGAAGCGGCCATCTTGTGAGCAGGCTTGGGGATGGCGGCCATCTTGTGAGCAGGCTTGGGAATGGCGGCCATCTTGTGAGCAGGCTTGGTGATGGCAGCCATCTTGTGGACTGGCTCTGGGACGACAGGCATGGCGTGAGCAGGCCCTGGAGCTAGACGTCTTCACGGAGGACCCGAGACCCGAGGACCCGGGACCCGGGACCCGACCCAGGACCCGTACGGGTTCGGGTCTATATTTTAAATGGTCAGTCGGATCCGGGTCGGGTCCTAATCTATTACCTCGGGTCCCGGGTCTGTTTAACATTTGTGTGTAATACCCGAATCGATCGGAGAACACCGCACTCGCCAGTGATCAGTTTCGGTCAGCACTTTGCGTGTGTTTTGTAACTTGCAACTTGTAAAATTAGGACGAGAAAAGTGTAAGCGGGAAATAAGGTGGGGAAAAAAACATGCGTGACGCGAAGTTAACGCTAGTACTGCAAGCGGACGGTATCAAGCTGTCTCATGTGAATTCCTCCTTTAAGCTTCATAAGATTAACTAGGTGGAGCTTTAAGCATATGTTTTGCATTGTTTTCTACTGAAGAAGAGACGCACCTACTGAACACGCACGATGGTGCAGTGCAGTCGGCTTTGTGCAACCCACTTCTAAATCCACTCTGATGCGCATCATTCAGTAGTGTCTTGCATTAGCCAAAATCATGACAGTCGACCACATAATATCTTATCCAATTGCACGTGAATAAATGCAAATACTCAATAAAAGCAAGACCGTGGTGCCGGCTTCCTTTGAAATATGATTGCGCCCGCGCCCGCTTCGTCCTGCTTCGTGACAGCAAATGCCGCCTGCATACGCGAGAGCATGTAACCCAGAGTGGTAACATGATAATTAATTGTTGATTACTAATTTGAATCAGTACATTATAACGAAAACAATACCTTGAATAAATTAAGAGTATACTTCTCCAGACACCACTACACCACTGCTCACGCAGTAAAGTGTAACGCACTTCTTGTTCTGTGCGCTTTTTGGAAAAAAAAAAAACTGCTCCAAGCTGCAATAATATATAAATTAAGAAGATTCTTTCGGCAAGAGAGAGGAACATCCTAACATGGACGAAAATGTTAGTGTCAAGGAGGATTGATCACAGTCTGGGCTACTAACAGTAGGTAAGCCAAAAAGTTTTTTCGCAGCTTGTTTAATGACTTGTTAGCAGTTTGCTGTGTAATATGTGCCGACCGGGTGCAGTCGGGCCTCTGTCTTCCCAGCCGGGTTCGGGTCCAATTTACGAATAACCGTCGGGTCCGCGTCGGGTAGTAAATTTAAGGCATTTCTTGGGTCTGCACGGGTTCGGGTCCCACTTTCAAATTAAATACGGGTCCGGGTCGGTTCCCTGCAACAAATTTACGGGTCTCTTCGGGTTCGGGTACGAATTTTTGGACCCGTGAAGACCTCTACCTGGAGCGGCAGGCATGGCGTGAGCAGGCTGTGGCCTGGCAGAAGTGATGTGAACAGGCCCTGGAGCGGCAGACGTGATGTGAGCAGGCCTTGGCTTGGTCGATATGACTTGAGCAGGCTTTGGCTTGGCAGGCATGACGTGAACTGGCTTTGGCTTGGCAGGCTTGGCGTGAGAGGGTTCTGACATGATACTAACTATTCCAGACATGACAGAAAAGTTGGGAGATACTGGGGGATTGCAGGGTTCCTCATTAGCAATCCCCACAGTAAATGGTGAACCAGCCAGCAGCAGTGCAAAGTCAATGTATTGTTCTGGTGTGGCCGAGCATCTATTGTCTGGCATGAGGTTGTACAAATTGTCCTTAAGTCCATTACAGAAAATACCTTTCAGGGCAACATCATTGAAGTCCACCAAATGGCACAAATTACAAAAATCCTCCACATATTCCTCTATAGCGGATTACCTTGACGCAGGCAGAGGAGGCGTGATGCTGGGTTCATGGTTGATCTGTGTCCAAAAGCTGCTGGATCTTTGGGGGGCGAAGTATTCTGTAACAGGACTCTTGAGAAGCGTGACAGATCCAGGTGCGAGCTTTTATTAAACACAATGTAGTCAGACAGGCAGGGTCGATCTCCAAACAAACAGTAATATCCAGGGCAAAAACAATAGCGAAATCCAGAAAACAGGCAGAAGGTCAAAATACCAAGAGAGCAGTCAAAGTAGCAAAATAAACAAGGCAATGAAACAAGGCAAAAACGATGGCAAGGAAACAGAACAAAACAATGGCAAAAACAAGCCAAAATTATGACAAGAAACCAAACCGTGAAAATTACAAAAACAAGGCAAGGAAATCCGAGAAAACGCTTAGTAGAGTCCGCACAGGCAAAACAATACTTCGCCAGGGCCTGTTTGGTTTAGGCCTCCTTAAATGGCCACCAAACAGGAAGTTACCAGAGAAGCAGCAGAGGGAGCAGCAACAGGCAGTCAATGGGTGAGGGCTCCCTCTGCTGGCGTGGCGTTACACCCTCAAAAACCCTAATTTCTTTTCGAATGAAGAAAGAAAGACATGAACATCTTGGATGACATGGGGGTGAGTAAATTATCAGGAAATTTTAATTCAGAATTGAACTAATCCTTTAAGAGACCCAAATTTAAGAGCAAATGGAGAGATAAGTTTGTGTGGAACAAAGACACAGCGCATATTTAAATAAATTGCAGCTTTTGTGATTTGATAATCACACTAAGTCATATCACAATTTCAGTTTTATTGTGCAGTATTGTTCTGTGATGCTTTGCAACACAAAAGACGATATTCTGAATGCCAGCGATGTTCAAACAACACTAAAACATCAAAACATCTTTTGTGTTCCACAGAACAAAGAAAATCACACAGGTTTGTAACAACATAATTGTAAGTAAATGTTGAACTACCTCTTTAACAGTCAAAATGCAAAGAAACGCTTATATCATAGGGCCTGCCATGTTTGTTGGCTCAGGTTGCTACAGCTTTTTATAGCAATAAAGGGACAGGCAGGGTAGGAATGTGTGAATGCTTCCACATGCGTAACAACCACAAAAAAGACTGCATGGCGTGTGCCAGCGTGTGTTATGCCCACACAAGCTCAAGCAAGGAGAGCTGATGTGCATGCCAACCTGCAATCTCAAGATCAGTACCACCACCCTTTCTTCTTTGGCCATGACCAGCACCACCCCAAACACATCGCACTAAGTACTCTGTGGCAAACATGAAAGCCTTGTATTTGATCTGACAAAAGCCAGTCTGCAGCCTTCAAAAGCTCTTCTAGACTTCAAGCAAGAGGTCACATTGAAGAACACAGGGATTTCAATTCAAACAACTCAATCTGAAACCTGAAATTCCCAGTACTTGTACACGGAAAATGTTGCAATTGGTCCGTAGAGGAGCCAAAAAAGCACCAAGGTAAAGGAAAAGCAAAGCAAGGCTGTTCTTCAGTGGAACTTTACAGTGGAAGTGATGTTTCTTGATCTTGTAATGGAGAATACATGAGAGTCCGTGAAGGACATCAGTGTCAACAGCACTATAATGAGCAACTTTAGATGAAGAATTGTATTTGCGTTTTCACTGGTTAGAAAAGTTTGAGCTGAGCCATCTGTATAACCTCTGCTTCCAAAATCGTTCATTATGATTTGAAATTTTACTTTTCTTATCTCATATTTTGGACTGACTTAATGTTCTTGGAGTGAGCCAAAGCATAAGGGAGTTTCTTCAACATTGGGCAATTTTATGATTTAGTGGTTGATTTTTATTTTATGAAAACAGATTTGTGTGTGTGTGTGTGTGCGTGTGTGTGTGTGTGCGTGCACCTGGTATTTATCACGTTATGGGGACCAAATGTCCCCACAAGGATAGTAATACCAGTAAATTTTGACCTTGTGGGGACATTTGTGAGGTCCCCATGAGGAAACAGGCTTATAAATCATGTAGAATGAGTTTTTTTGAGAAAGTAAAAGTGCATAGTCTCCTGTGAAGGCTAGGTTTAGGTGTAGGGTAGGTGTAGGGCGATAGAAAATAGGGTTTGTACAGTATAAAAACCATTACGCCTATGGAATGTCCCCATAAAACATGTAAACACAATATGTGTGTGTGTGTGTGTGTGTGTGTGTGTGTATGAGGATTACATTGAAAAATAAGTTTTAGTAGATGCTTGGTTTTATTCAGACAATAAAAAAAATTGAAATTAAATTTAAATTAACTAAAAACTAGTCTAAACTGCAAGTGCAATAAACAAACAATATCAATATTTGTTATGTGAAAATAATTTACATACTTTTAAATAATTATAACATAACATGAACATTTTCCTCCTAATATTTTTCCTAAAAGTTGGTGTGTTTTATAAAGTGTTTAAGAAATACAAGACATGATACAAGTGAAGATAACAAAGAAAAAACAAGGTAAATATCACTTTTTTATTGGGTGTCATTTACAGCCAAGCTATAATTGTCAAATTACACTACCAAACAGTAAAATAGTGACATATTTTTACTATTTGAAAAATTAATTATTATTATTATGATGTTGAAAACAGCTGAATGGATTTTTTTTAGGTTTCTTTGATGAATAGAACGTTCAGAGGAATAGCATTTATCTGAAATAGAATCTTTTGTAACATTATAAATGTCTTTATCATCACTTTTGATTAATTTAAAGCATCCTTGTTAAATAAAAGTATTAATTACTATAATTTCTTTCCCAAAAATAGATGTATACTGACTCCAAGCTTTTGAATGGTATAGTATAATGTTACAAAAGCTTTTAATTTCAGATTAATGCTGACCATCTATCTATCTACCATTCTATTCATCAAAGAATCCTGAAAAAAATGCACTCAGCTTTTTAAAATATTGATTTAATAATAATTATTGATAATTGAAAACATCATTATTAATAAATGATTACTACAAACATTTCTTGAACAGCAAATCAGCATATTAGAATGATTTCTGAAGGATCATGTGACACTGAAGACTGGAGTAATGATGCTGAAAATGTAGCTTTGATCACAGGAATAAATTACATTTTAAAATATATTCAAATAGAAAGCAGTTATTTTAAAAAGTAAATATTCCAAAATTTTACTGTTCTTGCTGTACTTTGGATTAAATAAATGCAGGCTTGGTGAGAAAAATAAAAATCTTAAATCTTGACTGGTGGTGTATTTTAAAAACGTATAGCCTAAAATGCAATTAAAAGCCAAAAAATACATTCTATGATGCAAAACTGGGGGAATTTTCATTACTGGGAATCATCTTGCATTGTAAGAGTGAAAAAAAAGCATGTTTTAAAAACTAAATTCCTAAAAGTTCACTGTGCCAAAAGTGGTCACAGTTGAAGAAACACCCCACATGCATATCTACACGTACAGACTACAATCACACATCAAACACAACCCTCATCTTTCTCCAAACACAAACTATGGTTTGAAATTTGGTCCATTTCATTGCGTGAGAAAGGAAATCTTTCATGTCAATCGAATGCACAAACTGGCTTTCTTTCTCAGAGATCAGAGGCTGAGTTTTTGTTCTGATGTGCTTCTCACATTTCTCTTATGACCAAGTGAAAACCTTCATCCATCCGAAAACACTGAAAACATTCCTGTTAAGAGAATGTTTTGGCCTGATGCAACAGCGGTGCGAGTGATCAGACACAGAGGCAAGAGTCCCAGCCTACCTTACGTCAATTAACTGTAGCAGTCACATGATCCACCTCCAGCTCCAATGGGAGCGGTATGGGAGATTGCTCTGGCGTTGATGATGAAAAAGGATGTTTTTCCAACTTCTAAAACTGCAGAATCCAAATAAAACAAGTGTGGGTTTGTGTAGGAGATGTTTACCAATCTGAGAAGTTTTAAATCATTGGTTTGGGTTAAAGGGTCATTTTAAAGGTTAAAAATGCCAGGAATAAGAAGACACAAACTATTAACTTCAGGGGAAAAAACACACAAGGCTGCCTGATGGTGAAACCAAAAAAGGTTTTTCACATAGTTCCAATACAAGTTGTCATGGGGTACAAGTCAGACTAGACCTTTCCAGCTGACCAAATAGGGAACGTATGAACACATGCTATTCTCATAAACACCCTCGTCACTTAAATTGCTGTATTAATGCCATATGCATCTTCTCACGCTCTCGATTCAGCCCACAGGCAGAAACCAAGAGTCAAGACAAATACAAAGGATGACCAAGCAAAGGAACTTGTGACTTGTAGGACAAAAACAGAAAGTCAGGGGTGGAGATAGTGTGCTGCATGTCTTACTGACATAAAGCATACAGCAGATTGAGTGGCATAGCACTTAAACATGATTACTGAATGTTTGTTGTTCAATTTCCTCAAAAGCAAGCCATGAGACATCAGCAATGCTTGTGCTAAGTTAAAGAGATAGTTCACACAAAAATGAAAATTCTGTCATCTTTTATTCTCCCTCATGTCATTTCAAGCCTGTTTGACTTTCTTTGCAGAACACAAAATAAGATTAAAAAGTCGTATGATAGCATTTTCATATTTGGGTGAAGTATCCCTTTGATACTTCACATCTATGAAGACTTCACATGAAACTCTTAAGAACAAATTTCATCGCCTCCGGTCTGTGAAAAAAACTCAATAAAAGAGAAGTAGGCAGGAAGACAAAACAAGAAGCGAAAAAATCTCAAATGCAGGAAGACAAACACGTGTGAACCTTGAGGAAAGAGCAATAAGCAAGATCCACATGTGCCCCATTCATTTGTAAGATGACTCTAAACGCCGAAAATATGTGCTTGAACAGTGAGCAATAATACAGTACTGAAGTCAGAGTCCTTTAGCAGCTGGAGGAGGGCATGACTCACATGCACAAACAAAAGTGAAGGCTGCATCAACACAAATCAATGTGAAACAACTTCTCCAAAACATCAGCAAAATGAAGGAAAAGTGCAGAAATCCCCCTCTATCAATAATAGACTGTCTGGCTACAAACCAACCTTGTGTTTTATGAATTGTGGTATCACTTTTTAGTGGTAAGCAAACTATGGTACCAGAAGTATGACTCAGATTCATGACTTTCCTGCTAGATACTTTCCACAGAGATTGCTCAGTGTATACACAACACTGCTGAAAGTTTAATGACAAAAACATCAATTAGTGAACTAACATACACTTACACAACAATCACATACCCACTTATCTTTCAACACCAAAATAATAGAGAAGGAAAAAGGATCAGCATATAAACTGAAGAAATAAACAGTGATGAAAAAGTAATACTTCAACTTCAGGTAATTCTCTTGAACTGCTTTTTTTATAACTAGCACATACAATTCAACGAGAACCACACATACACTACCAGTCAAAAGTTTCTAAACAGTAAGATTTCTAATGTTTTTTTAAAGAAGTCTCTTCTGCTCACCAAGACTGCATTTATTTGAGCCAAAGTACAGCAAAAGAAGTAATATTGTGAAATATTTTTAATAATTTTAATTTGATAAAATCTGTTCTTCTGAACTTTCTATTCATCAAAGAAACCTGAAAAAAATCTACTCAGCTGTTTTCAACAAAACAATAATATATGTTTTTGAGCAGAAAATCTGAATATTAGAATGATTTCTGAAGGATCATGTGACTGGAGTAATGATGCTAAAAATTCAGCTTTGAAACAACAGGAATAAATTACATTTACATTCAAATAGAAAACAGTAGTTTTAAACAGTAAAAATATGTCAAAATGTTACTGTGTTTGCGGTACTTTGGATCAAATAAATGCAGGCTTGGTGAGCAGAAGAGACGTTTAAAAAAACATTAAAAATCATACTGTTCAAAAACTTTTGACTAGTAGTGTGTACAACGTGAATATTCCACTGGAAATCATTTTTAGATCTCTTTATTGCTCTTTATCACCTTATTGCTTCAAACTTTTCGATGGTACAAATCTCCAAAATATATGAATATTATAAATGTGTAAAATATCTTGGAAAATTTATGGTTTTTGAGGAAAGCATTTTAGGATTTTTCTGCATATAATGGTCTTCATTGGTGCCCCAAATTCGAACTTCCAAAATGCAGTTTTAATGCAGCTTCAAAGGGCTCTAAACGATCCCAGCCAAGGAAGAAGGGTCTTTATAGCGAAACGATCAGTCATTGTTTTTGAAGAATAAAAATTTGTATACTTTTTAAGCACAAAAGCTTGTGTAGCACAGGCTCTGGGATGCGCGTCCACGGGTCGTTCTTGAACGATTTGTTCATTTTGAACGAATCTTTAATGTGACTCGGGAAGAACGAGTCATCTCGGGGAGTGATTCGTTCAGTCACGCATGAGCAACATCCTATTAGGTTCTGCACTGGAATTAGTTCACCTGTTTCAAGTCTTCAGGTTTTTCGAGTCGTTCGTTCATCTTATGGGGCTGTCACGCTGTCACGCTGTCACGTTCATCTTATGGCGCTGTCACTTTGCTAAAATGAACAAAATGACTCGAAAAAAGATTCATTCATTTTGCTGAACAAGACTCAAAGGTCCGAGTCGGTAAAATGATCCGAACTTCCCATCACTACTACAAATCACGTCTTCAAATCACCACAAGCTCATCGTCTGTGTACTCTGGGTCAAAAAGGTAGAGTATGTCGAAAAACTCTATGACAGAATGGTCCGACATTGTTGTATCTTTTTGTTTGTAAACAGCGTTTGACTTACTTGCACTTTCTTAGTCTTTGCGCGTTCCCTTTGTAAACACTGGGTCAGTAGTTCCGCATGACCTTTCGACGTGATTCAATAGTACGTGAACGCGCATCACAGAGCCTGTGCTACACAAGCTTTTGTGCTTAAAAAGACACTTCTTCCTTGGCTGGGATCGTTTAGAGCCCTTTGAAGCTGCATTTAAACTACATTTTGGAAGATCAAAATCGGGGCACCAATGAAGTCCATTATATGGAGAAAAATTCTGAAATGCTTTCCTCAAAAAACATAATTTCTTCACGACTGAAGACAGAAAGACATGAACATCTTGGATAACAAGGGGGTGAGTAAATTATTTGTGAAATGTTGTTTTGGAAGTGGACTTCTCCTTTAAAGCTAAAACTCAAAGACGGAAACCAGCATTAAGCAAATATGCAGACGGCTCCACAAGGAATTCTATGAAAAGATTCTTATATAAAATATCTCGAAATATTTAGTTCAGCAGTGAAATATGTATATTATAAAAGTCGTTTGCTACAGTTGGATGAGAAACCAGCAAATACTGAAATCCAATATTAGATAAAGTATGCTGACAGCTGCACAAGGAATCTGATGATTAGGCTCATTTTAAATAGACATCACTGTCAGAAACAGTTTGTGATGTATTTGTTCATATATGCACATATAAGTGAAGGAGTAAACAAGAAAATGAAAGATGAAATGAGAATGCTGGATAGCTACTATTCCCAGTTCTTTGATCTACTCTAAATCAAAACGGTCCTGAGTTCCTGGTCCTTCTCCAAAACAAAATATGACCTGAACAAAAAGCCAAATTTCGCCTTGCACAAATATCTTTCTTATGACCGCTGTAACAAGCTCTCTTTAAAGTTTTGTTATCTCTTCAGCCAGAGAAAAATCTCAGTGTCTATCTACACTCAGCTGAATCAGAGGTGAGCCAGCAGATTTTTTCCAAAATAGCAGCCAAAAAGGAAACAAATAAAAGAGATTGATAAGTTGGCACTACCTGACAGTACCATTTTTACAGCACAAATTAACTGTCATGGTATAACACCATAGACATTGCTGTGATGTATGCTGGTCTTTTCAGCAAAGTCAGACGGAAAAGATGTTGTCTGCAACATTGTTTCTTTTATTGCCCTTATTATCTACATGGTTTTATTCCAAATGTCAAAAATACTCAAGAATGAACTTCTCATGGAAAACATGTAAAGGTTTTTCAAGACTAAAACACTTAAAAACAAAAAGCCAGACCTGTACAGCATAACATTATTTATATTTATGAATCATTTTTGCGGCTGACTGAAGTGGGTATGCTAATCCTAAAGTACACATCTGCACAATGCAGCATTGTTTACAGGTTCGTCAATATGCTTCTAATCTAAATCACTGTTCATATCTGAAAAGCCACAATCCAGCAGAGCAACAGAGCAGCAAATTTACTAAAAAAAACAATCCAAAGCCATCTGTTTCCAGTGAGGCTAGTAAGGATTTCACTAATAGACATGACACTAAAAATACACTTCCTTTTGTGCGGCTCTTTAATTGTTAAAAGTCACACTTTGACTTTTGACCCTGTTATGTTAAGTAAGAAGATTGTAAAGGTGGGTTGCCATAGCTGTGGAACACAAACAGATCACGAACAGTGAAACTTCCCTTCCTTCTACTTTCAAAACGGTCACCGTGTTGCCCACAAAGGTACCAAAGAGTTGTAAAAGAGGGTAGATTGCTATGCCTTCTTTTAAGGTCGTAAAATGTTCTTTCAGACGGTTGGTAGATTTTTCTTTACAGGCCTGGGTTGCAGGTGCAAAGTTTGCAGTGAAAAAAGTTGCGTCATGACCTTAAAAGTTTAAATCTTGCTAAATAACAATAATGTCTCTATGTTAAGGTGACATTTACAAGGAGATTATTTAGAGTGAAGATAGCTTTTATTGCTTCTAGCTTTATCACTGTGCCCTGTTATCATATGAAAAGGGTCATCATTACTTAAGTCACAGTCATGAATCATTTGTTACTTGCTAATCGTAATAGTTGCTTGGCGGGACATTCTTATTCAAGAAGGATTTCGATCAGACAAAAATCTGTGAGAAGGTGAGTCAAGAGCCATTAGATATCAGGAGAATTGGAGTTCAAACAGCAAATAACAGCATTACAATGATCCATACAACTCAATTAATGTCTTCTGAAGTGAAAAGCTGCATGAAATATGCTTCAAACTGTTGCTTCCAGCTAAAATATGAGAATATTGCTTTTTCCAGTGAAAAACTCATCTTGTCTAAACCAGGAGATAAATATGAACAGATCAAGCATAGGAAACAGTCCAAAACATTACTAAACGAATATGTCGGGGGTTTCTGATATGATAGGACAACCAGAGGAAGGGTTATTATGGATTATAGAATGGTATTTTGGCCAGAAACAACCGTTAGAGGGCATTAATGAATGATTTGTGTCTTACAAACATGCAGTTTTTCATTTCACAAGACATTAAGTGATTAAACAAACTCATTTACATCTTGGATAGCCTGAAGGTGAGTTAATTTTCAGCAAATTTTAATTTTTGGATGTACTTTTGACATGAGCAAAGACATGAGATTAAAAACTGCACAACTTTAATTTCAGTGGGTCTTGAAATAGAAGTAAGAGAGTGGAAATAAGATCAGAACATGCCACAGGCCAGACTCAAATCTCAGTTCCCATGAGTCAACACCCTCCGAGTGGGGTTTTCTATTTAAATTAAAAGACATCCTTTCTTTTATTAAATTATTACAGAAGATCCAATTGCAAATGGATGTTAAATAAAATTCTGAGCCCTCGTGGCCAAGAGTGAGTGTCAAGGCCTGGTAAATATGTAATCAATCCCTCCAGACACTCTGTGGTGAGACTCCTGACCTGTTCTCAGATACAACAACCCTGACACTGTTTCTTCTTTGTTTTGTTTATGTGTGCACCACTTCCCTTTATCATTTCCAAAGTGGTCTGTCATCTTCTTCTCTTTTAAGAAAAGTCTCTCTTTTCAGCTGTATCTTTTCATAAGAGCACTGGGGAAGAGAATCAGAACAAATACACAAAAGACTAAATGGATAACCACAAAGAGAATGACCCAGATGAGAAAGCAAGCTGAAACAAAGCATTCCATGTAATCTAGAAAGAAAAAAACAAGAATAGGACTGGAATTTGTAATATGAGACTTTTTGGTTACTATTCAGAAACTGTGAAATTCAGAATACGGATGGCCATGAAAACTCAACTGACAGCAATGATTGATCAAAATACAATTCTTGAGAGAACAACTGCAGAAAACAAAGTTTTGGGCTCTTTAGACATGCTACTTTTCATCTTGCTACTTGTCACTTTTGGCACGTGTCAGTCTGCAAAATGTAAATGTTCACTTTTAGCACTGAATAAAAAAAAATTTAAGGTGACTAATAATAGCTTTATAAGTACACAATGGAGAAAAAACTCTAACCACTAACACTAACTGCATGAAACATTTCATAGCCTACAAAACTACATAGTAATAGCATTGTTTGCTACTTAAATCGCTTTTGTACACGCCATTAGCTTTTTGATAGGAAAATGTCCAAAAAGCTGCAAGCACAGGTGTCAAAATAAAGAAATTCACACTCTTCATTGCTGCCAAACAGTGTATTTTCAGATTTGGTTTAAATAGATTTAAGGTAAATATCGACTTTTCCGTGTGTTTTAATATAGTAACTACCATGAGCTAACAGTTCCAAAAGTCTCTTTAAGACAAGTCATTTCACTCGGCGGCCATCTTTGAAATGCCTTTGAAATGGCGGCCATGCATTTGAAATGCATGTGCACTGGCTGCACAGTACTGAGCACACGTCTTAGAGCGGTGACTGTTTCTATACCAACCAGGACTTCTAACAGCAGCAGCAGTGACGCGCTGACTTTACCGATTAGCGATTGGCTCATTTATTTCAAAAACGGGGCTTCGCAACCATAACGAGCGTTGCATGTTTCCCCATTTAAAACTATACGAGTGACATGTCTTGGGTATTCTGTAGTCTTTGGCTGTCCGAATGATTTTAGACTTCACAAACCGATTCAAACCGTTATGCAAGCTAGTTTGGCCAAGAACTGATTCAAAAGAGTAATTTGTTCATGAATCTGAAATCGTTCTGATTCTAAACCACCAACGGTAATTACAGATACATGACTTGATTGGTGAAATATTGGCATTTGACCCAACTGACCCTTTGCAAAAACCCGCCCTCCTTAGTTACCTATTGCTATGTCCTACAAACAGTGCCACTCTCACACTACACATCATGTTCTCACACAGTGAAAAAAACATTGCGGAGCAAAGAGGAAACTGACAACATGCCAACAGACAAGACAAAGCAGGTTACTTCAGCTTTAAAATGTTGTCATTTTTAAGACCTTTGAACAATACATACCATTTTGTGGCTTTTTAACGTGCTGTGACAGATCATTGTATTGCCTTATTAGATCAATCGACACGTGAACTGATCATCTTTTCTTCTTTACTTAAAGCACGGGAAAAACATGAATGAACATATTTTATTTCAACCGCAGAAAGACACATATAATGTGCTCACCTAATTGTCATCCAAGATGTTCATGTCTTTCTTTATTCAGTCGTAAAGAAATTATGTTTTTTGAGGAAACATTTCAGCATTTTTCTCCATACAATGGACTGATATGCTGCCCCGATTTTGAACTTCCAAAATGCAGTTTAAATGCGGATTCTAACTATCCCAAATGCAGTTGTAAACGATCCCAGCCGAGAAAGAAGGGTCTTATCTAGCATAACGATCGGTTATTTTCATAAAAATAATACAATTTATATACTTTTTAATGTCAAACACTCGTCTTATCTCAATCTGCCTAAACTGTTTTTGTTCTGGTTCATGACAGTTAGGTTATGTCGAAAAACTCCCATCTCATGTTCTCCCTCAACTTCAAAATCGTCCTATGTCGCTGTTTTACCTTTTTTGTTAAGGGTGTTTGATCTTCTTTGCATGTTCACTTTGCAAAGACTGGGTCGGTACTTCTGCAGTGATATAGGATGATTTTGAAATAATTTCTGAAGTTGAGGGAGAAAATACAAGTTTTTCGACATACCCTAACTGTCTTGAGTCAGAATACACAAAGTTCAACAAGAGCAAGGCAAGACGAGCGTTTGAGAATAAAAAGTATTTAACTTGTATTTTTTTTATGAAACAACCGCATTGGAATCATTTGAAGCTGTATTTAAACTGCATTTTGGACATTCAAAATCGGGGCACCATATCAGTCCATTATATGGAGAAAAATGCTGAAATGTTTTCCTCAAAAAACATAATTTCTTTACGACTGAATAAAGAAAGACATGAACATCTTGGATGACAGTGGGGTGAGTATATTATATGTGAATCTATGTTTTGGAAGTGGACTTCTCCTTTAAGTCCACTGATGTTAATCTGCTCTCCTGTCTGATTTGTTTGTCGGACAGAATAGAGGATTCAGCGTTATGATTGGTCAGATGTTTGTAAAGGGTCAGTTGGGAAATGACAATTTTGACTCTTGATTTTGATTTTAACTGTACTGGACTGTTCGATCTCTTCTGATTTTCTCCAAAAAAATGGTTTAAAGAGTCATTCATCTAAGTATCGAACTTTCTGATTCACTTGAAAGATTTGGCTCAACGGTTGATTAATTTAAGAACTGGACTACACTTTTCACGCACTGTGCTGTGTTTTGATTCATTAAAAAGAACAGGTTCATAAGAGTCAGGAATAATTCAGGAATCATAGTCAGGCTGTAGGTTTTTTCCTTGACGGTCCGAGAACATAGTTTGACAGCTAGCTAGCTCATGACTTGAGACTTGACACTTCATGGCCAAAGAGCCCAATGAACAATTCACACCTTACATTTGTAAAAGAATAGTTTAATTTCTGCACTCAGTCTGGAACAATGAGCTGTATTGTATTCACAGTAAAGTTATAAATGAGTTATATATGGGGCTATATAAGAGGGTTTAAAATTTGTATGTGGAGATCTAAAGAAGTCTTACAAAACAAGATTATATAAGCTACTGATTCACTTATTTTCATGACTTTTTATTTTGCAATAGTTTTAACAGTCTCATGCTCAAGGATTATGAATCTCATGTTCACGTGGAGTTTTGAAATCAATATAGTTAACATTATTATGTTTTTGTAACTTTATCATTTATTTATTGCTTATATATTTTACAAATGTGCATAACATTAATATATAGGTTTGACCACTGTTTGGTTGGGGAAAATGTGTTTTACAGCTGCTTTTTCTCAAAACTGTGTTTTTTTTATTTTGGAAATCTGATATAACCTTGGTTAGGTTACCAACCTCTTTCAAATGCTTCACTTCCTCAATACAAAGAGAAAATTACTGTCTGCCTGTCAGATAAATTCCCCATAAACTGTCCATTCAGATAGATCCATTAGTCTGATTTATGGGGGATTGATGTATTTGTCTCTTGATGTTGTTTAGATGGAAGATGTCAGTTTATCTGAATTGACCTCAAATGGTTTTGCCATCCTAACAAATATCAGATAACTATGAGTCATGAGATTGTTTGAGAGTTGTTGTTTTCCACTTCACCTCACATCCAATCATGAAACCTCAATGTCACAGACACCAATGACAGTGTTAAATAAAACCAACGAGACCTTCTGCACAAGCTGATCCCAGCAAATTGACAGAGCAGAGCAGTGACAATGTTAAGAAACCAGGCATTGGCTACACCCTGCAAGGTCTCTTTCCAAACCGGAAAAGTAAACATGATGCCTCATTAAATGGTCTTCCATATGCTGCGATGCTCGCCAACAAATCATGTTCCAGATCAGAGCAAAATACTGGAAAGTTTCTACCCATTCTGACTCAAGGAGAAACATGAGTTTGACACATTTCATTTCTTCACATAAATAAATGCCACCTGAGGGATGTCTAAATGGACTTGTTAGTTAAATAGCCCTGAAAACAGCTAAATGCATTGAGCTGATGCATTGATTCCAGGGGAACAGACAGATGAAAAATTACACTAGTTTGTGTTCCTCTCCTGATTTTGAGTTTCCAGATCTCTTTTTTCTCTCGTATGTGGTTTAAGCTTATATATTGTAATCTATTGTCTTCTATTCTAAAGTGTGTTTTTTGTTCATTTCATGTGTTGTCAATTTTGAGGGGTTTTGTTTCATTTTTTATGCCTTTCTTTTGTTCTCTCTTGTTCATTTATCAATTTTCAAATTAATTTTGAATAAATATGATATTTTATTTAATAAAAATAATATATTTGAGTTTGCCACAAAAGTTGCATATGGTAAATATTAAGCCATTTCCCAAAAGCTTTGAAATATTTTTGGCCTTCTTGTATTAATAAATTAAAAGGACACAGAAAAATCAAACAACACCCAAGCAAGTGTTTCAAAACAACCTTGATGTTTAAGTTGAAGCAGATGAGTGCTACCTAATGAGGCATGTTATTTTGCTTAGAGATTCAGATGAGTAGGAATGGAGCAACAGTTCCTGTGATCATTACATAGGAATTCTGGGTATGTCCATTAAAAGCATCTACCAGAGGAACATTCTCTGCCTACACTCAAAAATAAAGAAATGGTAAATGAACTGATGAACATTTTTCCATAAAATGAAGTAAAAACAAACAGACTCTGGGCCTGTTTCCACCACAATTTTTTTTTAAAAAAAAGGTAAGTGTGACTTTTTAATCGCACAATTTAGTCTTGTTTTTATCACAATCCTGTAGGATATTGTATAAATTCAAAACTGTTCCAATTTACATCTCAGTTTTATCTCAAAATGCATTTTTTTTTCTTTTTTCTGCCACAGAATCAAATGTGGCTTTTTACATATCTCACAAATCTGACTTTTATTGTTGCAGTTGCGAGTTTATATTTCATAATTAGATTTTTTGTCTCAGAATTGCGAGTTTATATCTCAGAATTTTGAATTTATAACTCACAATTTTGACTTTTTTCTCAGAATTGTGAAAAACAAAGTCCAAATTTTGAGATATGAACCCAGAATAGGTTAAAAAAAAAAGTCTGAATTGAGAGATAAAAAGCCACAATTACCTTTTTTTTTTACTTTCATATGTTCCAGACTTATATGAACCTGAATTCATTTGGCACTTGATTGTTGACATAGTTTATATTTCATAATTAGACTTTTTTTCTCAGAATTGCAGTTTATATCTCACAATTTTGAGTTTAGAAATAAAGTCCAAATTGTGAGATATAATCTCAGAATTGTTTAAAAGTCTGAACTGAGAACATATGGAACATACTTCCATATGTTCTAGTCTCCTTGTGTGAACCTTAATTCAAATAATAATTGGCAAATAATTGTTGACAGTTTATATTTCAGAATTAGACTTTTTGTCTCAGAATTGCAGGTTTATACTTCACAATTTTGAATTTAGACCTCACTATTCTGACTTTTTTCTCAGAATTGTAAGAAACAAAGTCCAAATTGTGAGATAAAATCTCAGAATTGTTTAAAAGTCTGAACTGAGAGATTTTTACTTGCATATGTTCTAGTCTTGTGTGAACCTTAATTCATTTGGCAAAAAATTGTTGACATAGTTTATATTTCAGAATTAGACTTTTCGACTCAGAATTGCGAATTTATATCTCACAATTTTGAGTTTAGACCTTACTATTCTGACTTTTTCTCAGAATTGTAAGAAACAAAGTCCAAATTGTGAGAAGAAAAAAGTTTGAATTTAGAGATATAAAGTAAAGAATATGTTCTAGTCTTCTTGTGTGAACCTTAATTCATTTGGCACTTGGTTGTTGACACAGTTTATATTTCATAATTAGGCTTTTTTCCCAGAATTACGAGTTTACATCTCACAATTTTGAGTTTATATCTCATAACTCTGACTTTTTCTCAGAATTTTCGAGAAACAAAGTCCAAATTGTAAAATAAACTCAGAATAATAAAAAATATAAAATAAAACTGAAAGATAAAAAGTCACAATTACCTTTTTTTACTTTCATATGTTCCAGTCTTCTTAAAGGAACCTGAATTCATTTGGCACAACTGCTGACATAGTTTATATTTCAGAATTAGACCTTTCTTCTCAGAAATGTGAGTTTATATCTCCCAATTCAGATTTTTCTGAATTGAGAAATAAAAAGTTCCCACTTCCATATGTTCTAGTATTCTTGTATGAATCTGAATTCTTTTGGCACTTGATTGTTGACACTGTGACTGTTGAATTTCACTGCTATACAGTATCAGCATCCGCTCCCTTTGGGGCTATATTGTGCCTGGAATTTAATTTGACACCATTCATTCACATCCTCCTTACATCTAGTTAAGTCATTCACATGCCCACCCACAGGGTGGCCATCCATGTGAAAAACTGCACATCTTTAAGAAAACAAAAGACAAAAGGCAGTGGACTTAAGGGCCTAAAAATGTTCTCTTTTTTCTTTGAGCAAAGACTGTGACCACACTCCCCATTCCCCATGGGAAGTCTGATTAAAAAAGGCAAGCAAGCACAAAATCAGAGCAGATTAAAAATCCCAAGAGCCCCTCAAAATGAGATTACTCTCACCCGTTTCTCACAAAACACTCTGTATACGTAATTCATGTAGCACTCAAATCTGATAAGCACTTGATTCATGTAAGATGCTGTTAACATTGTTTTTATTTTACATCTTTGATTATTTCCATCATATTTTAATTGCTTCTTTGCATGAATGTTGTAAAAAAACTAGTCAAAGCTTACTAATTGATATTAATGACTGTAACTCCCTGATATGTTGGTAAACCTTTCCAGAGCATACATATCAGATTGGAGCTGTACATCACTATACCGCCTTAGGTCTGGCATCATTTATTTAGTCTTCTTATTTAATTCATGAGAGATAGAAACAAAGGCAAAGGATTTGGTTTTCAAATCAAATTTGACAACCAAAGGAGAACCTTTGTTAAAAATCAATAAATTTGATTTGGCTGCTGCAAATTCTCGTACTGAATATCAAGCATACATAACGCTGGTTTTACAACAACAGTATTTTGTAATGCTTGTTGTACATCTGCTTTGATTAAGGTTTGTCAAATCAAATTATATATTATTCAGCGTGATTCAGGGAGTAAGAAATAGAAAACACAGAGTGGATCTCCTGCAGAATGACTGAGAGTGTGAAAACAAGATGTAAATGTTGAACATTGTACCTTTTAGATACCACATTCGGGGTTGTTTTTTTTGCCACCAATTAAAAAAAATCCAAAACCCACAGCCGAACGAATCAATGTGAGTCTCATTGTCTCATTGCCGAATGAATCAGTGTGTTTGAAAAAAAAACGACTGAGTGAATGATTCACTGACTCGTAAAGCTAGTCTTTTAAGTCATTTCTGAATGAATCAGCATTTTTAAATGAATCAGTTGGAATGAATGAATTGACTGATTCACTCATACAGTTAACAGCATATTGATAAAACCTGTAGAAATCCTGATTCTAAAAAATGTGATTGTAAATGACTCAAAATTACCTCAAAGGAGTCACACAGAATCAATACATATGTGACCCTGGACCACAAAACCAGTCATAAGTCGCACGGGTACATTTGTAGCAATAGCCAAAAATACATTGTAAGGGTCAAAATTATCCATTTTTCTGTTACGCTAAAAATCAATAGGATATTAAGCAGGGTTGCCAGATTTTCACAGCAAAACCCTCTCAGTTAGACTCAAAAAGTAGCCCAAAAGTAGCCCAATCCTGTTTCTAGGGGGCCCCCCAGTAAAAATTGCATCCCTGGGGGTAAAATACACGTTTTTTGGCAGGGTTCCCCTGGTAAAATTAGCATTCCAGGGGCTAAATATTACGTATTGGGATCGCTTTAACCTGCGGACATGAAAAACAACCCGTAGCCCAATTCCACAGGAAAACTTTGGACTTGGCAACACTGATGTTAAAGATTATGTTTCATGAAAATATTTTGTACATTTTCTACCATAAATATATCAAAACTTGATTAGTAATATGCATTGCTAAGAACTTAATTTGGACAACTTTAAAGTACATTTTCTCAATATTTTGACAATATATTGTCTTATCCTAACAAACCATACATCAGCGGAAAACTTATTTTGCTTTCAGATGATGTTTAAATCTCAATTTTAAAAAAATGACCCTTATGACTCGTTTTGTGGTCCAAGGTTACATAAACAACTTTATGAAGGCTACCAATAACTAGAAATAATTATTTAGGTCATCACTTTGTGTTTTTATAACAGTGTACAAAGCATATGATCTTCTGATTATTTGACATTGTGCACTTTATACATAAAGACATTTTCTAGGAACTGTTTAACCTACGTCAAATCTAATGAAATAAGAAACCTGGTATACATTTTGCCAAACAGTTTGCTACTATGGCTGTTAAAACAATCAGTGTATTCCGATTTTTATTTTTGAATGTTTGAACAAATATTATGAATGTATGATTAAAATTTCCTCCTGTACAAATTATAATGGTAAAAAAATATATTCTAACATCTGATAGTAACCATTTCCAAGCTAAATGATACTAATGACTTACATCATGTCTCAGTTATAAATACTGTTCTGCTGAAGCACTGTCTGGAGTCTAACAATTTGTCAAAGAGAAAAATGCAAAGGCCAAATCACAGACCACAGAGATTGCGATCAGAAGGCAGTTCGAGCGATCTCTGCATGCATGCATGCATGTGTGTGTCTGTGTAGAGTTGGATAGGGGTGACTAGCACTTAATCTCTCTGTGAACAGTAGAGCACTTTCCTCATTTAACCACTTCATTCACGTCCAGCGCTGGAATGCTTTACCGCTGCCCTGTGGGTGGTCAGTATCTCCCATATGCACCTGGGCACACCTGGGCTGCCATACATATATACACACTGTCGGAGCCCACCTAGAAAGAGGTGACAGACAGCAGCACCTGACCCTCCCTGAGAGCTTACATGCTCTCCAGTCCAGACAAAAACGAGGCCTGTTCAATCATCTTGTCATTAGCATATCAACTACACACACATTTAGAAGCATCTCAGTTGTATGTATAAAGGCACTGTCCTAATAATACCTGCACATGGAGTATTCTATGATTTAAGGCGTGTTCGTACCAAGAACGATAACTATAAAGATAACCATATCAGCGTCCACACCAATGCACGACAGCATTTTGATTATTATAAGCACACGCTGCAGTTCTGTTATCTGCCAGTTTAAATGCTTGGCTGGCAATGTTTTTATCATTCATCAGCCGGGGAAAAAAAATCATTCTAAAAGTGACTCCAATTACATAGTTTATTTTTTTTAGATAGAATGATTTATAAAGCTATATCTGTCACTGTAATTATCATTCTTGTTGTGAACTGGGTCTCATCAGCACAATCCATAAATAAATAAATAACATTAATATAACAGCATGACATTATGTTGCAGCCTCAAATCACTGAGAACATATATAGGCTAGAAATGAAACTAATTAAAATGTCTGAGATGCCAACTGAACATCTGTTTTAATGTTAGAAACGAACTCATTTGTTTCTGGCAAGGGAAATTTTAAAATAAAGTCCCATGGTAGTTTAGCGTAAAGTTGGGCTTTTTCTTCCATTAAGATTTACTTTATGCCCTCTTCTGTAAAAGAAGATAAAAAGCATTAGCATTCAAATGAAAGCATTTATGTTCATTCAATTTTCTGAGCAAAACGCCTGCATTTCTTTTTTAAAAAGCGTCTGGCAAGGAAAAAGATGAAAATGTAATGTATATACAGTCAAATATATACAGTATATGTATAAAATAAAAACATTCAAGGAACATAATTAAATTCAGGAATATTCTTTCTGTGGAATTAAATCAAACACAATGACTGAGCAGAATTAAAAAACACATCACAGCGCATCCTATCAGACCATATGCGTTGCCTTTCATTGATGCAATCACTGCACTTAACACAATATTAAAATTATTACTACACTTAATAATGTTACTACTTTTTTGTAGATTCTGAAAGTTTTTTTTCTTGTATAGAACACGAAACAAAGTATGTTTTCATTTAGTATAGTACTAAATTATATAAACATGGATGGATGAAATTGTAACACTTGAATCTCCAACATATTTACCTGAATGTGCATTTCTATACATCCTATTATTATTATTATTAAATAATTGTAATAATTAAAATTATTCCTATTCTCCTAATGCCAATGGCTAAGTAGTTACATTTTCTGAATTTAAATTGATTTATGCAGATAATGAAATGTCAAATTGTGCAACCAAATATTACTGATATACACTACCAGTCAAAAGTTTTGGAACAGTAATTTTAATGTTTAAAAGAAGTCTCTTCTGCTCACCAAGCCTGCATTTATTTGATCCAAAGTACAGCAAAACAGTACGATTTTATAATATTTTTACTATTTAGAACTATTTTAAAATGTAATTTATTCCTGTGATTTCAAAGATGAATTTTTAGCATCATTACTCCATTCACATTATCGTTCAGAAAACATTCTAATATTCTGATTTGCTGCTCAAAAACATTTATTATTATTATGTTAAAAAACAGCTGAGTAGTATTTTTTCAGGTTTCTTTGATAAATAAAAAGTTTAGAAGAACAGCATTTATGTAAAATAGAAATCTTTTGTAACAATAAATGTCTTTATTATAACTTTTGATGATCCTTGCTCAAATAAAAGTATTCATTTCTATAATTCCACAGTAAACTCGGGTGCATATTAGAATGATTTCTGAAGGATCGTGTGATACTGAAGACTGGAGTAATGATGCTGAAAATTCAGCTTTGATCACAGGAATAAATTACATTTTAACATATATTCAAATAGAAAACAGTTATTTTAAATAGTAAATATATTTCTGAATTTTACTGTTTTTGCTGTACTTTGGATCAAATAAATGCAGGCTTGGTGAGCAAAAAAGACTAAAAAGTTAAAAATTCTACTGTTCAAAAACTTTTGACTGGTAGTGTACATGCACTGATGAACAGATGCTATTATATTTCATTAAAATATGTCAAAATACCAAATTAAAGCAAGACTCAAGCTTTTCACACTTTAGGGGGAAAAAGATCATTCAGTTTCAACTAAGCTACTGCACTAGCAATAGGCAGTAAAGACCTGCTTTACTTTATAGTGGAGAAATGAAAAGCTCTGAGCTTGGTTACACTTGACAGCCTTTGACGTTTTGCTTATTTGATTTACCTCACCCATATTTACTTTCATTTAAATGCAAAACTAAACTCAACCCCGTTGGAGTTTAAACACACCACACATGGAACAAAACAAGAGTAAGAAGTCCAATTTGGACAATTCTTTCTAAAACTGTAAAGAAGAACCTTGTTGTGGGAATGCTACTGCCAATCCCACTCTGGATTGGATGCTTCTGCAATCTAGCAAGCATGCTAACAAGTTGGCTCAATGCTCTAGTCTAGCTAGCATAATCCACTTAGCCCCTGCTGGTAGATGGAGGAAATACACAACATGGCAGCAAAAAGCAGCATTCTCCACACCATTAAATATATCAGACAATTATGACTGAAAAACTAAATAAAAACACGTTTGTCAGTCATGAATCAATTAAAATTTCCAAAATGTAAGTTTACTTAAAATTTGTCGTCACCTTTCTTAAATAACATAGCTACTCCCATTGAAATGAATGGGAATGCTAACAGATTAATCTACCCTAATATTCCAGACCTCTTTGTTTCTAACAATAGCTCAGTGACACTTGTTGACAATTGGCACACATAACAACCACAAGGGGGCCTTAAAAGTCTCCAGTGCTCCGCGCAAAAGGTGCCACATTTCCAACTGAGCTCTTGTTTTCCACTGCAAGTTGAATGGGCATCTGTTAGTCACCTGTGCTCCTAAAAGCACATTTCCCCATGTGAAACAGGATCTCGGCTTGGATGCTAGGAGAGTTTTGTGCTGCGTTGTTTGCGTTTTTGGTCTCTGGCATGGCACGGAGCCAGAGGCCGGTGCTGTTGGCCTCGATTCACACAGGCGGTCATTAATGGGAGATAAAGCAGAGGTCTGTGGAGAGCAGGGCAGGTCCCTTTTTCTCTCCTTTGCTCCACAGAGACCTCTTTCTCCTCACTCTCGTCTCTTACTGTGCAAAGCTACCCGCAAACACAAGGATAATATCCTGCCTGCGCTTCAGGCAGACACAGGGAAGGGCTGTTGAGAAGGGAGGAGGTCAGAGGGGATACCGGGGAGGGGCGCTGAGAGTAAACTCCAGCCTGCGGACGTGAGGCCTCTACCTTTTTAGTCCCACAGCATCAATTAGCATGTTGTCCTCTGCTTCTCTGCAGCTGAGAGCGAGAAAACGGGAGAACACTCAAGCCCTGTGATCGCCAGGCACATGGGAAGGCAACAATGCGCCACTGGAGAACCACAGTGTACCAAGTGTAGGGCCACGCACAGCTCCTCCAAGGGTCATTTCCTACCTTCTCTCTTAATTTCCTTGTTTTGGTTCATGACTTCTGGTGGTTGGCTTTTCAGAGAGATGTATGAAAGAGCAAATGTTTCACTCGATGTGGGACTGTATTTACAAGCAAGTATCGCTGTCTAAGCGTGAAATAAGACCCATCAGATGAATGACTGATATGACATTGATTACACAATCCTCAAGTTTAGCACTGTCCAACTGACACATCACAGTCCAGAAAATAAAAGTGCGTAAACAAAGACGTAAGCGCTTGACCAAAGTACTGTGTGGTAAACAGTTGTGTTGGTCTGGCAGTAACAAACCTCAGTTTTTTATATAAACATATTGACCTTATCTATTTATCTATCTGTCAGTCCATCAGTCTGTCTGTTTACAAAATGTGTGTGTGTGTTTTTTTTTTTTTGTATGAATATCCAAAACAACGAAAAAATTCACATTTAGAAGATACAAGCATTCGAGCTTCTGCTCGAACACAAGCTTAAAGTTTACTATTTTTGCTGTACTTTGGATCAAATAAATGCAGGCTTGGTGAGCAGAAAAGACTTCTTTGAAAAGAAAAGTTAAAAATCCTACTGTTCAAAAACTTTCGACTGGTAGTGTACATGTACTGATGAAGAGATGCTATTATATTTCAATTTATATTATAATGTGTCAAAATATCAAATAATGTGTCAAAATACCATTAATAAGCTAGTGTGCTCCAAAACAATAAAAAATTCTACTGTTCAAAAACTTTTGACTGGTAGAAACATGTACTAATGAAGAGATGCTATTATATATGGATCAACGATTTTGATGACATCACCCTGCACTTCAGTGTCTCATTAAACTTTCTGTCCAATCAAATGCTCTCTAGAATCCGAAGCGCCCCGCCCCCACACTATAAATACACGCTGAAGCTGTGGATGAAATCAGTCACCTGTTCACGGAATTTGTTTTTTTCTGTACGGTAAACAGCACATACACTGTGAAAACAGTTTGTTGAATCAGCTTAAAATAATTTGTTACCCAGCTGCCTTAAAATTGAAAAGTTCAGTCTGCGCTGATAGCCTTGTGGTTAGTGTGCTGACATATACTGTGCAACTGCACTCATCACGACCCGAGTTCGATTCCTGTCGCGAGGTCCTTTGCCGATCCCGCTTCCCACTCTCTACCTAATACTTTCCTGCCATCTCTCCACTGTCCTATCTGAATACAAAAAAGTAACAAAATTTTAAGTTTAGTCAACTTGAAATGTTGTACTAAGTGACAACTTCTAATTCTTCTGATCTAATCTTTCACTTAGTACAACTTAGCATTTCAAGTTGACTAAACTTCTTTGAGTTGACTAAACTTAAAATTTTAAGGCAGCTGGGTAACAAATTATTTTTTTTGACTCAACAAATTGTGTTTTTTTTCTTTTTTACAGTGTATAATGCACTATATAGGGGATAGGAAATGATTCAGACAGTGTAACTATGCATTCTGTTTGGGCAAATGAAGTTGTTGCACACACCAATAGTACAGAGCGGATCATATGCGCAAGTCGGCACAGACCACAAAACGTTTCGGACACATTGGAATTCTACACAGAATGCTAATTTACACATAGATAATGCAATATGGATGAGACTGTGAGTCATATGCTGTCAAATGCAGCTTTACTGAGCTCAATGGCTCTGGCCCAAGCTGTGATATAAACGAAATCCTACTGGCTATTTAAAAGAGGCGGTGGGGCTGCTGGATATGTCCCGCCGTGTCTTCCTGTTTCAGGAAATTACATTCAAATTACGTCAACACATAGAATAATGGCGAGTGTTTCAAAGCACTTCAGGGAACTTTAAAAAGGGGACAGGCCTGCTCGATATGTCCTGCTCTGTCTACCTTTTTCAGTTGAAATTAGGCATAATCCACCTTATTCTTCAGCGCGGAAGTAAGCCTATGGACGAGACTCATTCGCTCTAGGAAAATAATGAGAAGAGTAAAGTGCAGTAAACATAAAACTGTTGCACTACAAACCAGTGTGTTCATAAGATATAATAATCCATTAAAATAATATAGTAAGACACACCAGTGTGCAATATCAAGCAGCAAAACGAGGTGTTTTGTATAGCTAAAAACAGCTGAATGCGGATGAGACAGGAAGCCAGACCCATAAAATTTACAAAAAAATGTACATGTTATTTCCTTACATTCAAATTCAAAGTAATTTAATTCTTCATTCTGCATCTATTCTCAGTTAATTTCTAAATGGCCCTCAACCCTGAATCAGATGTAATGACACAGGAACCGTTTGATAATCGCTTTGCTAATTATGTTATCAATCCCAGACAGTCTTTTGTGCTGGAGGTTCATTCTTTTGTTTACATAATCCTGTTTCCTTTACAATGTCAGAGATTTTGCATTTCACACAATTTTCCTGACGCCTTTGGCAAAGGCTGATTCTCAAGCTTACAAACAAACAGAGCCTCTCTCGTTTAATTAATCTCATTAAATCACGTCTCTGTCTATAAAACAAGACAATAACTCTGAATTTAGCTCATTAGACACAAGGACGTGGGTGGAACTGGAAAGCCACGTCATAAAAACATGAAAGCGTTAGAGCTGCTCTCACACCCCGAAGCACCACATAAGCTTTAAGTTGTGGCACCAGTCTGCCAACTTATAGCTCCACAGGCACAGGAGCTGCATTAATGAGAGACATTAATCCAAGATTTTGTTTGATTACAGGAAAAGGGAACATGGAGGGTAACTTCTAAATACAAAAACATCTTAATATGGGCACTTTGCTTTAAAATTGAATATAGCAGGCTAAACAAAATAGCACATCAACTGAAACTATGCTGAAATCGACACTGTGTCCGCAACTTGCCCCTGAGCCACATGTCAACCCTTAGTTTATTTTGCAGTAAGAAGCTTTTGAACTCAATATCCGAGGTCGATTATAAATATTTAACATCTTGCCGTTACAGAAAGACCTTTTCAGATTAACATGATCTAAAAACACAGCCTATATTCTTAAAAAACAGCATCATGACCTCTATAATGAGCAGGTCACTGAAAATGTTTTACTTCAATAGCCAGTTTTGATTAAAGAGCGCCTTTGCATCATTTATAGGCCTATGAAAATGTTATTTTTTAGCCGGGGTCAACATAGCTGAAATGACTGGAGTATGCACTAAAAAAAGACAACACACAGCCCCGTGATCTTCATACCTCAGCCAACCCTATGCATTCATGTATACATAAAGACACCTTTCAGAGCTTTCTGGTAGTGTGCACCTGGATTGAAAATATGACCTCATTCTGTGGCATCTCTTGTGCAGATTAGAAGTCATTAACCTTAACGACAGGCAGAGCGCTGTGTTGTCATCAGTACCCAACCTGTGGCAGAGTGCCAAGGGACGTGACGTTTAATCAGACTATGGTCCTTCATTTTAGCACGGGTATCTGACGCAAAGGGTTCAAGTGGATGGAGCGTCCACCTTAATGAAAACAAAAGTGCAGAGTGCAGGCACACGCAACAAATGACTGGAAAAGTCCAAAGAGAAATAGAACAAAGATCAGGGATGGCGAGTTACAAATTAGGGTCAAACAGTGACAGATAAACTGCTGTTAAGATAAAGAATAAAACAAAAGTATTTTAAATGTAAACTGTGCTGGCTCTAAAATTACTGTGAACTGCCACTGAAAGAGAAAAAATTGCAACAGCAAATTATAGCAGTGATCTGTTGTTTTCAGGTACACTACCAGTCAAAAGTTTTTGAACAGTAAGATTTTTTATGTTTTTTAAAGACCTTTCTTCTGCTCACCAAGCCTGCATTTATTTAATCCAAAGTACAGCAAAAACAGTACAATTTTGAAATATTTTTACTATTTAAAATAACTTTTTAAATATATTTTAAAATGTAATTTATTCTTGAGATCAAAGCTACATTTTCAGCATCATTACTCCAGTCTTCAGTGTCACGTAAAATCATTAGAAATCATTCTATTATGCTGATTTGCTGTTCAAGCAACATTTTTATTATTATTATCAAAATTTAAAACAGTCAAGTATATATTGTTCAGGATTCTTTGATAAATAGAAAGATCCAAAGATCATTTATTTGAAATAAAAAGCTTCTGTAACATTACACACTACACCATTCAAAAGCTTGGAGTCAGTATAATTATTTTAATTTACTTTAAATTGATCAGTTGATGTAAATTGACGTTTTGTGAGCAGCAAATCAGAATATTATAATGATTTCTAAAGGATCATGTGACTGGAGTAATGATGCTAAAAATTCAGCTTTGAATCACAATTTTACTGTTTTTGCTGTACTTTTGATCACATAAATGCAGGCTTGGTGAGCAGAAGAGACTTCTTTAAAAAACACTGAAAATCTCACTGTTCAAAAACTTTTGACTGTTGCTCAAAAACTTTTGAATGTTGTGTGCATTATTTACAAGAACTATGATTTGATTTTAAAGGTAGCAGTGAGAATCATTCCAGTTAATAATTTACTTCATTTATTACGTTATTGGTCCAAAGGGGAAATGTCGGATTAAATCAATTAAAAAAAAAAAGAGAGAGAGAGAGAAGAACTAAATAAAAAGTCCAAAGGGCAAACATTGATCTACCGCTTTAAATGTTTCTCAAACAACTGGTAGTATGGTAACAGATTAAAAATTAAAAGCATAATGAATCATGCCAAACACTTGTTTACTCTTCTCCTGTTCATTATTGTTTGGGAAGTTTGGACCTCATCACACTGAATGAAGAGCAAAAGCTAAACTATTTATGTTAAACATGCTATAAATATATCAATCAATTGGCCAAGGTCAGTAATGTTTTCATTCAAGGTCAGAATGAAAAAAGTGCAAGAATTTGTTATTTCACTCAAGCATTTCTTTAGTTACCAGACAAGGTTAATAAAAAGAGACAATGGTCTGTACTGTAACACTATAAGTTAGCACTGAACTAGCAAGTCTTAATTTTTTTTTTTACTAACAAATTACATAATTATTGCAGCACTTGACAACAATGCACTTCATGCTCCAAAGAGTGAATATTTGAACTAACATGCAGTTTTTTATTTTTTAATTCAGTATATATTTGAAATATATCACAAGCATACAAGCAAACAAACTGACTCCGCAGCATCAGTGTTCTTGAGTTCTTGAGGTGATGCCATAGCAACAACTGGTCAGCACCTTGGACAGAGGCTGCTGTTGATCTTACCAAAAGATTATAAAAATAAAGATAATAGGTCTTGTATTATTTTCTGTTTTGAGGAATAGCGAAATGCGGAGTCTAATAACAGAACTTGTGGATTTTAAAGCTGGTAAATGTAGACTGTATGTGTTAAAAGGAAACACTTAAGTTGACACGTCATGGCCCACGTCAGTTCAAGAGCACCTGTACACTACAAACACACTTGCTTTTGACACAGAAAGCAACTGCGGACAAAGAAAGTGTGTGGCCCTTTAAGTCTAAATATAGTTCCTCTCGAAACTGATATCCACTGCCCTGCTATCGTATTAGCAAACAGTCAACACAAAATTTTATTTTTAAAAAAACGTTAAAAAGTTATTATCTTTTTACCTTGTTAAAGTGGGGGTTGCGTGTAACATCATACCCCCTCTTCTTCGTGTAAACAAAGGTCTTGCTTTGGTCTGCTGACTTCTGCATCTCCCACTCGACAGATTCCTGTTTGACTAAAGCGTGTGCCATGTTGCTTCCCCTTTAAATAGCGCTGAACTCAACAAGTGCACCCGCTGCATCAGACAGGAAGACGTTACACAGCGAGAGTGTCAACAGCGGTTGCGTATGCGAGGTTATCGCCAAATTATTAGCTGTAAAAGTCGATAATAGACGGGCAAGTCTTATCTCAAGCAGAACATAAAGGGTTTATGTAATATTTTCACGCGTGGTTTCAAAGAAACTCTCCCATGGTTGGAACAGAGGAAAAAAGAGACCGGGGCTAGTTGTCACAAAAGCTGTCGAAAGATTATGAGTTAGATTTAGTCGATATACAAATGTGTTTTGTCTAAGAGTGGTTTTATATGTTGGTTTTAAATACTTGGTTTAATAATGTATTGAATTAGTATGTCTTTTGTGATTTTTTTCCCCTACAGTATTATATTATTGATAAGCAATACTACCAAACGTTTTTGAACAGTAAGATTTTTAATTTTTTTTTTTTTTTTTTTAAGTCTCTTCTGCTCACCAAGCCTGCATTTATTTGATCCAAAGTATAGCGAAAACAGTACAATTTTGAAATATTTTGTACTATATAAAATAACTTCTAATATGCTGATTCATTATTCCATTTAAAAGCTTGGAGTCAGTACTTTTTTTTTTTTTTTTGGAAACGGAAATGGAAAGAAATTATAGAAATCAATACTTTTATAGCAAGGATGCTTTGAAATTGATCAAAACTGATGATAAAGACATTTATAATGTTACAAAAGATTTCTATTTCAGATAAATGCTGTTCTTCTGAACTTTCTATTCATCAAAGAAACCTGAAAAAAATATTCTCTGATCTTTTCAACATAATAATAATAAAGAATGTTTTGTTGAGCAACAAAACACAACATTAGAATGGTTTCTGAAAGATCATGTGACTGGAGTAATGATGATAAAAATTCACATCACAGGAATAAATGACATTTTAAAATATTAAAATAGAAAGCAGTTATTTTAAATGGTAAAAATATTTCACATTTTGGGATCAAATAAATGCAGGCTTGGTGAGCAAAAGAGACTTCTTTAAAAAACATGAAAACTTTTGACTGGTATATATAAAATCCTGTTTAGCAGCAGCTTCAATAGTGACAACATGCCCCAGTGCCCCAAAAAATGTTAGCGATGATGTTTAAATTAACAGTTTCCTTGGCAATAACTAATGTTCAATCAAACTGTTTTTAATTTTTTAAAACATACCCTAGAAATTAACTTACAAAATCCATACTAAGAAATCTACCCTACACTTATTTATGATATTTTATTTCAATGTAATCTTAAACAGTATGTAATGATGATTAACACACAAAATCCATAAAAGTAGGGTGCAATGTACTAGTAATATTTAAAAAATATAATCAAACTGGTATGTGGTGGTGTGATATCAGGTGATGACTAGCAAAGCAGAGTCACAAGCTTGCAACAGAATTCCACAAATAGCTCTGGATGGAGTAATATGGCTTTGTATAATGCAAAATTGCTGAGCAAGACATACACTGCAATACATCTAGGTAAAAAGGTAGTGTCAGCCTCAGACATATTGCACACAACTTTACTGTGTGTGAGTGTCAGTTTGCCTCTTTATCAGATTTTTAAATAGACAAAGGTTATTGTTTCCTGTATAGACTTCTAGATAGTGTGTGTGTCTTTGTGTCACTGTGAGCATTACCTCACTCACCTCACAGTGCACAAGGCCATTGAATGAGCTGAACTGTCTCGTAATGATAAGAAGGATCATGTTTCACAAATGAGCAGAGTGCTCTGGCTGAATCCTGGCCTACAGTATGTGTGTGCAAGTGTGCAAGATATCCAGTTCGTACAGTATGGTATGTGCATTCTTACAGACCTGGACAAGTCGTTAGGGTCCTCTTACAGAGACGCTTAGTCACTGTGACTGCTTTGAAAGCCCAGAGCATTTGGCCCTGAGCCAACACTGCATGCCAGGGGCAAAAAATGTTGAAATTGCTTGCGCATACCAATTACTGTTCCCATATGAAGAAATATGTAGATAGGAAACCTGTCTAGGATGTTAATTTACAAAGGAATTTGAGCTCTTTTTTGGATAGGTATCTATAGGGAACATATACAGTACAGCACAAATGAAGAAAGATCATGGAGCATTAAGGAATTAATTGAGGAAGCGAATGGAAATTCGGTGACCTTCAGACACTTCCCTGAATGTATGAAGTGTGACTCAAGGGCAGCTTGTTCAAGTGCATTCCTTCCAACCCCGGGCTGTGTTACTTTATCTTGGCCTTGCACAGGCTAAATGTGGGAGAAGTTAAGTGCACTCAGATGAAAAAAACAAACTGACAATAGAGACATACTGTTGTAAGAACACACTGCGTTTATCTTCCTGCTGCATTAAATGCACAACAGAATTTTCTGTTTTTAACCCTAAAAAGCTAACTTTAACCCCTATAGTTTAATAGACAAAAATAATCAAATAATAATATTAATCATATTATTAAATAATATTAATAATATGAATATTATAATAAAAAAAAAACTGATATAGAAAATATTACAGAATATCATCTAGAACACTCTCTGTTTAAATAGGATAAATAGGGTATCAGTAGGCTCTCCATGAATTTGTGACTGATATGAGGTGACTAAACATGTCAGAAATAGACTGGAAATGATTTACAAGGAGCGAACCAGACTCTGACAGCGCCAGGTTTGAGATGATGCCACTAAATATAATCCCAGCTTGCTAAATCTATCCAATATTTATTCTACTAAAAATATCGTAGAAAGAATGATTTTTCAGAGAAGCGTGGACTTTGTAAATTATATCAAAGAAAAGACAAACATTAGCTGTCCAAACACTGTCACACAGAGTTACGTACAGATAAATGGAGCGATAAATTGGGCAAGACTGTGATATAGAGGCTCAGATAAAAGCTCGATGAGGCTCAGATAGAAGCGCATTCGGTCCATTTTTCATTACACCATACACCTACAGACGAAGATGTTAAAGCTGTTGATAGTACAACAGATCTAAACAATGCAGTTTAAGGGAAAACAAATATATTGAGTGATTTAGCAGACACTTTTTTATCCAAAGTGATTTGGATGAGTCCTATAAATTCTGGCCAAAATATATTATTAATATATACAACATATACATTGTAAACAGTGCAGCTTAAAGGAAAAGTTCACTTCCAGAACAAAAATTTACAGATAATATACGCACCCCTTTGTCATCCAAGATGTTCATGTCTTTCTTTCTTCATTTGATAAGAAATTATGTTTTTTTGAGGAAAACGCTTCAGGAATGTTCTTCATATAGTGGACTTTAATGGTGCCCCCAAGTTTGAACTTCCAAAATACAGTTTAAATGCAGCTTCAAATGGCTCTAAATGATCCCAGCCAAGGAAGAAGGGTCTTATCTAGCAAAACAATCAATCATTTTCGAAACAAATTGACAATTTATATACTTTTTAACCTCAAATGCTTGTCTTGTCTCGTCTCTGTAATTAAGTTCAAACTTTGGGGCACCATTGAAGTCCATTATATGGAGATAATTCCTGAATGTTTTTCCTCAAGAAACATAATTTCTTATCGACTGAATAAAAGAAAGACACGAACATCTTGGATGACGAAGGGGTGAGTAAATTATCTGTAAATTTTTGTTGTGGAAATGAACTTCTCCTTTAAGGAAATATTGTCCTTTTTCTAAACTCAATATATATTACAAAAAGTACTTAAAGTAGCAATAAAATACATTTAAACTTTTTAAATATTGAGAAAATATATACAAAAATATACAAAGAAATATAAGTAAACTTACTGAAAATATATTCAGGTATAGGTATGTTTTAACATTTGGCCATTTTTGTATGTTTTTAAATATATTTTTAAAATATTTCTATCAAATGGTATACACAATGCCAATGATTAAGCTAGTGAACAGAAGCAAAGAAATAAAATGAATGAACTACCAGTCAAAAGTTTTCTGAAAGATTTTAATGTTTTTTAAGTTTCATCTGCTCACAAAGCCTGCATTTATTTGATCCAAAGTACAGCAAAAACAGTATAATTTTGAAATATTTCTACTATTTAAAATAACTTTTTTCTATTTGAATATTTAAAAAATGTAATTCATCATCAAAGAGTCCTGAAAAAATTCTACTCTGCTTTTTTCAACATAATAATAATAAATGTTTTTGAGCAGCAAATCAGAATGCTGAGAGGAGGCTATCCTAATTTCATTGTACGTGTGTATAATGACAATAAAAAAACATTCTTTTATTCATTTATTTATTCATTCAAACAATAATAGAATGATTTCTAAAGGATCATGTGACTGGAGTAATGATGCTAAAAATTCAGCTTTGAAATCACAGGAATAAATTCATTTTTTAAATATATTCAAATACAAAACAGTTATTTTAAACAGTAAAAATATTTCAAAATTGTACTGTTTTTGCTGTAAAATAAATATATAAATAGTATATAAATAAATGCAGGTTTGGTGAGCAGAAAACTTACTGTTCAAAATGGTAGTGTATAATTGTATAATGTAGTCTATAATGGTTGTGTATAATTAGAAAATATGTTAAGTGCTAATGAAACAAAGGCAGTGCATAAGATGTATACAGTATTACAGCAGTAAGGTGCTTTTAGTAGATGGCACAGAAGCTTGTGTGGACTGTTAAATTATTTCAGTTGTTCACTGTTTGCTGAATTGTTTAATTTATGAATTTTACCTAACAGTTTATGGAAATAGCCTTACTGGACAGCCCTGTTTCAATTACAAGACTGCAATCTTGCGAAATTATCAACAGCCTTACACAAGCAGTTTTTACAGGGAAAGAAAAATCCCCAGTTTCTTCTTTTCTTTGCTTCTTCTTCTTCTAATTACATGAGAAATTTCAGTCAGTTCCCAAAAGTAAATTGTCAAGCTAGTGCTGCTATTATTTGCGCTTTTAAAACACTACAGAGAGGATTTAACATCAAGGGTAAACATGCAATTTTCTGTGCACACTGCGCTATCTGGTTCATAATAACAGAGGTTGCTTTCCGCTGTGTAATTATATTTGCTGAGCTGTTCAGTTCACCGATAAGGTTTTGTGATTCCATACAGGAATTCCAGTAGCCTCCTATTACACACACTATTCCCAGATCTAGGCTGTTTAAGCCCCCTGGGTCTTATATACAAGACTGGTCTCTTCAACCTGAATCAAGAAAGCCATAAAGCTGGCCAGATAACAGCAGGGTGAGGGAAACATCTAAAAAGCACCAGAAAAGACAGTGAAGGATGTTCTTGATTACAGAGGATTGCTGGACTTCCTCCCTAACCCCTGAAAACCAACACCTGGTGTTGCTGAAAGTCTAATGTATAGTATTAACACTATGTATAGTATTAACTCACATACTGAAGTGTGCACCAAAACACCTAGACTTCCAGGAATGAGGAAATTATACTCCCTGTGCCGTGATTTATACCTGCCAATACAAACTCTATCAGTGGAGAGTTTTCTCAGTGAGAACCTGCTGTGGGAGAAAGGGGATCCCTCTGTGCTTACAACGGAAATTGCATGGATAATTTGGAATATGCTGGAACTGTAAAATCGACACGGCTTATGTGCTAGAAAGTATATTGTATTTAGAAACAAAGTGAGAAGATTTAGCAGCTGGTGGTTTAGGAAGCGAGTAATTGAATCAGAAGAGGTGGAAAATGGAAAGCACAAGGCTTTATAATGCCCATAAAAGCGTCTTGCATTTTCTCCATGCTGTTCACTTTGGAACAAAACAATGCACCCATGTTTAGATCTGCTTTAGACAATGCATAAACACACTGTCTTAATGAAACACACTGTAGGGTCCTGCCCTGTAGTGTTGTTAATAGAAGGTCCTACTGAGCTGCATCACAAGAGGGAAACATTCAAACACAATGGTTGCCGGTAAGGGTTTTCTGCTGATTTTAACAAGCAAATTATATCACATTAAATACCTCAGCAGGGGTGAGCCGAGGGAAACACACACCTCAGATCCTGGTGAGTTTCCAGAGAACTGAAGGAACACACACAGACTTGTGAGCTCAGCTGATGTCAGCGACAGAGAGTTCCAGACAGAAATTATCATCAATTTTATATCCTGCTCTTCTGAAATGCAAACTTTTAACTGATAAAAGAGCAGAGCAGGTGAGTTATGATGGACTACACTACACTGCCCTCCATAAGTTTGGAAATGCCCCTGGCAAAGTGTGGTTTTGGATGATATCAGCATAAATTCTTTTCATTTTTTGGTGCTTATCATTGAAGACCAGCAAGAATAATTTTCATTTTGATTACATAATAAAGGCAATATATACACGTCAAAGTCAAAGACATTTGCCAGCGGTGATGCCTGGTTACTGGTTTAAATTTGGCCCAGGTTTTTAAAAGACGTTTGGGTCAGCACACCTTAATAGCTTCAACAACTGATTGCCAATTAAGTTTAGAATACAATGAATTTAGGCCCAGATTATGCAGAGCTGTAATAGCTGCTAATAGTGGATATTATGATGAATCGAAAATTTAATTTTTTTCTATGTATAAACTGTTTATGTAAAAAAAAAAATGTTTTCGTAGTTTGTGTTGTCCCTTATCACTGCAAAATTATCACAAATAAAACAAGGATTCATGCAGATATTGTCCAAAACCCCACTTTTCTACACTGTAAAAAACAATTTGTTGAGTCAACTTAGAATAATTTGTAACCTGGCTTCCTTGAAATTTTAAGTTCAGTCAACTCAAAAAAAAGTTTGTTCAACTTGAAATGTTAAATTATACAAGTGACAACGTAGATATTTGAGTTGAATCAACTTAAAATTTTAAGGCAGCTGGGTTACTTACCATCTGTTAAGTTTAGCAAACACAAATATCTAAGTTCTTACTTAGTACAACTTAACATTTCAAGTTGAATAAACTTATTTTAGTTGACTGAACTTAAAATTTTAAGGCAGCCCGTTTACAAATTATTTTAAGCTGATTCAACAAATTGTGTTTTTTATTTTTTACAGTAAGGCGTTTTTCCAAACTTTTCGAGGGCAGTGTATAAATCTGTGTCTCAGGAGTGCAAAAGCAGCAACTCTAAATATGCATTGAAAACGCCAAGTCCTATGATGCTTGACCAAAATCTGTTCAGAAGTTACAGAATAAGCTGCAGGAAAATAGGAAGAGACGTGACTAACCACAGCTTGTTTTAAAATAAAATTAAATAATTGTTGCTATTGACATTGTTAAATGAAGGAGTAGTGTGTCATTTCTGGCACTGAAATTGAATGTAATCAAAAACTTTGTCAAAATGTATGATAATTAAACAATATTTTGCTGAATGTGTTTTTGTGCTGGTACATTTTTGTGCTGGTACAGGCTGGTTTAGGCTTGTCACAGAAGACAATAAAACCGCCAATAGGTGGCAGCAAAGTCCCTGTTTTGATAAATTTTGATAAAATTTAATCAATTCAAATCATACAATTTGCTCAAAACAGTTGATCAGTTAGACATTAAGCAAGTGGCTATCTTTATGAATGGATCATTGAATCATTGACTCACTCGATTTGTTCAAAAACAGATTAGTTCAGAAACAAAAAAGCTCCAACAGTTCTGCTTCAACTTTGTTTGGAAGTTCTTTATTTGCAAAACAGAAAAAGGACAATATTGTGTCTAAAATTGTCTTGCCTGGTGAAAAAGGCAAGACCTGGTGATGCTGGGATGCTGGTTAGGTATGTTTTGATGCTGGTTTAAGCTGGTTCTTTGTTGGTTTATGCTGGTCCTTTGCTGGTTTATGCTGGTCCTTAGCTGGTTTAAGCTGGTCCTTAGCTGGTTTAAGATGGTCGTTTGCTGGTTTATGCTGGTCCTTTGCTGGTTTATGCTGGTCCTTGATCAGCAACGTGACCAGCATAAACCAACAAAGGACCAGCATAAACCAGCATCAAAACATACCTAACCAGTATCCCAGCATTAAAACATACCTACCAGCATATGCTGGTTTTTTCACCAGGGTTGATATTGTAAATTGGTGTGTCTTGCCATTTTATTTTAATGTGTTATCTTAATTCTAAACACACTGTTTTGTAGTGTAAACAGTTTTACTATTTACTGCACATTGTTATTCCCTATAGAGAGTTTTCATGTGTAACCCCTCCACCCGGGTCCTACTCGCACACCGCTCCGAGCAAGTCTCCGGCATGGGAGGCGGACGCACTAACAAGGAGGCTAAAGGCTGCAACCCCTAGCGTCAGTCGCTAGTGCGTCTCTTGGGGTCAGGGGAGTGAGGTTTACTTTGTGCAGCACTTACCCGCTGGCCTCCGTTACACATGACGCGTCAACAATCGGCCATATTGGCTGCACAGAACATAAACAATGCCACTGAACCAAACAAAACTCTCATATTTTACTGATTATTGCTACTGAGAATGGTCAATTACTGTCATGTTTTGGGCTGTACTAATCCGGGAAAAACATTTGGAGTACTACAGACTGCCAAAATGTATAACAAATCAAGACTTCAAACATCCGAGTATTGCCAATGTGGCCATGCATCTGGGTAACTGATCAAATTGTGACGTAAGTGCAAACCCTCTATAGTGGCTAAATGAACCAGAAGTCTCATCCATAGGCTTAGTTCTGCATTGAAGAATAAAGGGGATAGGGAAATTCTAACTGCACTCTAATAGGCATCATCACGCAGTGAATGCTTTTGGACTCTCAAGATGTGTTTTTGTTTGTTTTTTTGCAAACTGAGTAATATACTCAAAAATGTCATCGCTTATTGTCTCTCTGTCCGTCACAGCACAATAATGTCATGTCAGTCAGGGAATTCTTTTTTGTACTCTTTTTTAAAAATGTCAAAAGTTGGGCTTGAACCATTTTGGATGAAAAATGATGAAAACTTGTGCGCAGCTCATCACAATATTGCATTCTGACTAGCCAATTGCCGTTATTTTGTTTTGTAAATTATCATACTCAGAGAATTTTAACGCTGCAATTCATAACTTTTGGCACTCTAGTGGTTAATAAACAGAACTGCATGCGTCTTGCAGAAGAACACTGTAGCTGGAGCTACTTCTCTCTGTTTATGTTTATAACAAATTACACAGATTCTGGGCTAGTCTGCAGCAGTTCCTACCATAACCAGTCTGAAATAGTCAGAATATAAAAAATTATTACAGGTGTACCATAGTGATTCAGGATAAGCCACAAACACGGTTTGGAAAAAGGATTCATGATGTTTTCACTTATTATATCAATTTTGTACATTTTGAACACAAAAAAATCTTAAAGGAAAGTCCACTTTCAAAACAAAGATTCACATATAATGTAAATAAATTGTATTTTTTTAATGAAAATAACCGATTGTTTCACTAGATAAGACCATTCTTCATCGGTTGGGATAATTTACAACCGCATTTGGGATCGCTTGAAGCCGTCTTTAAACTGCATTTTGAAAGTTCAAAATTGGGGCACCATATCAGTCCATTATATGGGGAAAAATGCTAAAATGTTTCCCTCAAAAAACATAATTTCTTTACGACTGAAGAAAGAAAGACATGAACATCTTGGATGACAAGGGGGTGAGTACATTATATGTGAATATTTGTTTTAGAAGATTCACAATTTGAGCCTTGATTCTAATAAATTATTTAAAAAACACTGTAAAAATAAAAATATTTAATATCGCTTCTATACCTAAGTGCAAAAATCGAAATATCTTTTATATATTTCTGTGCTACTAATCTGACAAAAACACTGACTTGTGCTCAGAATATCAACATGGAAAATTTTCTTCTTTGACTAGGATGCTGCTATGATTAATCTTCTCATGTGATCATGCAAAGTGTTTGCACGTGTTTGGCAGGGACTGATTGGATAACCAAACGTGCTATTACAAAACAGAAAATGAGACAGACTGAAAGATAAGGAGAAGCACAATGAAACCAGCCATACAGCCTAAAGTGACTGGCTGGAAAAATGCAAGAAGGCAGGTCAAAGGTCACACAAGGGGGAATAAGAGCTGCTTTTGAACTTGGTTCTTTGAAGTGATCCAGCACAAACAGTGAGGCCAATGTGATTTAGCAATTTACCGCTATATGTAAATACCTGACTTTCCGCCAGACAAGAAGCTCATTGGCAGTCATGCAGATGTCATAATATAATTCAAGCAATTTAACTTCTAATTTCTTGTCTGAGTATATTGAATTCTGTATGTTTATGAGTGTTTAAGGTACCTCTAACCCAGACGTTCTCTGAAAACACCTAAACACAAGTCTCCAGATCCTGACTGTGAGCGATTTGTATAAAAATCTTGTATATTTCACGCTAAAGATTTAGCAGAACAACTAAATAACCTGTGATCTTATCCAAAAGGACCCTTGGTGTAAACACTAGATAACAAACTCTTAGCATTCAAACACCGAAGGCTAAAGACTAAACAAAACTCACAACCAAAAATGGAAATCAACAACTATTAATCCTGTCATTGTAAAATATTGAACTCTTTTCAAGCCACTGACTTGAGAACACTTACATGTTGAATTGTAGACCAAGTCTGGGCCAATATCGGAGCAGAATGACTCCCTGTGCCAAATCGGTGTGTTTGCTTAGGAACCATTTCTGTTTAGTTTGTATTAGCTGTTTGCATGCTTGAAGTGCTCTGCTCCTCTCTTGTGTATGTTGGCAACTTCGCCTCAAGCACAGGAGGTCATGTCTCTTAGAGAAGTCAGTCCAAGTGTCTCACTTTAGCAGCAGTCCTGGTGGGCTACTTTTAACAAGACACTGGACATCCCTATAACTTCCTGCATGAAAATCTTCAGTAAAGAGTCCTTTTGAACTTTTTATTTATTAAAGAAAATGCTTTTTGAGCACCAAATCAGCGTATCAGGATGAAGGGTCATGTGATTCTTAATTTGAGAAATGTCTTGTCAGAATTTAGCTTTGCCATCACAGAAATAAATTACAGTTCAAAATGTATTAATACAGAAAACAGTTATTTTAAATTGCAAAAATTTTTTACAATATTTTACTGTATTTTTAATCGAATAAATGCACCTTCGGTGAGCATAACACCTTTGAACACTAGTGCATACATGTGTTTGCTTTGCTGCTTGTATATGTTTGCTATATAATGACACTGCAGCCTGATCTTTGACACTTTTGAATGTGTCTAAATATTTGCTGTCAACAAATTCAGTATGGCTAACCCAAAGTTATCCTCCAGCTAGTTCACAGGGCAGAGGGGGGCTGACTTGGAAAGCGGCTCCCTGTAAATGGCTCTCTCTGTCTGGCAGGAAGCTCTAATAAGCCGTGGAAAGGTGAAGTCCTGCTGAGATGGTTTATGGCCATGACCTGCATAAATAAACACCTGACTCTTTAATCTACACTACTTCACCTTCATCGACTCTTTAGGGATGTGTCTCAGCAGCCACTCAACACAAGACTCACGCTCCCTTGAACTCAAGCAAAATGTCTTCTTTAGCATATAAATGGAATCATGGATGCACCATTAGCAGCGTGAGTGAAATCTGACCACATGCTGCTACGTAAACAGGAATCCAGTCATGGCCAATGCAAGCCTACTTGAGAGGAGGTTAACCTGTTGTTTTTCCTACTGAATACTGTCAAGAAGCAAAGAAGCAATGCTGGTTCAAAGCAAATGCTATAGTTGCAATATTCAGTGGCACAATCTTCAAATACCATATGCTTGCACAAAACCTAGCGGTTCACCCCGGGTCATCAAGAGGTGGTTCCTCTGACAAAGAAACCTCTATGGAACCAGAGCAGAAATATTATGTAAGGCCATCCTTTCAGAGTGATGTTGTCAAACACCAATATGACAATTTATGGGTCCTGCTAGATATGAAAATAAAAAATGATCTACCTTCTATTGAGAGAGAGCTTAGGATGATCACTGTAGTGACACATTCTCTAAGTTGGAGGGTGGAGGCCACAGTCTAAAGCAGTGAGATCACCTTTCTCTGTTCAGACTTGACCGAGAACCTCACAGGGTGCTGATGTGAGCCTGCATTGTGGAACCTGAAAAGACTGACCCTTTCCCTGAGTCTGTGGGAAAAATGAGCAAGACTGAAAGCTGATTTGTGGAACTGAATGAGAATTAGAAAACAGAAATGAAAAAAGGGAAATATACCTGAATATATGTTGATGTATCACATCAAAGTCAGCTCTTGCATCTCAATGCCTCAATTCCGTGAAAAGAATTTGTGCACACTTTAGTGTGAAGTGTTTACACACAGCAGTATTGTTTGGTGGCCTCTTTAATTTCTTGAATAAAATACGACCTCATTCAAACGCTCAGAGCTCCCGCAGCTCATTAAGTGGAAACACTTTTGATAGTGTTGATCTTATTGAATCAAGCAATGAATAAACGGCAATGAAGGAACATTAGAAGGATTCCAAAGAGACTGCGGATATCTGAAGTGAAGAGTGAATAAACACAAAACCTTTTACGTCAATACGTCAATGACAAATAAGCATGTTAAATAGAAATTTAAAGATAAATCATGGAGTTTACAAAATATGTGGATTAAAAAATCACAGATATTGCCAAATTTTCATTGGGTTATTTGACATTAAAAAATGTTTATAAAAAGATCAAGTTATGTTTATAACAAAAGCATACTAACCTTGTCACAGTCATGAGCGTGTACAATTTCCTGTTCTCTACCAAAATTGCTTCCTTTACATATTTTTTTAAAGTAGTCTTTTGTATCACAAAAATATCCACCTTTTTCTTTAATGCAGAAGTAAGACTATGGGTGAGACTTCTGGTTCATTACCCCTCATAAAGTGTCATAGTCATAAGCCGTCATAAAGTGGCATCGCAGATCGTAAACAGTGCCACTGAACCCCAACGAAACTCGCATATTTTATTGATTTTTGCTGCTGAAAATGTTCAATTATTGTCATGTTTTGGGGTGTACTAATCAGTCGGACCAGGAAAAACATTTGGAGTAGTACAAACCGCCAAAAGTTATAACAAATCAAGGAGAAGAGTGCAAAAAGCTGTCTGAGGAACAAAAGGCGTTTGTGGTTGGCCAAACTGAACCGGGATTTCCAGGGTAAGAATCTTGACGACATACATGTTTGTTCTTATCATTTCCAGTCAGGTAGGTGAAATATTAGGCTAATATCTTAATTAATACTGCTTGTAGGTATCTTTACCACCTATTAACTTTAGTTTGTCAAAATATTCCGCCCTTTCCTGCTTCCTAAGGCCTTCTCTATGATTCAGCAGCTTCCACGCATTTTTTCAATGGTTTAGACAGCAGAAATTAGCAGAACAACGTATTCAACGTACATTAACCCTGCAGTCCATGTTGTTGTTTACATCCGAGTATCGCCAAATATTAATACTATTCGTTTTTTTTTTTTTTATATATAGTTTTAAATTACGTGTTTAGTCTCACTGTTATATATACGTATAAAATAAATTCAGAAAGTGGAAACGCATTCCTCACAGAAAGTCGGTTTTATCTCATTTGTAAATTATCTAATAGATTCAGACAAAAAAAAGGAACGTGACGTCATCGACCCAAACAAGAATCTGCATACATGTGCACGCTACTTTGAAGGCGTTCTTTTAACTCGCAGACCCCCTGCTCGCGTGTTTGCAACATCATGTACAGGGACAGAAGTGTCAGTGATGTGGGAACGGAACCGAACCACAATAAAGCCGCTGCTGCGCTATTGTGCTGTCAGTGGAACGAATCAGCGGAAAGCCCCTTTGAATTCTGGATATAAGCGACTCTTTGAAATGTCAAATAAAGATTTATTCAAATACAATGATTCATTAAATGCTGAACGCTCTCTCAACTTCACTTTCCCCGCTCCATCGTTGCAGAGCACGATGGTCCCTCCCCTATACGAAAGTCTTTGTGAAAAACTTGTTGGGACTTTTTTCCTCCCTTTTCCCTTAAACGTCAAGTGTAATTCATACCAAGGGCTTCGTCTCTGAGCTCTCCCTGTCTTGAAGGTGGAGCAGATATGAGAAGAAACGGACTATCAGCCCATCCAGCAGAAAACCCTCTGAGATGAAGTAACTTTTAGACGGTTCTTGGTTAAATAACAAGCATCTGTTTGCGGATTGAACATCTCCATCAATCGAATGATAGCAGGTATGACACATTTCACCTTCAGAGAGAGTTATCGCTGCTGTAATTTATTTATTTATTTTTATTTATTTATTTTGTAAAAGTTTTTTATCTACTAGTTGAAACACTTTTTGCATCATTCTTGCCTTTGGCAAGAAAAATAAAAATAATAGTATTGATTGCAAACTACTATGAAAGATGGACCAAGTTGTTTTTTTTTTTTTTTCAGGAAAGTTTAGGGAGTGCACTGAATAGGTTAAATGTATATATCTGTATATCAGTAATAATAATTAATGACGATTGGGGTAGATTGACTCCTCATCTTTATTTTTAAATCTTGCAATAAATAAATAAATAAATACAGCCGAGGACTTTTTGGTGAAAAGTTTTATCATAGTATTTTTTGTGCATTGGAGATGATTACCATAACTTACAATAGTCAATGCAAATATTCATATATCCATAAATGATTGATGGTGAGGGAAAGCTGTGCGCTTAAAGATCTGGCAACTTTGAATGAATTAGTTTTAAAATTTAATGATAAATGCGACCATTAGCGCCACCGTTTGGTTGTTGAAGTTGGTTGAAAAGTTTGCAAATGTGCAAGATTGAAATTTCTGTGCCTTGTAATGGAAAAATGGGATGATGCTGACACGGAGGGGAATTTCCTGCATCTGCCACTACAGCCAGTTTTTTAAGCCTCACTAATCTAAGCATCTCCAGATCTTTTTGAGCAAAGCAGATGTATCTACTACAGAAAAGGCATTGGAAATGTCATTGAAAATGTCATAGCGATATTTTAGCAGTGATGGAGGAACGTCAGATTGCAGATGCTGATTTTAGGAAAAGAACTGTTGATAGAGAGATCAGACCGAGTTTGTTTGGCAGACTTTTTAAGGCTCGAGCTGTCTGCACATTTTACATCACTGTCTTACTGGAATTTGTTTGGACCTTTGTAAGTGCTTCGCTTCTCATGGTCTTCTTCAGTAGGGATGCATCTGATTTGTCATTGCCTGGATCCACACACACATATTTTCCCCTTACACTTCCACTGAGGCCACACAGCATTGTCTGCACAGATTGATTCTCACAGACAGAGCGGCCAATGTAGATAATCCACATCGACGGCATGTCATAGTGAAGTGTGAGGTGGGAGAAGAGGGATTTCAGCTCCTCAGGGAAAGTACTGAAACGAGAATGCAGTAGCAATCTATATTCCAGCCCACCCTCTCCACCCCTAAACTGACTACAGATTAGAAAATGTTGCTGCAGTCTAGGTTTTTCTTGGGTGCAATGTAACATATGATGAATGTGTGAGAGTGGTGGCTGTGAAATGCTTGGCTTTGTGGTTTGACTTTTTTTTTTTTTTTTTCCTGTGCAACTGGATAATCATCTCCATCGTGTTGCGCTCACACAAAGACTAGGCTATAGATATACCTGAAAGGGACTTTGGTTTATACCTCTGTTTTAGCTTATGGAAGCTTGCTTTCAAAACGAGATAAAAAATAAAAAGGTAATCGGTAAAAGTTGATATCTTCTCGCAGTTTTGATTTTTCAGTTAACTAGCAATTTTGAAAAGAACAGCTGGAATTGTGGGATATAAACTCACAACTGCTGGAAAAAAAGATGAAAAGATGAATTATAAGATTAAAAAAGTCATAAATACCTTTTTAGTATTTTATGCCGTGGCTTGAATTAACTGAATTGTGGGATATAAATTGAGAATCAGAATACTGGCTTAGTATGCTGGTCTAATTTTGATTGTAACAATTCAAACTTACACCTCTAAAAATTAATTGATTGCTTTTGTTTTTGTCTCCAGTTGCTTTGAATTAGTGATTACTTAATAAACAAATGTAATTATAAATGCACTTATTACATGGCTCTGTGGAATACTTTATTGCCAAATAGTCAGCGTTGTCCATGCCAGTGCTGTATCAGTCCACGCATCTGGGTAACTGAAACTAGCACTATTTTCATGTCTCATATCATACACACCATCAAAATGGAAAGGGCACCATCTTGTGTCTTAGTTAACAAATGTAGTTTTTAATATAAATATATTTTAATATAATATTGTTGCAGTGTTCAACTTGTTGCTAGGCCATGTTTTGTATGATGTAATGGAATTCAGTATTCTAGCTTTACTGGTTAGCAGCTATGTATAAAGCTGGATAATGTAAAGTCAGCTGGTCGTTATTGCACAAATAAACCTGTCACCCTTATCAGGACCTTAACAGAAGTTTTTTCACTGATATGGAAAACCTGAAAATATAAAGATATTTAATAAATATTTATAAATTCATTAAAAATGTATTATTCATATTTGTGCTGAGGTTAGTGCACTCTCTATTAGATTGTTTGGGCAGTCCATATCCTCTACTCATGAATGATTGCAGAAAACATAGAAAAGCATTGTTCAAAGCTGTGGGAACTGGTATCCATTTGAAATCACGCATTTATTCCCATTATTTATGTGCATGATTTATGTGGTGCGTGATTGCATGTGTGACCTGCGTGGAAGAGTCAAGCATCTTTTCATCACTATGCAAACTGATGGTCTGGTGGAAAAAAGGAAAAAGTACTTATATCTAAAACTTTTTTTCCAGTTAAGGTTACCTGATACATAAATGAATGCATAAGCAGGCTGCTATTCGCTTTGTCCAACTACTGTACGTGTGTGTGGGTGAATGTGTGTTTAGATTAACATATTATTTTGTACTCTGATTTACTGGTAACATTACCATCCGCAGAACCCCAGTATATACTTATTACTGACATTTAGCAAGACAGTAGGAAACGTTTCCAAACCACTGACACAAAAAACTCAAGTCGGTGCCGACAGGGTCAATATTCTTACTTCCCCCGCCACAAACCTCCAGTCTACACAGGCAGCATCATTTTCCTCTAATGGCAGAATTTTCTTTCAGATGGTGTCGTTTAGGGATTTTTTAAAATGAGAGCATATTTGTGTGCTATTTGACTCATTTGTTTAGTCTCTAAAGCTGAAGCAGCAAATTTGGCTTTCAGTAATTATTTGAACTATTTCTTGAATACTAAAATATTATTGTGTGTATCTTAAAAGCAGATTCGAAGTTTTGGAATCTGTGGGAATACTATTGTTGACTTAACAAGTACATTAGGACTGGATCAAAATATCTGTGGAATGTGATGATGGGGAATGAGGTGAACTGTACAGTGTACAGTGTATACACTCACAGGGCTGTTGAAATAGTGCTCCCAAGTCTTATTATTTGTCTCCCCCTAGTGGTCATGACTGTTTTAATATAATCTTCTGTTCCAGATTTCAATACTTTCAGCCTTTCAGCTTTGCTCCTCCTGAGCCCCCCTTATTTATTATTTATGAATACTGATGAGCTGATGAAATTAATCAGGTGTGCTATATAATAAAGACATCCAAAATGTGCAGGCATGATATTACTGATTGCATGCAATGATACAACTAATTAGTGTAAAGCTAATTAGTGGACGCATATCCTAGGATATGCATAAAAACCTTTGGACTTTAGATGTCTGAAAACTGTATCTAAATGTAAAAAATGTGGAAAATAACAGTAATGTATGTATTAATGTATTCTTATATTTTTAACTATAACTGTTCTGGGCTTCTGTAAGCAAAGCTGAATATGGTTTATGGCACAGTAAATAATTTCCTCCCCCTTCTTTTGTTTATACAGAAGAAATTAAATGTCTCCGTATTAAAGTCCGTGTAAACCAATATTAAATATGTGTTCTGAGTTTGTCACCACAGAATAACGTGTTAATAACCACCCAGCCACATCTGAATTATAAAAAAAAAACTTTACGAGTAACTAAAATAAATAAATAATATATTTATATAAATAAAAAATATATGTTCTCTGCTCTGAAACACTGGGGGCGTGTCTGTTGTCGGAGCTGAAGCCACGCCCACTCGCGGGAAAGCTGCCGCCTGTTTCAACTGCCAAATACCGCTCAAGGAGACCAAGATTTTTTGTAAATTATCGCAGCCAGATAAAATGCAAAACTAGCAAACTGTAGGCTGTAGTAACTAACAATAATGACATCAACTGAGTGGGCGAACAACTGATGCTAATACGCTCTAGTTATTATAGTGTTAGGGGAGGGGCCATGCTCAGTGGCTCCAGTGCGTCATCGAGACATGATTTCAGGCCCGCCCAAAAAATCCTAAACACAAAAATAGTGAAAAACTGTTAACGGTCTAACTCCACAATACAGTACTGCATGGTTCACAATCTTTGTAACATGCTCTCAGCAATACATTTCTAAAATATATAATGTATTTATAAACAATTCTCTGCATTGCCTTTACATGGACTTTAAGGGTTAGCCTATGTAACTATATTTTAAGTGACATTAATTCTCTTTTTCTCTTTCTGTCTGGTCTAGGGGTCTCTCTGCAATGGGCCCGGTACCCTTAACGCTCCTGCTTTGCATCTCAGCACTGGCTGTGCTGGTGTCTGCAGCAGTGGACGAACCCACAAGTGACGATGACTACACCTGGCCACAGAGGAAAGTACCACTGGTACAAGAAAAGCAAACGGTGCATCTGGGCAATTCTGATTTTTTAGCCAAGCCACAGACTGAGCTCCATGGAATATGTGGCATTGAGTGCCAACGGGGTCTCCCGGAACCCAGTCTGAATGATCTGGAGCAGCTACTGTCCTACGAGACCATGTACGAAAACGGCACCCGCACACTCACCACCGTCACCGTACAGGAGTTAAACGTGAGCGACAACTGGATGGGAGCTTCTGGATCACGTACTCGACGCAGACGAGAAGTCTACGGCACGGACACACGGTTTACCATCGCTGACAAGCAGTACTCCTTGAAGTATCCGTTCTCTACGTCTGTGAAGATCTCCACGGGGTGTTCTGGTGTGCTGGTGTCACCCAAGCACGTCCTGACTGCCGCTCATTGCATCCACAATGGTACGGACTACCTGGATGGGGTGCAGAAACTCAGTGTCGGCGTGCTGAAAGAACGTTCACGTCGGAAAGGGAAGGGACGGAAAGGGAAAGGTCGGAAAGGTAAAGGACAGAGGAAGCAAAAAGAAGAAGAGGACGAGGAGGAGATCAATGACAATATAGAGATTGAAGAGAAGCAGGAGAGGAAGGGAAAAGGCAAAGGCAGGAGAAGCCGTAGTAGGCGCAGCACCACCTCCGAACAGCCTTCGTTCCGATGGACCCGGGTGAAACAGATGCAGGTGCCGAAGGGCTGGTTTAAAGGAATCTCGGAAAACGTCGTGGCTGATTATGACTATGCCATCCTGGAGCTTAAAAGGGCTCAGAAGACCAAGTACATGGATCTAGGTGTCATCCCTTCCATTAAGAAGCTGCCTGCAGGACGTATCCATTTCTCAGGATTTGATGACGACCGACCAGGCAACCTGGTGTACCGTTTCTGCTCCGTGTCTGAGGAGTCCAACGACTTGCTGTACCAGTATTGTGATGCCAAACCTGGCTCCAGCGGCTCGGGGGTCTACATTCGACTCAAAGAGCCTGGCAAGAAGAAGTGGAAGCGGAAGATCGTTGGAGTGTTCTCGGGTCACCAGTGGGTGGATGTTAACGGGATGCAGCAGGATTACAACGTAGCCGTGCGAATCACGCCCCCCAAGTACGCACAAATCTGCCTCTGGGTCCATGGGGACTCCAGCCAGTGTCGGCGCACCTGAGAGACTCCGTCAGCGTCCCGTCTGACTTGCTCTTAGCCACCCTTGTGCCTCCCATTTGTGCACTACACAAACTGCTGCATTCATCAAGAGTAAAGACTTTAACACATTTAGCATTGAACTTTTCCAATCTATTTTGATACCTTAATTTATTTTACTAGACAACTTTTGTCATGAATCAGTTAGAGCGAATGTATTTCTAGATTCGGTTGTCTTAATGAGAACTAATTCTGTCCTAAACTGTCGTTTTGAATTAGAAAATATACTTCAGTCAGTGTTGTTTGCTATGGGAGGCATTTGTTTTGTCTGGTAATCTGTCTGGATACCTTGAAGTAGAAAGCTAGATGACTAGTTGACTCGAGAAAAAAAAAAAATAATTTTTTTTTTTTTTTTTTTCTGAGAGAAGAAGCTTTGAAGTTTGTGGATTTTATTTCCCTTTTTTCTTCTTGATGAACACAGTGCTTGTGTTCTTTGAAACCATTTGTTCTTGTTATCATTATCATGAAATGTTATGATTGTGTGTCTTTGATAGCATAAACTGTAACCTGTCTTCAAGGGCTTCGATTTACAATTGTTCTGCTTTTTGTATCACAGTGCAGGCAATTCATTGGAGGTTTAACCCTTCCGATTCAGATGCCCTTGTTGACTTTTGGTGCTAATTTAATTTTAAATATAAAACATCAGAGGACCTGTTGGAGTAACAGTCTACTGTAGAACTGTAAGTATGTATTTAATGTAACACTCGCATTATGAGTTTCATATGATCATGTCGTTCTTAAAAAAAAATACACAGGGTTATTTAAATTTAGATGTGGTCGGTGATACATATCATTGTAATTATGATAAAGAGAAAAGCAATATAGCTTGATAGGAAATATAAATTGAAAATTTTAATATAAAATTGATGTTCTCAAAAACAGATGGCATACTTTTTCATTTTGTACAACTTTTTCTAAATGTTTGTTATTAAGGACCAAATAAACTGAGATTTATACACTGTTAAAAATTTTCCTGTATTTTTACAGTAAGTTACTGGCAGCAAGGTTGCCAGCAAGTTACTGTAATTTATTTTACAGCAATGTACTGTAATGCATCTGTACAGTATTGTACTGTATTTTTACAGTACTTTGTAATTTTGTTTCTACTTCAATTATTGTGTCATTATTATTGTGTATTGTGTAGTTGGAATAGCACATACAAATATTTAGTAAAATTGTGATACTACTGTAATTCAGAATAACATTACAAATCAAAAGACAATCCAAACATATTTACAAAAGTATTTTTATTAAAACATTTCAAAACATTTTAGCAGTGTTGGGGGTAACGCATTACAAGTAATGCGAGTTACGTAATATTATTACTTTTTCAACCATACTAATAAGCAACAGTTACTCAAGATAATCTAACATTTGTTTTCCTCAATACTGCATTTTAGTATGGTGTTTGCTACCCAGAGTACAGTGCATCAACAATTTACAGCCATGAAAGCATTTTAAGCGTGCAAGAATATAAATGGAAAAAAAATGGATGCATCTTGAGGGCTGGATTGGGTGTCCTAAGAGAGAACTTGATTTATCTTAAAAATATATAAAAATTAAACCATCTTAAAATTAACAAAAACAACAAGCGTCTCATAACCATCACCCCTAAATACAGGGCATGTGGGTGGCGGCAAACAAGCCACTGACCCTCTCTGTGAAATCCTCCATTTAAACATCATTTTTGACTGAATGAAGCTACTGACAAGCAGGGTTGATGACCATCATTCTGCACCACCGTTCTAATCTTCTGCTCACTCGCTGTCTGGCAGTACATTTATTCCCATATTTATTCCCATGGTGAAACTGAAAGAGTCATAGAACACACATAAGATAAAACCTATTATTCACAGCACCAAGAAAAATGAACGGACAGCATGGAGGAAAGAGTAAAAATTCTGTAGCATAGATGAAACAGATAAACTGCCTGCTGTTCTTCAAAAAAATCCTTCAGGTCCCACAAATTCTTTGGTTATTCAGCATTTTTGTATATTTGAACCTTTTGCAACAATGACTATGATTTTGAGATCCATCTTTTCACACTGAGGACATCTGAGGGACTCATATGCAACTATTACAGAAGGTTCAAATGCTCACTGACGCTCCAAAAAAGATCAGGGTAAATTTAACTTATTTTGTCTTCTGCCAAACATGTAAGTGCAGTATCTTCTGTAGCTTCTGAAGGGCAGTTCTGAATGAAAAAATAAGATATTTAGGCAAAATAAGAAAAATGTACATATCTTCAAAAGTTTTCACCCCTGGCTCTTATTGGATAATTTTTCCTTCTGAAGCATCAGTGAGCATTTAAACCTTCTGTAATAGTTGCATATGAGTCCCTTAGTTGTTCTCAGTGTGAAAAGATGGATCTCAAAATCATACAGTCATTGTTGGAAAGGGTTCAAATACACAAAAATGCCTGCAAAAAATAAAAATAAAAATAATTTGTGGGACCTGCAAGATTTCAGCGGGCAGTTTAACTGTTCAGGACAAACAAGGGATTCATGAACAATTATCACTACACAAAAAAATGGCTCTGGATCATTCAGGTAACAGCACAGTATTAAGAATCAAGTGTATGAAAACTTTTGAATGTGGTCATTTTTATAAATTCAACTATTATTTTCTCTTGTGGACTATATGTAAACATCTTTTATTTGAAATATCTTATTCAGGTCAGTACTAAATAAAAATAGCATGCATTTTGTATGATAAGCCTTCTTATTTCGGTAAAATAATTAACATTTCACAGATTCTGCAAGGTGTATGTAAACTTCTGACTTAGACTGTAAATAAAAATTCAATCAATTTAAATAATACTTACAAAAAACTGCCTTGTGACAGCGTTGCCCTTCCCAGGGTGCAAAGACAAGTGGACCACACTGTAGAGCTGCAAGAAATCAAATAAATTTGACTAAATAATGTGTTAGCCTACTTGTTGACCATCTATAGGCTAAAATCATATTGCCTATACATGTGTATTTCATACACTCCAACACTACATCAGAGTTTAAAAAAACAAACAAACATATCATGCTTGACATTGCTAAAGATTTTGGGATGCATTTTACTTCTCGTTTTTGACTACCAGATCATTAGTAAATGATAAAAGTAATTGTCCACTAATCATATTTTTATTATCATAATTATTTTTATCAATTCCCATGCTACAGAACTGGTCCTCCACCTAAATAACGTTAATAACCTGTAACGTTACCAATATCTCTGACCCCAAACCACCCATTTACATCGCAAGTTAAACTCTATTTCTCAACCATGTTTAAGTAAGCGACTATGTCCAATATTAACCGCGACCGAGAAACGGAATGCAAACATTATTAATATTATAATAATAATTTACAGTGTTTTAAATGTCAGAAAGTGCCGTCAGTTGCGGCGCTCATTATCCCTTAAACAGCGTTAACTTATATTAATTTTTAATTTTTTTTCTTTTGCATTTTAACAGTTTTTTTTTTTTTTTTGGAAAATCGTCAAACGGCATTATTTACGGCATTTTAAACATCAGAAAACGCCATCAGTTGTGACACTCATTATCCCCTAAACTAGACCTGGGCAAACTCGGTCCTGGTGGGCCGGTGTCCCTGCAGAGTTTAGCTCCAACCTTGATAAAACTCACCTGTTTGTAGCTTTCTAGTAAACCTGAAAACACTGATTAGCTTGTTCAAGTGAGTTTTATCAGGGTTGGAGCTAAACTCTGTAGGGACACCGGCCCACCAGGACCGAGTTTGCCCAGGCCTGCCCTAAACTATGTAACTTAAGTTTATTTTTTATTTTTTTCCTTTTCCATTTTACTACTTTTTTTATTTGAAAATTGTCAAACGGCGTTATTTACAGTATTTTAAAATGCAGAAAACGGCGTCAGTTGCGGCGTGTAAAATTAATTTTATTTTTTTCTTTTGCATTTTACTAGTTTTTTTGTTTGAAAATCGTCAAACTGCGTTATTTATGGAATTTAAAAATGCAGAAAATGCCCTCAGTTGCGGCGCTCATTATCCTTTAAACAGGGTAATTTACAGTGTTTTAAACGTCAGAAAGTGTTGTCAGTTGCGGCACTCATTATCCCCTAAACAGCGTAATTTAAATTAATTTTTTTATTTATTTATTTTGCGTATTACTTTTTTTTTTTTTTAAACGCTGTAACTATTAATTTATGTATCTTTTTCTTTTGCATTTTATTTGTTTTTTTATTTGATAATTGTCAAACGGCGTTATTTTCTGTGTTTTAAACATCAGAAAGCGTGGTCAGCTGCGGCCCTCATTATCCCCTAAACCAGACCTGGACATACTGACGGTACTTTCTGACGTTTAAAACACCGTAAATAACACCGTTTAGGGCAGGCCTGGGCTAACTCGGTCCTGGAGGGCCTACAAACAGAAAGCTACAAGCAGGTGAGTTTTATCAGGGTTGGAGCTAAACTCTGTAGGAACACCGGCCCTCCAGGACCGAGTTTGCCCAGGCCTGCCCTAAACGGTTTTATTTACCGTGTTTTAAACGACAGAAAGCGCCGTCAGCTGCGGCACTCATTGTCCCCTAAACGGTGTTATTTAAATGTACTTTTTTATTTTGCATTTTGCTAGATTTTTTATTTGAAAACTGTCAAACGGCGTCATTTACGGTGTTTAAACCTAATTTAGGCCTTTAGGTTAAGTCAGTATTTGGTCATACCTCAATTAAATTGCTGCTACCACTATTAACGTTACTACTTTTGCTGTGGTTGTTGTTGTTTACAGTTTCTCACTCACCACAAGACAGGAGCCGCTGACTCTTCTTCTTCCATCAAATCCGCGAATCCGAATCCGTGAGTTGTGGCCTCTAGTTGACACTCATCGCACATCGCTTTGTGTACTCCTTGCAGCAGCATCGCTTAATCGCTCGTTTGCGGTGTTGAATCGGACGTCTTTCTTCTCTTCTCCATAATCGTAGTATAGTGTGCGGTGGAGAAGAGATTCTCCCAGTCGGTACCACTTTTCACCCCATCGACTTCCATTCAGAAAAGCAAACACGTGCAAAACTTTGACGTTTCCCTGCATTGCAGCATTCAAGCTTCGTGAACTCTGACCTTCCAATTCGTATCGCGTGAAACCGTGTGACCAACAGTCAGCAGTGACCTCACAGTGTTGGGAGAAACTAGTCTTTTCGAAGCTTCGCATCAATTGAACCAGTTGCTGCGCAAAATGATTCACTAAGAGCCCGAAACACCACACGCTTGTGACGCCTGATGGTCAAAGGTGTATAAATGCAACAAGAACTCAGGCTAAAACGTGCATTAAAACAGCTTTTACAAACCCACTGCAAAAGTTTTATTTAAAATATAATACATGAAATGCAATAAAAATAAAAAAGAACCTTTAAATAAGTGTTTTAAGCATATTCAGGATGCGCGCGCAGCATGGTTGCAGAAAACCCGGGAGAGATCGCCTTTACGGCTAGAGAATTACACAGATAGGGTGCAAAATACTTAGATTTAAAAAGAGTATGGATTATATTAATTAGATGTCATTTTCAAAATGTTATTCGCATATTACAAGAGCTTGTCACCCAGCGATAAGCACTGTTATTCAACGAAACTGACGTTAGATAGTGGGATAATCTTACAGATCCGAAACAGGGATGACGTTTTTTCTGTGGGCGGCTCAAGTGGCAGTCTATGGAACCATGGGATAAAGGAATAGAAAAAAAAGGTAATTTGATTTTATATTTAAAATTCTGACTTTATTTTCGCAATTCCGAGATTATATCCCACAACTCTAGAGGAAAAACAACTCACCATTCCCCCTTTTCCCTCGGCTCAGAGTTTATATCCCACGCTTCTGGCTTTTCTCCCCCTCAGAATTTGTTAAATCCAGTTATAAAGTCTGAATTAGGAGATGTGAACTTGCATTTGTGAGAAAAAAAGTTAAAAGAAAAAAAAAAAAAATGTTATGTAAAAATGTTAATAGTAAAAGGTTTAAATAATATTTCATGCTGTAACTACAGACTACAGGGCTAATAAAGTACATCCCAGAATACAGAACAGCATATGTAAATATTATGTAGACCTATTTTTTAAATCAAATTTCTGCTTTAAAAGTAGAATAATCATAGCAGTTTTCATCCATAGTGTGTATATATATATATATATATATATATATATATAGGCATTTTTTGCACTAATATCTTGAATTTTAGGGCATAACTGCATTTGTGGAGTTGTTGCCCTGCATCGTACTTATTTGTCAACTGTCAACTATATGACATATAAAATGACTTACAGGTCTGGAGGCGGGGCCAGTATGTTAAATGCGTTATTTTTCATAACTAATTAATTAAGTTAATGCATTAAACTGACAGCCCTACTTGAAATACAACAATTTGAACATCTTAATTTGAAAAAAAAAAAAAATATTGATAAAATCATCTTTAAAGTTATCCAAATAAAGTTCTTAGCAATGCATATTACTAATCAAAAATTAAGTTTTGATATATTTACGGTAGGAAATTTGCAAAATATCTTGATGGAACATGATCTTTATTTAATTTCCTAATGATTTTTAGCATTAAAAAAATTGATCATTTTGACCCATATAATGTATTGTTGGCTATTGCTACAAAATATACCCGTGCTACTAATGTGACTGGTTTTGTGGTCCCGGGTCATATATATTGTGAAAACAGACACAGGAGGACGCAGGTGGGAAATTCTTCCCATCAGTGTTTATTGCATCTCAAAGGGCTTACATGCACTATGTAGGGGTGTCAAATATGAATCAATAAATGAAAATAAAATTTCTTTCAAGAGAATTGCAAAAGAGAGATCTAAAGATCTGCCTTTGTCATTTCCACGAGAGATCTAACAGGGAAAGTGAGTTACAGAGGCTCAGCTATACAGGGCTGTCAATCAGACCTTTCTGTAACACTGTTTAACAGTGACCTCCTGAAAACTTAAACAGATCTATCTTGTAGAGTATATCTCTGCTAGTGAACCTACGCTCTATTTTCTATGAACTCAGGTATTTTCATCCAATATATCTCCTCCACACTCTATTTTGCTGTGCAAACTACAGTACCAACACTCACCAACAGAGAGAGCATGAATTAACCGTTACGTGTAACAAACAAGGGTCAGGGTTCATATGAGCAGGAAAGATCGAGAACCAAACATGTGGAAGGGATCTTCTACAATTATACAAAATAACACTACATGTACCAGCTTCGGTTTGGATTTCATACAAGCACAAGTAACTATGAGACTCAAACACAGCATTCCACAGACTACAACTGTGAATTCTTGGGGGCTTTTTTTGGGAAACATCACCAAGAGGTCGCTGTACAATTGTTATTTTAAGATACTGCAAAAGACCTTTCTTAGAGATCATCTGAGATTTGTAGTCCAAGGATATTTTCTTGGGGAAATCCAAATAGAGTATGTAAACAGTGAATTGAACTAAAGTTCAAAAAATCCAAAAAATATAGATCTGAAAAACAATAGCAGTTAAAATACAAAAATGACATGTAATCACCAAGAGGGTTATCTAGGATAGTGGAGCCTGGATATGTTATTAATTTATACATAATTCATATATTTATATTTCATATATTTATTATTTGTAAACAAACATGTCAATCAATGATGGGAGATGACAACAACATGTCTTATAATCCGATTACCAGGTTCACATCAATAAGTTGTCCACAGATAAAAATTTGAGCAGAGGAGAGACCTTTTTTGGTCAATGAGGATAATATACACAGAGTACCTTCTGCGAACGATACATTGCACACTGCTCCAAAACTAACATACAACAGAAAGCGCTTCAACAACCTGTTTAGGACCTCTGACCCCAAAAGGGAAGTCTTAGAGGAACCATAAGTTGAGGGGATCGACATACACACGTCATTCATTTCAGACTTAAACACTGGAAAAGACATACATACATACGCATCTTTTTTAAATCGTTCATTTTCATTTGTGACTGTTTTTCTTAATAACTTTATTCGGTTTCGTTCAAAACAAAGGAGAACATCGAAATAAGCACATCTTCATTTTTCGGCTTGTTTTCTCTATGATTCACTTCACAGTTTGTGCTACAACATGACACGGGAAGGCTGGGCTGGGTGGGGCATAGTGGGCGGGGTTTGGGGTAATGGGGGCGGGGTCAGTTGATATCTAGCTGCAGGCTCCTCAGGCGTCTGGGGGTGTAAACAGACAGCAGACTTCTCTCACTGGAGCTCAGTCATTGAGAAAACAAGTACTGCAAACAGAGCACGGAGAAAACGTCACGTTAGTGTGTGATTTAGTGCCTCATTTATGCAGCCACTCGAAAGATAACGATACCTGGGAAATTATAAGAAGTCCTTGATGTTGAGATCTGCAAGGGGGTCCTTGGTGGGAGGTTTTTTGGGGCTCTGGGCAGCTGGCCCTGGAGACAACTGAAAAAGTAAAGGGTGCGAGAGGAAATGATGATGCAACCTGATTTAAAAAATACATACTCTACTGTTTGGGGTCAGTATGATTTATTTTAAAATGAAGAAATACTTTTATTCAGCAAGGAGGCTTTATATTGTGAAGGCATTAAAAAGTGTCAGTAAAGACTTTTGTTTTCAACATAATGAGAAAAGTTTCTTGAGCACCAAATCAGTATAATGGAATGATTTCTAAAGGATCATGTGACACTGAAGACTGGAGTCATCACAGGAATTAATAACACTTTAAAATATTAAAATAGAAAACTATGGAAAAAAAAATCTGACACTTTATCTCACAATTTGGACTTTATTCTTACTATTGTGAGTTTACATCGCAATTCTGTCTTTATTTCTTGCAGTTGTGAGTTTATATCTTGCAGTTCTGACAATTGTAAGTTTATATATCAATTCTAAGAAAAATGTCAAATTTACACCTCAATTCTGAGACCAAAAAGTCAAAATTGCAGGAAAAAAAAGCCAAAATTGCGATATATAGATTCGGAATTGTGAGACAAAAAATCAGAATTGCAAGATACATACTCACATTTGCAACAGAAAAAGTCAGAATTGCGAGATATAAATGTGGAATTGCGAGAAAAAAAGTCAAAATTACAAGATACAAACACATTTATAAACTCGAGATAAATTTGAAATTGTGAGAAAAAAAGTCAAAATTGCAAGATACAAACTTGCGTTTGTGAGAAAAAAAAGTCAAAATTCAGAAAAAAAGAATTGTGAGACAAATTTGTAATTGTGAGAAAAAAGTCAGAATTTCCGTCCTTATTTCTTGCAATTGCAAGAGTTTATATCTCACAATTTTGAGAAAAATGTCAAAATTGGTAAGAAAAAAAGTCATACTTGCAAGATACATACTAGCATTTGCGAGAAAAAGTCAGAATTGCGAGATATAAATTCGGAATTCGAAAATTTTTTAACTCAATTCTGAGAAAAAAAAAAAGCCAAAACTGTAAGACAAAAGTCAGAATTGCAAGATACATACAAAAGTTTTTATCTTGCAATTCTGACATTATTTCTTGCAACTGATAGTTTCTACCTCAATTCTAAAAAAAAAAAGAGTCCAAATTGCAAGTTCATATCAGTTCTTAGGAAAAAAAGTCAAAATTGCGAGATATAAACTTGCATTTATAAACTCAGAGATATAAACTTGGAATTGCGAGAAAAAAAATCAGAATTGCAAGTTTTTATCTTGCAATTCTGTCTTTATTTTTTGCAACTGTGTGTTTATATCCCACTATTCTGACTGTATAATTCCCCAGTGGAAGTTTACAGCAGTCAACATTTGAAGTGGATCAAAACCTTTCATCAAAGTTGTCCTAAGACCAAAACAATAGCTGTTCTTGTCTTACGACTTGTCAACTTTGACAAACTTTTCTGAT